>NC_046231.1:16667666-16967782 GCF_009819885.2 Catharus ustulatus | reverse complement strand
ACCTCTGAAAATACAACTGCTTCTGCACACTGAGATATTGAAAGTATATTGTAATTCTACATACATCAAGTACACACAAAATAATCCAGATAACAGAATTAAAAATAAAAACTTTTACATTTTAAATGAATCTTCAGATCAAATCAATCTCAAAAAACAAAGTGGGAAATATCTATACAATTACCAATGCTTACCAACTGTAAAGAACTCCAATGCAAAGCATTAGTGACTGTTGCCATGTTGACATCATAATCATCGTCCCCAAGCAAAAAAAACAGTAGCAATGGGCAAGGATTTCAGAAGGATCAAATATTGAGATATTCTAAAACATATCTTCCTCAAAAGAAAATATTGCCTCTTCCAATGTATTCTTCCAACATAAAATCTCATAAGGCAACATTAATAGCAACAGGCAGATTTTCAAGTATTTGTTACTGGCTGTTGCCCTTGGTGAGAAAGACTTTGGAAACTGAATTAATACTTCCTAAAGCTGGATGGAAGCTTCTCACTGACATCTATATCCCAAAAGTCCCTTCTCTCCCATGTCCTGAAACAGTCTCAGAATACAATTCATCTACTTAGATAAAAACATGCCTGAGCTGCAGCCAGGGAGCCCCACCATGTGAATGGGACTGTTTCCCCTGGTCCAAACAGGGCAGGTGTTCTGTCCAAAATATGAAAGGAGTATTGCAGCCACCTACAGCTATGATAGCAAACTGAATAGCTACAGCTATTATTGTGTCTTTATTGACTTCACAAATACTATTAAAAGTACAGTTAAAAGCATTCATCACAATTAAATTTAAAATAACCACAGTCTCTGTTTAAATTTGCAACTAGCTTTTTTTTGTTAGTTAAGGCTAACTTCTGTAGAAGACAACTGTGGAAAAATAATTAATGAGCCATAATTTGGAGAAAACTTAAAAGCATAAGCTATTTTTGAAAGCTTATGATGATTTAGATTAATACCAGTAATAAATAAGTTGCATAATTCTCTATGAATCAGTTTTAAATTAAGGGCTTACAAAGCTTTCTTTTTTCTCTCTAATTTTAAAATAATTTCTAGCTTTATGTGTTATGCATGTAAGGAGTGGTGAAAGTGGTGCATCAGCCATACCTGGGGGGAGAGAGAGAGAGAGAGAAATAATTGCAGCTATACTCAACTATTATTTACCTTTCATAACTGTTAGCAAAACTGAAAAAAAACCTAAACCACTAAAACAAACCACAGCTTGAATATCCATGTACAAACCAGTAATTCTAAGAATAAATTGTTTGGTATTTAGACATAAGTTTTTAAAGTGGTAACATTTTTTATTCCACTGCGTCATGAAGTTGTTTCCTTATGCAAGATACAAGCAGATGTAAGATGACAAAAATATGTAAAACTCTGGAATTTCCCTCAATTTTACAGAGTTGGAACACTTACCTAGTGGTGCTAAGGATTTCAGTGATTCTAAAAGATGTGGACTAGAAAACTTGACCAAACATCTGAATGGTTCTTTTTTATCCAAAACATCCATTTTAGGATCACTTTTAAACATCGTGTCAAGCTGTTAACACAAAATTTAACCAGTGAGTATAAGCAATGAATATATTTTTATTTATATGTTATTACATGTAAACATTTAAATAGTACTGTTTCCAATTTGTAATGACAACATAATTCCAGCTGGAGCAATGTTGTAGTAAAATCTGAGGGTGCCACCGTGTGGCAGAGTTTTCTGCTGAAAGCAAGAGGCAGCTTGTTCAGTAATACTGTAAATCATTAAATATTTCTTAGAATTTTCAATTTATCTGTTCATGCAATAAAACCTCTGCATCATCAAGAAGTCAGTTATGATGTCATACACAGCATAAGATTTGCATGTACTTAAAATAATCCTGATTCCTCATGCTCCAATGCACTGCTAGTCTAAGTCCAGTCTATTACAAAAACAGGTTGAAATGCTGAGTTCACAAGGCTGAAAGACTGAAACGTGATCTAAAACTCTGACCAAATTTCACTCTATTTCTTACAGAGATCTTTAACTCATTTATTTAAAATGTCCTCCCTAAAATTTAAAAAGCCCCATAATATTTCTTAAATTTGAAATTTAATCTAACTATCATTACACTAAAATTAGAACCCCAAATCAAATTGGTTGCTTTTCCTACCCTGTATTGTGCAAATTCGAGTTTTGGTTGGGGACCACAACCAAAACTTTCCTGGTTCAGTCTGTGGATTCTTTCTTTCACACTTCTGTTTTCATGAACTATCCTTCTATCTGCTGCAAGGGAAAAGAAAACACAAAGACAAGGTTGTCAGCTTCTGTAATACTGGTTTTCTGATCAGATTATCCCAATGAAAATTTGTATATAATAGTTTTCATGAATTCATTGCACTCTTTTTTTTGGATAAGGTAGTTGTCTCTATATTATTTATATTTTCAGTTCTTACCAAGAGAAAAACACAAGCTAATGTGAGATGCTGGGCATTGAGTGGATCTGGTTTCCTTGTCCAGTGCCACTCATGGGAAATACTGACCTCTCCCATTGCCAGCCAGTATTAAGGCACCAGGGCTGGATTATATAATGGGAGTGGAGCATATGTACATTCCCTTTCATCAATCTCTTTTCACAAGCCAGCAGGAATGACGTTTAAACTGGCTTTATATTTCAAATATACAAACCATTTTCTGCTTCTACATTCCATCCTTGCACAGGTTTTGGAGAGTAAGTTTGGAAGTTCTAAATGGAGAGAGAGAGGAAAAAATATTTTAGTTCAGTTATACTTTTAGAATGTCTAGCTGAAAAATACTTTAATATATTTCCTTTTATTTCTCATTCTGGAAGAATGATCTTCCAAATTTTGACTGTTATTAGAAGTCTGGAAGCCAACCTAATTTTGAAAAAGAATGCCTGTCTTAGGATATTTGTGAACATTTCCCTATTTACAAATTTTACCTGGATGAGCAGACTAAGCACCCATTCCAACAGCCTTCAACTGATGGCTTTAGGAAGCCTAATGAAAGGATGCTAAAAAAGGTTAGGAGTGAATTG
The DNA here is from genome assembly GCF_009819885.2 of Catharus ustulatus. Lineage (NCBI taxonomy): Eukaryota > Metazoa > Chordata > Aves > Passeriformes > Turdidae > Catharus > Catharus ustulatus. Next base: position 16,964,740 of record NC_046231.1, on the reverse strand, counting down.
TTCATATAACTTTTAGTCTGAGTTTAGCCATCAGGAATTACAATAATAGAGAGTACGTGGGATACTAAATAATTTCATCCCCATTGCAATGTTACCTTCATGAAAGGCTGTCGACCTCAGTAGTTCAATATTATTTTAACTTGATGGTCTCTTGGAAAAGGTGAATTTTCCCCCTTGCTAGGGGGTGAGAACTAGGCCTGAAACAAAAAGCAAGACTTATCTTAGGATTTACTTGTGAAGTGGCTCACCTGGCTATATCTTTTAAACACAATATCTTTAAGGGAGTTTAAAGAATGACTTCGAAGCTCCATTTCACGGATGTCACGGTAATTGGAGGCAACAATCAGGGCCTTTAAATAAAAATTGAAATTGTTTTAACAGCAGTCTTAATCATCACTGTGTTTGTAATATGTAAGAAACATAGCATCTCTAGACATTGTGGTGTTTTTGTTTCAAGGTAAGCATCTGCCCTTTAACTAGGATTTTCATATATGAGAAAATGTTGCAGCGATTGTTATACAGCTCAGGTTAATATTTAAAAGCATTCACAGTATTAATAAGCTAAGTCCCATACCTTAACAGTGTTGATCTAATAGTCTTCAACTCTCGAAGAGACAATTTAATGGAATACTGTCCATGACTTGGATAAGAAATTAAATTCAGGATCAGTAAACAGAATAAAATGAATTTATTCACAATGCACCAAAGATTTGGGGGTTGCCCCATTTTTATCATGAGCTAAGGAGAAAAAAACCACCGTAGTTTAGCAAATTATGTTAAGTGAGGTATCTTTACCAATCCTCTTAAAAGCTAACCCAATTATAGCTCTATATGACTGTGGGGAAATCAGGGTCTGAGCAGTTTTATTCTGTACCTGACACAGTAGAGGCAAGTTGCTCTTCAGCACTGAGGCAGAGATGAAGACATAGGGAGTCTGTGAATGGTACACAACATAGCTGGGTTTGTACTGGTTTGGTTTTTTATGTGGTGTTCCCCAGGCAACTCTAATCCAGATTGCATTATCCTCATATTCCTTAAAGGTGATGGTGACCTGATAGAAAAAGAAAAGTTTTGATTTACCAACACATTTAGGTATCCATAAAGATTGTCTTATCTCTTAACATCTCTGTTTACGAGACCCAAACATAATTTAGTACCACTGCTTGAAAAAGAAAAAACCCCACTAAGTGTTGTAAGGATTGTATTTAAATAAAATTTCCACACAAAAACAATAACCTCACAAGCTGGGATAAAAAGAAGAATCACCTTTCAAATTCTAATATTGCTTTTCTTCCTGTCAATATACATTTTTTTCTGCAGGTTAAAAATAGAAAATAGCTTATTATAAAAGCACTGATCTCTTTTTTGGGGAAAACAACACAAAGATGTCTGTTTGGATGGAGGGCTAGTGGCAATAATTCCAATATGCCCATTTTTGGAGAAACTAAACCTTTGATCAACTTGTAATATTTATTACTGCTCAAGAATACACAATCAAAAGTCTGAACATCCCCTTTTCTATTCTTGTTGATTTGCTCCTTGTGTACTTCTTTTTACCTCGACTCATGTAGGTAGACTTTAAAAAAACCCACCAACAACAAAACCCCCAAAAGATTCCAAAACCTTAAAAGGGAGTGATGTGAACAGCAGCTGATGGGCTGTGAGTATGATTTGGATTTGTTGCCCTCTCCTGTTGTGAGTGGGATACCCCTGGGTGTCAGGCAGTGACACAGCTGATCAGCCAGAGGCATTTTCTATTCCCTTGTCCAAATGAAGCTGGTGAGCTAAAGCAACTAAAGGCTACTGCAAATTGGACAAAGATTTGATAAAAACCCACCAGCATGCTGCCTTTCTTGAAGCCAGTCACATTTTAAGACAAACTTACATTTTATTTCCTTCCAGCATAATTGTGAATTTGCTAAAACTGACATGCAATACATTTTTCCTATTTCACATGCAGTCCCTATCATTCCCAAATGAATAATTCCATTTAATTCTTGACTCAAACTATAAGGAACATTTATGAAAACAACATATTGACACCAGAGCCACAAAGCAAATTTAGAATAGATTTATTCTTACATTTTTCAAGGCTGACCGAATTCTTCCTTTAAACTTCTTTTTGAAATCTGCTATGTCAAAATATTCCTCTTCTTCTCCTGTTATTAAGACAAAAAAAACCCAACCAGAAATAAGATTTATGGGTACAAAAAGTAGTTTAGAGATTTTTTAGTTTTGCTGAAACAAAATTAAACAGAAAAAGTTGAAGTTGCATAACCTTATACTAAAAGCTGTATTTAATTCTGGCACTTATTATTGCTATACAGAGTAAAGATTAATATTGAATTAGTTTAATTACTAAGGTGTAATAATTGCTTGAGAAGTTAGTGGAAAGTATTCTGAAAACATTAAAGATAATCTCCACTGAAAAATCCCTAGTAGGCTGCAGGAACATGTTAAAAATCTCTCCACAGAGAAAATCCAGAGGAGACTACATTTGTGGTTAAAATGTAGGATATGAGGCAGCACAGCACTAAGTTGCTGAGAATTGTGGAATTACAGCAACAAAAGATATTTTACCTGATTTTTTCATCTGGTAAACACTCCACATTCTTTTGTTTTGGTAGATGTGGTTGTCTAAGAAAAAATAGGAGTTGCTCAATAACAATGTATATCAAACAGGAATTAAGGAACAAAGAATTTCACAATACTTTTATAGGCAGGTTACTTTAAAAAGTATTACATCTGATAATGCAATATAATGTATTAACATTCTTAAGCTACCACTCATAGCAATAATAAAAGCAATTTTTTTTTTTTATTAGAAGAGATGTAAAGTACTTTTGTAATTTGGTGAGCACCTAATAAAGGGCATCCCTGGGGTTCAGTGTTTAAGGAAGGGTTTTACCTACACTGCTCAATATAAGACATGTAGACTGTTAGAAAAAAATCTTGAGATTTAAACTATTGTCTAATCAAGTTGTGAATTGATATTTGAGTTAGGAGTTAAATACTTTTGTTGATCTTGAGCTTTTTGTAAAAGAGGTCACATCCAATAAGATTCATCTAAAATGTGATGTGCTTACCCCAAATGCATCTCCACCCCACAAGAGCGATCACTATGTAATTAGGGGCATTATGAACTTATTAGAAAAAATAAATGTAATTTAAATCCACTGTTTACTTACAAATTATGTCTAAAGCTGCTGCTTGCTTTATGCCTGCAGAATTTTCCTAGAAAGAACAAGAGTGCATGGTGAGCTACAGGTCCAGAAAGCCTGATCCCACTGCTTATCAAGTGAAAAATAATCTCATTATTGGTAGTTTAAGGGACATGGCCTTGAAGCCCACAGCATGTTGTACACTCTGTTTCAAAGGCACCACACCCGGTCCCAGGTTTTGAGAAATCAATAACAAAAACTATTTCAGCAAGGATTAAATGTTCCTCTGCAGAGGCAGCAAGAGGAATACAATCCTTACAGTGTGATGTACAAAGAATTAGAAAGAAAGTTAATGAGTATTTATGACAATGCAACAGTATTTCACTGTTCACTGTTTCAACTAGTATTTCACTGTCAGGAGTTTTAACATGTTGGTTATTGCTTGTTTATGCTCCACAGCATTAGAAGGTTTTTGAGAAACTGCATGACACAATTTGTTACAGATTCTGGCTAAGGAAAGTGAAAAGAAATACAACAACATTAAAACTCTGAAAGATATGAACTAGTGCGATCATTACCCATACTAAATAGCTTTAAATCAAGCCTTTGTAATGAGTGGACATCTCAATCAATGCCTTAATTTTACAATTTAGAAATACTCACATTTTTTAAAGGTTTAACATATTGTGCTTTTATCTACCACATGTAACTTAGAGCTCAAAACATAGATTTGCATACTTAGTATAGGTCTGTTCTACACAGATCCTATAGATCAGACAAAATCAATGGTGTTACCCACTCAGCTTTACATTTTCCAGACTACTAAGTGCCATTTGAGGCTGTGTTGTGGCCAAAGATTACTGTTTCAAGTTTTTTCATTATGCTTCTCATGCATCCTATATGTCACTGACATTTTTTGAAGCAGAGGATTTACCTCACAGAGTTGAACAACTTCTTGAGAAATGTTGTCCTTTTGCTGGTGGAAATTTAGAGTCTGCAGTTGTGCTTCAGAGAGAAAGCCCCATTTTTGCAGCATCATTTTGATTTCATCCCTCGGCATTTTTAGCACAGTTCTTCGGATGTACTCAGCCACAGTTTCATCCATGATGGAACCACCAGGAAAGCTGAAAGGTTGAAGAAAGTAAGACCAAGCCACAGGCAGGTTCAGGGGACTTGCTCCCTTCCAAGGTATAAAGAGCTGCACCTCGGTGCTGGCTGACATCAATGTCAGTCCTAAGTGTGACACTACTACAGATTTAGACAGTGGCAAGTTAAAATGCATGCAGTAACTTACACAGACACTGAATCATGGAAACACCCTGAGTTGGAAAGGATCCACAAGATCAGAGTCTGCTGCCATCTGGGTGTTGCTTGGGGTGATAGCAGGTAAAGCAGCAGGAAGGGCCTTTGCAGGGGTGTCACAGAGATATTTATTCCTGCCACACATTCGTATATAGGCTAGGGTTCAGAGCAAAGGCCTGATCTGAGGGTCTGGGTTAAGCACATGGGATGAGCAGGGCGGGGGAAGAAGCATCAGAGACCAATTACCAGGAGACATGGGGGTGTCACAAGGGTGGGATTAGGGCAGGGGGCCAACGGGGAAACAGGGTGGGAGTGACCAAAGACTGAGGGACAGGGAGAGGGGGCACGGCCTGACCAGAGAACAGAACAGGGGTTGCTATGAAAGAAGACTCTTATGTCTCTGATTGGGGAGAGCCTTTTAGGGTCTCCACGAGTCCAACTCCCAGCCCCATGCAGGACACCCCAAGAATTCCACCAGGTGCCCGAGTGTGTCTTCCAAACACTTCTTGAGCTCTGTCAGGCTTGGTGCTGTGGACACTGCTCTGAGGAGCCTGCTCCAGTGCCCTCACTGGATGAAAAACCTTTTCCTGATTAAACCTCCCTTGACAGAGCTTCATGCCATTCCCTGGAATCCTGTCACTGGTCATCAGAGATCACTGCCAGCCCCTCCACTTCCCCTCACTGCGCTGAGTTCCCCCCTCAGTCTCCCGTTCTTCAAGTGAAACAGACCAACTCACGTCACGCCCTTAGAAGTCTCCCTTACTGACCGAGGCCTGATGCGAGCAGAGGGATGGGGTGCGGGGTGCTGCCCAGGGCTGTTGCTATCCGTGCGCTCCGATGAGGGTCCGGAACCCTCGGACAGCGGGCAGGGCGCGCAGAACCCCGTAACCCAGCGGGCCCGGCCCGGCCCGGCCGCCTCACCCCGCTGCCGTCGCTCCCGCGTCCGCCTTTCAAACCGACCAATCAGACCGCGCGCCGTGCCCCGTCCATCCAATCACAGGGCTCCCCGCCTGCCGCCCCGCCCCGCCCCGCTCCGGCACCGTGCGCGCCCTTCGCTCTGAGGCGGCTTCCGGCCAGGGCCGGCCGAGTCACTGCGCCCGCCCCGCACCGGGGTGAGTGAGGGGCGGCCTCGGGCAGAGCTAGGGGGTAGAGGAAAAATTCAGGGGAAAGAGGGTGTATAGGGGAAACCCTCTCTCTCTTTCCTGCCGCCTTCCCTTCCAACCGTCTGGCTTTTGCGGGGGGCCGTGGCGAGCCGAGCTCGGGTCCGCCTTCTGGGACTGTCCGCTCGCCGCGCAACGTCCTGCGGAGCTCCCGGCGGGCTTTGGAAGGGCAGGTCTGAGCGGGATCACGGCTCTCTGCGTTGTGGCTGCCGTAAGCTGCTTTTCCTGTCTGTGTGTGTCCCGTCGCTTCTTTAAGGTCTGGGAGCAGTGAGGAGCTGCGGACAGCGCGGGCTGGTTCCGTGGGACCCCCCTGCCTTAACCTTGTACCAGCAGCTGCCCTAGTCCCTCGCACCCCGTGACGGAACCGCGTTACTACACAATGTTTACTTTCCGCCGAGTGCTGCCTGCCTTTCGTCACGGGATTGGGCTGCTGGAGGGGTCAGAGCCTGCCTTCCAACACAGAAATGTATCCTCTTGCTCCCTTTCTCTCTGAACGGGAAGAGCTGTTTTACAGTACGCAAGAAGATTCTGATAGGCTCGTAGAGTTCTTCTTTGGGAAATTAGTGAAACGGAGATGAGATGGGATGAAGCCTGGTCTGGTGGATGCAGCTGAAGCTCAAGAGCAGCTGGCAAAACAGGAATTTGGTGGCAGCACCTTGTCCTTATGTAATTGTAGAGTGAGTTGGGTTGGAAGGGACCTCAAAGGTTCCCTTGTTCCAACCCCCTGCCATAGGCAGGGACACTTTCCACTAGACAGTGCTTTAGTTTATGCTGTCTGGATCTTGTAATTCTTGACTGTATATCCTGCAAAGGCATAACAAGAATAGGAAGAGACTGCTTTAGTAATCTATGATGCAGTGTTATACAGTGTTGTCCTGTGCAGTGGTACTGGCTCTGTGTTATAATAAAAGTATCCCACTAATCATGCCAAAACTCTGCTGATGTTTCCTGTATGAATATGACCTTAAATAATTGCCAGGAGGTGAAAATATCTTCTAGTGCTTTACTTGATCACCTATTTCAACCTTAAATAAAATTGTAGATATTAGTATTCAAGTTGGAGTTCCACCTGGTCTATTCCTCAGGATTAACACCTTCTTCATTTGTTTTGCTAAGTATGAAATCAGGTATGATGTTGTTTCATCAGATACTAAAAGCAGGTGAGCTCGTTCTGCTGCTGTGAGGGAGACAATTGTTGGCAGGAAGCAGTCATATAAAAAGAAAATCAATATGAATCTTATTTATCAGCATTAAAAGAATAGTATTCTTTAGGTTCAGGGAAAGTAAGTGCATTCTACATAATTAAAAAGATCTTGAAGTGGACATAATTGACCTTTTTCCTGTTTCCTTTCTTCATAGATATATTTCTAATTTACTTTCCCCCATTCTAATAAGTAATGTTGGAAAATCAGTGCATAGTTTTAGGGTCTGAATTTCAAGAGTAAATTTTGTAAGATTTAGCTAAGCTTGGTTTATTTAAGTGGATTTTAAAATTTCTTGGTTTTGCTGAAAATTTGGGATCATTCTCAATGTGCCTATGGACAGTAACCCTTTAATATCCTGATCTGGAAGACATTAATGATATTACTGAAAGGTAGAAACAAAGTCCTGAGTTTTGAGTTCCCTTGGGTTTTGAAATGGTGTGCACCAACTGTGATTTATCATTTCACTGATCACTGAGTATTCAAAGCTATTATCAAAATTCTTTGTGTAGGAAAGAACACTAGGAATGCAGGAGTTCTGCTGAAGTGGCATGAATGATACCTTGAGGCAAACACCAGCCTGTTAGGTGTGGAGCTGAATATTTTATGCTAAAATTTTGTATGACCTTAGAGTAAAGGGGTTTGAGTAAACAAAAAGTTAAGATTGCAAATATTTTTTTCCAAATACCTAACAGAACAAATGTGAAACTCCAAATGTTTTATATTACTCAAGTTAGACAGTGCCATTAAGTGCAAAAATGAAAGTTAAACGTGGAGAGTAGAGTGGCTTCAGAGGAATGACAGGTTTGTTCCCATCTCTGCTGCGAATCCCTGGTGAGGTTTGCACGGTCCTGCTGCCGCCTTGTGGGCGTCATGTGAGTGTTTGCAGCAAATGTTTGTGTTCTGTGGCGCTGTGCACAGTTCTGTGTTCTTGTTAAAGAGCTTTATCATTAGCAGTGTACTCAGGTGTCATTTTTCATCAGTGGGGTTGCTTAACAGGGATTTGCATTTTGCTTTAAGAGGTCATTTTTCTGATTAGTGTGTCAATTCATGTGATTTGGGTTTTTTTTTTACCATTGAACTTAGAAAGTTGAAAAAAATATGTCTGTGTTCTTTTCAAATGGAAAAATAGTAAAACTCGGTTTAAAAAGTAGTCTTCTAACATGTTTTAATTATATGTGGGAAAAGCATCTTAAGGAAACAATGACCTAGATCTAAACCTTCCCTTCATTGTTGACCCTCAAGCATGGAAAGATTAAGCATTGGGATAATCAGGAAAACTAAAAGAACCTAATTCAGTTTTCCTTCTGCATCAGGGAACTGGTTAGTTCATATTTATGGGAGATTCTGAGAAAAGAAACTTCCCTGGATTCCTGACATGCTGACCTCATAGTTGATTTTGGGAAGAAGTGAAAATGCACCAAACCCTTTATTTCTCCACACAGGAAGTGTGAGGAACTCAGGAGGAGAATTTGGCACATGGACAGAAATGAGCATTTTATCCTAAATTTTGGTGTCAAACATGAAATGCTCACAGTGTTCTTCCATGCTCTTTTGGGTCAGCCTTTGGTTTCTGCCTACTTCCTGGGTGTCTGCAGTTGTATTTGAATTCTGCAATACATGTAGATTCCTTTTGCACTTAATATGAAGTATTTAATGTATTGAACACATATAGAGATCAATTTTCAGATTAGGGATGAGTATCACATCTTGATAATTTTTTTGTTAATTGCTGTTAGAAAGTTTGAAATGCTTAGTGTCCCAAGATTGCTTACACAAGGAATTCTCTCATTATTTTTCTAAGCAGAAATACTAGTATTGGAAGTTCAGTATCATTATCAGAGAATTTCCAGCTTTAGGCTTTTGATTTTTTAAGAAAAAATCTGGTTTATGTTGGAAACCATACAGCTAGAATATCCTATATTTTCTTTACTTAAGAAGAAACCAGCCAAGATACAATACTGGAATAAGACAATGTCTTTTTTTTTTTCCCAGAAGAATAGCACAGATGTAGAAACTGGTGTAGGAAGTTGAAAGATTAATTATCATTATCCATGTCTTCTACATTCAGAGACTATTCATTTCTGAAAAAAAATTTTATTTTTAAAGTATTTTAATGAAATCATTGAGATACCTATGTAATGTAATTTTTATTAAGAAAGAAAACAATTGCACTGAATCTCATATCAAACATATTAAAGGGCAGAACATTTCTGTGCAAACCAGTGAAATATGTCAGTGCCATTATGTAAAGAGATTTCTTCTCTCCAAATACTCACTAAAGATATTAACATGTGCTTAGCATTTTGCAGTTCTAAAGCAATTCCTGTATTTTCTAAATATTGTTCTTTTACTTCACTTCCAGTATTTCTTGTACAGAAATTGTGTGTTTACCTTGGCTTTCTTTACCCCATATTTCTGTCAGTAGTTTCCTCAGAGCAATTTATATTACTCACAATTTTTACCTGTGATTTTGTTTTGTTTTATTTTCTCAGTATTCTTTTATATACCAATTGCCTATGAGGTACCACCTATATAAAATTCTGTCCATTTGGACTTAGATTCTAGTAAGATAACAACTTGCAATTCTTATTTTTCATTAGAATGTTATTAAAAAGAAACTAAGGAAACCAATGTCCTTTCTTCACACATGTTGTTTCTCTCGAAACTTTTTTGTTTGTCAGAGTCATTCCCCTCCAGCAATAAGATTTCAACCTTCCCTGCTCATTTATAGACCAGTGTATAATCTGACATTTCTAAACATCAGTTTAATATTGAGCACTGGGAACGCTGCTCTGCCCTAACTTCAGAAGTGCTTAAAGCCTCCAGGGAAGCACAGAAAGATGTTTTGTTACTTAGTCCGTCACATCCCACAGGAACTGAGTGCTACAACTTGAAACATTCTAATACTGAATGTTATTTGAAAACTTCAGGAGTACTGATCATGAACTGGTGTGGCCGTTAAGAACTTTGATTTGTCATATCTATTCTAAAGAGATGCCATTGGAAATTCCCTTGGAGTTGTTAGAAAGCTTTTAACTGATGAAGTGCACCATCACCTCTGTTTGTGGCATTGGTGGCTTTCATCCAGGTCTGAGAATACTTTTGTAAACAATGGCAGTGATTACTATTCTTATTTTAGCAATAACTACTCTTTCCTTGAAATTCTCCCTTTGACTTCCTGGCCTGTGCTGATGTGCATTCCCTGTTTCATTAGGACACTGCTCTTTCTCCTGGGACTGCCAGCTCAGATGACAGTTTTAGGAAGTGCAGGCAGAGGCTGAATGATGAAGAGCTTTAATAATCATCTGGGTTCACACATGTTAAAGTAGCACACAGCCATTGAGCAGGTCACCCTCTCAGGGGAATGCTAACTCAAAAAAGCTCTACTGATAAATTTAAAACATATTGACTTTGTGTGGCATGCAATCAAAAGCTGGTGGCAATAACACAGCAGGGTTCTTAATCACTTTGCTGTTACAGTTGTGCTCCTGCTGTCATATTTCTAAAGGTTCATTTGTTAATTTGTTGAAAAGAATGCTTAAGCAACTTGTACCATTTCCAACAACTTCTGTGCTAAGAGTAAGTGTAGTGGAATATTAAACTTCCAGATAGTATGGGGGAAGGTTTTTGGAAGAAATCACTACAACACTATGTGGAACATATTCTCATGGTTCTCAAGTGGCTTTTAAATGTTTGGATTTTTAAAATTAAGTTTGCTTGTGGGAATCTAACTCTTGTTAAGCTGAAGACATGGTGAGAAGTATTGGATATATGAGTGTATGTGGTTCTTTAAGCCAAATATATTTCTTGAGCATTCTAGGAATAGCAGTGGAGATTATAACTGCAGCTGAATTTTGGGATTTTGCAATTGTAAAATCTCTCCATTGGCTTCTTGTGTTTGTCTAGCCTGTCTAGTAGGAGTGTTAAGACAGTGATGGCTACTTAGTACAAGTTGTAGTGCTGTTTGCCTGATTTATTGCAACTGGAAAGGTGATCTGTTTGGGAGAAGGGGAAATGACAAAATACTAAGTAAACAAACAAACAGATATCTGTCTAGTTCAGTGGCAGTATGGGCCATAAAAATAAAATTTTACCAAGATGAGCCTATTTCTCCTGGTATGAACTGAGTTTTTCTCTTCCCCTTCCTGGTGATCTTCCTGAGCAAAGATGTCATCTTCCTTCAGCCACTGTCACATGATGCCTTCAATCCATTTCAGCTAAAGAACTCACTCCCTCCCCACAGAATCCTGCAGGAAAGGGTGTTCCCCTTTAGTTTTCCAGAGAGAAAACATGAGGGAGACCTAAGTACTTCCTTCCACTATCTGATGGAGGGAGGGATTCATGTAGAAGACCAATCCTGTTGCTTTTCCAAGGAGCACAGTGAACGAGCAAGAGGCAACACCATGGAGTTGCAAGAAGGGACATTTCAATTCTTAGTGATTAAAAAAAAAACCATTACTGTTTTGATGAATGATTAAGTATTGATTTTTAAAGCATCACCAGTGTCTGGTTTAGGATTTTTAAAAAGTGTATATATAGCTAAAATGATGCCAGTTCTCGGAGTGCTGCAATGGAATAGCATTGTGCTTCCTGTTGTAATCTTTGTAAAAGGTAGAAAGAAAATCACACTTAACTTTTTAAAGCAAGAAAGCAGAAAATTGAAGTAGGAAGGTGAAAAGATAATCTGGAGTTCAAGAAAGATTAATGCTGCTAGAGAGTCCCTGAAAATTAAAATCTCAGCTCTATGCTTATGTCTGTGATAGCCAAGATTATAAACTTCTAGTTGACTGTTAACTTTTGGGTTGTGTAGATCAGGCATGTGCTGGGTTTAATGACTGTGACTGTGCAATATAAATTATACACATTAAACTGCATTTTGATCTCCAATATTGTTAAAATAACACTGTGATAATATCTTACATGTTAAATCAGACTTGCTAGTGACACTATTTTAATGTTGGCAGGTGGAAATTTTCTCAGATCCTTGTCCTTGTGCTACTAAAATAATCCCTAACTAAAGATGCATCCAGACCTGTCTCCTCATCTGCACACTGAAGAGTGTAACCTAATTATCAGTCTGCTCAAGCAGTGTCACAAGGAGGTAAGAAGTGTTGAGCAGAGAGTGGGTGGGTTGGGGAAATGAGTGTCAGATAAATTAGTGATGATATAATATGATCATGGAGAGAAAACCCTCCTCTAGGCAGAACAGCCATGAAATATGGCTGGTGTGTTTTCACTGAAAAGCTGTCTGATGACTGTAAAATCATTCTGGTGATTTATTTAGGAAATACAACATTCCTTAAAATGTTCTGTGCTACAACTTAACACTTAAGGACCTATCTAAGGACTGAAATAACTTCTGCACCTCTTAGTACTGTGTAGCCCTCAAAAAACAATAATATAATCAGCTTCAAATGCCCTCTTTTTGTATGCTCCTAGCATTTCCATATTCCAGCTGTCCCTGGGGCAGATGCTTCAGTGTGGTTATAAGCAGATGTGTTGATGGGGATCCTAACAGCCACATGCCTGATGTTCAGTGCTTGGAGAGCTAATTGGGAATTACTGCTTGACTTCCATCTTCTTAATAGGCACCTACTCAAGGATGGAAGTGCTAAATTGTCTTCAGGCTTCTCCAGGCTCTTCATTGCTTCAAGATTACTGAATCATCATTTCACTTGTTTAAAAACCTTTTTAAAAATTTGCTTTGTTAAATCTTCTGCATCTCTAGATGTAGCAGATTTGGCCCCTGGGTTGAAAGCTTTCTGCAGCATCATTGCAATGTTGTTAATTGTTTTCCCAGTGTATTCTAAATACAGTAATTTCACAATTATAAGCCGCACTGAGTATAAGCCGCACTTCTGGGTTTCAGCAGCTTTTTGTTTTTTTGTCCATACATAAGCCGCACCTGATTATAAGCTGCATGTTACAATACAGAGTGTGATAAAAGGTATCTATTCTATCACCATCTGTTGAGAGTGGGGCAGTGATCCTGATCTCCATGGCAGATATTCTGCTAATGGGCCATCCATTGAAACCAGGCAGGGCATTGTTCTTTATCTTTTCACAGCCCATCCTTCCTCCAGCCAGTCATTTTCTGCTCATGGCCATTGAGTCCCACTGTGGCACTGATAAAATTACTGCATCCCATTGGCAGTTGCTCCAGCCAGGGGGAAGAGCCCAACATTTCTTACCAAGATAAAAACAGAGGTTTTGGGACACTAAGGGAGCCCCTTTCTCCACTGGACTCCAGAGGAAAACCGGATTTCTCCACATCCCCACTGGAGCTCCGGAGGGAAACTGCACCTTGTACAGGAGCACTGCTCCAACTGAGCCACATCTGTCACTGCAGGAGGATGCAGCCACCATGGGATGGGACTGCTGCCAACACCCTGCCTGACGGGTGTCAGGTTGTACTCTGACTGTGTCAGGGTTTGGGGTTTGTTTCTTTGTAGTGCTGTATTTCTATTTTAATTTCCCTGGTAAAGAACTGTTATTCCTAATTCCCATATCTTTGCCTGAGAACCCGTTGATTTCCAAATTATAATAATTTGGAGAGAGGGGGTTTACATTCTCCATTTCAAAGAGAAGTTCCTGCCTTTCTCAGCAGACACCTGTCCTCCAAACTAAAACAGCAACTTTTTGTTCTTTGTCCATATATAAGCCGCACCTGATTATAAGCCGCACTTTGGGTTCGGACCAAAATTTTAGTCAAAATGGTGCGGCTTATAATCGTGAAATTACTGTGTACATGTTCTGCAGAGATAATCTTGCTGTATTGGTGCATTAAAAAGTTAAATTTCATAGTTTATACTGATATAAAAATATATTTAAAAATTCACTATGAATGTGAAAACTCTGATTTACACCACTACATGCAATCTACAATATTTTCACCTCTATGGTCAGCTGTGGTGTTGATGCCTTTTTCTAATGCAGTTAGATTCTAAGACAATACAAATGTTAGCTTTATTGTTTTGAACCGAATTGGAATTTTTTCTTTTCAAGAGCCATCTCAGGATGAGAAACAAGGCTGATAATTCACAAAATGTGAGAGAACACATTTTATCTGAAAAAGGGGTAACAACATTTTTCCTAGATTTTAATGTAGCTAAAGTAACATATTAAAAAACATTTTATGATTTCTAAATTACAGCAATGAAGGGAGTAGAGTTTTAATACCAAAATTCATTTGCAGGGAGTATATTGTTTTTCTTCAGCAACATGTAAGTTGTTTTTGTTGGCACTTGGAGGCAGCATGTAAACAATATAAAGTGAAAATGTTGTAATTATTTTTTCATAATTGTGAAAACAAATCCAACCAGGAAAGAAAATACATTCAGATTTGTCCTGCATACATAGGGGGCTTTCTGTGCTTTGACTAGGAATGCAGCAGTATTGACTTACTAATTGCAAGTAATGAATGGTGGTTGGCTTTTGTTTGTGGTTTGAATTTTTTTTTTTTTTTTTTTAATGAATGTCAAGATAGAAGTATCATGGACTTGTGTGAATTAGACTGCCTTGAGAACTGGAACTAAAAGGTGCACTTGAACTCCTTGGTAGCAAGTGATTCAAAGGAATCTATTGTCAATCTAAATTATGAAGTGACTGGGAGCAGCAATAATAGTCATGCACAGAATTATGTTCTCTTGGTTTTGTTTGAAGTTGATCTCTACATGAAGAGGAATTACAGTCTTGTACTCAGCTGGGAGGGGATGCTTGTGTTGGCAGTCTCAGAACAGAGAGGATGAGGATGACTTTTTCACACTCAGTTGAAAGGGAGCAATACTTTTTCATTTGAAATTCAAGGGGAATGTACTGAAATATTCTTTTTAAATTGAACTCATTGAAATCTGAAGTCAGTGATCTTAATGAGTTATTGGTGACTGCTTGCTGTTTTCTAAGAACCCTCATCTACAGTTCTAAGAACCTTCATCTACAGTTTAAATCACCATTCCTGAGGGATGAAAAGCATTATTTTTTAATTGGGTGTCCATTTTCACAACAGTCAATTTGATTTACTTTATCCTAATCTAGAACCTGCCCTGTATATCAGGTTTTGTATCTAGTGAGGACAGGTTAATGGGATTCCTATTTGATGTCACTTTTTTTTTAATAACTCCATTCTGGTGCCAAGTATGTGCTATAAATAGACACATTTTTATAGGTAGCAGCTCAAAGAAATGTGTACTGCCTTGCAGTTGTATCACTGTAATAGGTGTAGTAGCTATTTTTGAGAAACTGATTCTTTGTTTCCCTTGTAATCTCAGCCAAGAAGTTGACATTTTAGTAATCTGGCTAAATAAACATCGATTAAACCACTGTATGAACTACTCAGAGTGGAGTTAGCTTGAGTGTTCACCTTGAAATTTAACATGCAGGTATGCAAGTAGAATACAAAACTAAATCTGTATCAACTGGAATGAAAATGTTGTAAAAGCAAGATCAGTGTGCAGTAAAGTGACCACTTACTCTGTGCAACTGCTTCAGAGTCATCTGATGCCCTTTATAAATCACAGAGCTATAAACAAGCTAATTATAGCACTGCTATAGTTAAGTGTCTGTCATAAACTTTATTAACCCACTCCTACTTCAGTTGTGTTCTCTTGGCTGAGATCTTGTTCATTTGAATCCTTAATAGTGTTCATGTATCACTTGTATGAATCTACCCAGCTGCTGGTCAGCTGTGGAAATGCACAAATGTTTCCCTCTGAAATATGGAATGGACTTTATTTGCATCTGTTTTGTTCTTCTTGGTCTTTTTTATTTCAATTCATTAGCTGTCTGCAAGATAGGCTGAGTTGTCTCCATTCATTTTGAAAATACCTATTAAAAGCCCCCTCCTTCAGGTCTTCTGAACCACTTGGATGCTCTGCTGCCAGGTTCTGCTGTGAGATTCTGTGGCATGGCACAAGCATCCCTCTGAAAAAGCAGTCCTACAACCATGCAATCTGACAGTGGTTTAATGCCTGGTAGCATGGAATTGCTTTAAGAAATCCTGGGCAAGAGGACAGATTTTTATGGTGAATACCATCATGAGAGCCCTCACGGACAAGGCCTGCAGTTTTTTAGAAACTAAGGAACACTTAAATGTGTGTAAGGCCCACAGTTGAACTGTGCCATAAAGATGGTAAATGCATCTTATTTATTAACTTTGAGATCTAGATATTTTTAATACTGGTTCTAACGTTCCAGTCAATAAAGCCTAGTGCCTGCACCTTCTGGACCAACACCACATTGTTCATGTAGCTGGGATAATGGAGAGTGAATCCTTTGCCTCTCTAGGTCACAAAGAAATAATGAAAACAAATGCAGGGAGGACATTGCCTCTGTATCACAACCTGGAGTTCAGAATATTTCGTTTTTGTATGTTATTTAACATAGTGTAAGAGTTGTGAGACTGAATTCTAGATCAATAAAATGTATTTTCTGCATTTAAACAATAGCTCCATCTTAGGTGTCCTCCTTCATTCTGGTTATACATGGTGAGTACCTTCAACTTTCAGCAAGGCAGGGGTGGCTCAAGGGGGCTTCAGGAGCAGCTCAAACCTCTGCCTGCTTGGGGAAAAAAGTTACCAAACACCACTTTTCACAAGAAAGGGAAGGGAAAAGACCAGGATATGTTGAAAAATGCAAATGAATTTAAATAAGTTTAGAGCTTCAGAGGAAGAAACCTTTGAATTGTAATTTTTTTTTTCTCCTTAACTCATCAGCACAATGTTTTGAAGTTTTTTGGCCATTGCAATGATATTGACCGTGAGATGAGGAAGTGCTTAAAAAAAGAGGTAAGCAATAAATTATAAATACTGTGAGTTAAAGGCTTAATAAAAAATGGGAGAGAACTAGAGTTGGTTTTTACTAAGTAGTATGCATCAATAAATGTAAGCACATTCTGCTATGGGCACTTGAGACCAAATCTAAACTTTCAAAAATAAATTTGTCAAGTAAAATCTGGCATTAGCAAATGGTGTGGTGTGGTTTTTTTTTATGACATACAAAAATAGGCAAACACATTTTAATGAAACAAATATTGCAGATAGGAACTGACACTTCACAGATTGCTTCTGACTTTTTTTCTTGATTTTTTTTAGTAGTGGTATTTGCACAGGATTTAATATAAAGCAGTAATGGTCACCTCTTCATAAGTAACACTTAAAGCTGAAGTCAGTTACACTGTCTGAAACTACTTAATGAGTTGCTGAGTTAGGCCCTAAATGAAAATATCTGCAGATATGAAGGAATGAAGACTGTGGTTTAATTGGATTAACAGTTTTAATAGGCACATTTTCAGAGAAGTGTTCTTTATATTTATGGTGGTTGTACCTACATGATACAGCATACAAATGAACATTTCACACACCTTTTAACTTGAAACTGTACTTTCTAATTTTAAATAAATTTCACCATACAAAAAAGTTTCTTTCCACATAATCTCATTATTCTTTTGTTTTCCATTGAAGCCTTTACATTAAAGGAGTTCTTGATGATTATATTTGTCTGCTTTCTTAAAATGTGCTTATATTGATATGCCATTACTAGGAAGTCCCTGAAAGGTTGTCCACAAATATTGAATAGGTATGGGTGTAGCTTTTAAAGATCCATTGTTCTCATTCTACATAAAAACATGGATGGGTTATTGAAAAATTAAATATTGGCAAGGGAAAAAGTTAAGCATTCTGTAAATGTTAAGTAATGTTTTGGGTCATTATTTCAGTTATAGACCAATCAGTATAATGGATGAAAAACAGCAAATCCTTTTCAAAATCAATTTCTTTAGTAGTTTATTACATTATATATAGAATTGAATATTTGTGGCTTACTTGGGTTTTATTCTTCATGCCAATTATTAAAATATTGAACAAATATATGCTGTAACCTAAGGACAAGAATAATTTGCTTCTCATGAAATACATATCAAATTATGCATTGATTTTTAATTTTTCATTTATTTGAGCCATGAAAATGTTTCCTTTTTGTTTGCAATGAAAGCATGGTGGTTTTATACATGTATCTTAACTGGCTTTCTTGATTCCATTTTACACTGGAGTCCTGCCTCTGTTGTGGTTCTTGTTTAAACCATTAAAAATCCCCACATGCCTTACCCTCACTCATTCCAAATTTGCCTTTGTTCCTTTCATCTTGATATCCTGCTTTATTTGTATGTGTTAATGACCAGGATCAAAAATAGACCAAGCCTGTGATGACAAATTCATGTTTCACAAGGCAGATGCACATTAATCAGTATCTTGTAAAAGGAGAAGAGCCCGACCTGTGCTCTAGAATAGCACCAGTGCAACTTTTTTTTCCTAGTCCATGTGTGAAGTGTAGCTGTCTTGTGTTAGAGCTGTATAATAACTTCCTCCTTAAGATTAACTGAATATTCTTTATTAGAATGTTCTAATACTCTTTAGCTTAATAACCTCAAACTTAGAAACCTTATTTTAATGGCACAAATATTAATTTCAAAGTAAAAGTGTTAAAAAATGAACCTATACCTAGATATTAACAAGAGCTGTATTTCTAATGCATCAGCCAAATATATTGTTTCTGTTCCTGGGTAAAAAATGCTTTCTGCAGTTTTAAATTTGCCATATCTGTTTAATGATAACAGCTGATCTATTAATTTCCTTATCTGTCTTCCAGTATGAAGAAAACAGGCGCAGAAACCGGGAGAAACGACAGAAGATAATAAATGCTCACAAAGCCTCAGAGAAGTGAGCTGTGCTGAGGCTGGACAGCTGCAGCTCCACAGGGACATTCACTTGGCAGTTGACAGAATACTTGTGTTTGGTCACCACTGTCCAGCCTTTGGTTTGTGAAATGATGACAAAATAAATGCATCTAACACATACTCATTCCCAACAAGGCAAACAACATGCAAAAAAAAAATACAATACATTGCTCACAGCCCAACTTAAATTTTGACCTCTAAAAGAAAACTACTCTGGCAAGTCTTTGTTCTGGCAGTTTTATGATTAAGTAGTGAGGAATTGTAGTGCTATGTGTTCAGGGCAGTTGTGTTCCCCACTTTGTACTGAGTTGCATTTACTTCCTCATGTTTAGCAGTTTCTCTTTCATATCTTGGGTTTTTTAGGGTCTTATTTTGTTTTTCATTGCAAAACACTAAATTACTTTTTCCATCACTCTTTGTAGTGTTGTGATAACACTTCTTAAATGGATTAGGAAAAAGAAATTTTAAACAGATGTGACTTGAAATTGGAAATTGCCTATCAAGGAATAATTGGAGTTCTAGTATTTTTATTGGAGCTAAAAGGATGAAGCTACTGTCTTCAGCTGAGAAGATTACAAATCCTCCCTGCCAACCATATGTACAGTGTAGACTGTTGTAAGACAATTTGTTCATCATACCCAAAGCAAGCGGCTTTAGAAATTCAGAATGGAACATTTCCAGGGATTTACAAAGCTTCCCCTTGATTTTTGTTGAGTACAATCAATGTGTGCTGAGTGATTTTTGCAGAGGAGTGCTGCCAAAAATACAAACTAAAGTTCTTCCATTTTTTCTGTTACAAAGGTAAAGCTAAGTTATGACTATTGAGGTTGAAGCAAAGCTGACACTGAAGTGAGAGAAAAATGTAACTTTGTCAGGCAAGTCAATGTGTATTGTGTTACCAAGCTGCCTTGTTAACCTATAAAAGGTGTTTATTTGCCATCAAACTGCTGGAAGGCCAGAAGTCTCAGAATTCATAAGATTCGGTATCTAAGCATACACTGGTTTGTCCAGTGATGGAGCTGCTTCTCTGTGTGTCTGCTGGATTCACATTACTTTTAAATAATAATGCCTCTGTTGTGCCTAGCAGCAAAAGACTTTTTTTAAAAAAATGAACTTTGTTGAGCCAAATATACAAAGTATCTAGAAACCTTTTGGAAAAAAGGTGCCTATTCTGCAGTACATGGTTTGTTGTAAGAACCAGTGTTGATACTCAATCTTGAAATTGGTACATGCCCCTATTTTTAGAAGAAAATGGTATTTTGTGGGTTCTTCTGAAGGGTGAATTAGACAGAATAATTTTAGTTACTATTTTTCAATACCTGGATGGACCCAATTAAATGGGTAAAATTAAACCACTAATGTTTTCAGTGAAAGCTCCAAGCAAAGCTGTAGCAATTGTTTTTGCACCTTGACATGCTGTTTATTTCTTAGAACAAGTAAATGATGCACTGTTTGAATCAATACCGAAATGGTTGGAATGGTGCAGCCTTTATTGGTACTTTCCAGAGTATTTTCAAGGAGTACTTTGTAGTGAACTCCCCTGTCTGGGAACTCTGCATCCATGATACTTCTTCCACTAGAGATGACACAACCTACTTCAGGCAAGCTCTTAAATAGGATTTGTAGCCTTTAAGTAAATAAATATATAGAGAATTGTTCCAGAGATTAGGTTGAGAAGCTGATATCTGAGTGCAGAAGCACTGAAGCTTTTGTTTAATCAGCTTCTGTGAGTCCCAATCTTTCACACAGCAACAAAATAAGAAACCAAGAGCCACTTAACACAGCTCATTAGAATCATGTTTGCAAAGATCAATGTGCTTAGTGAATGAAAGACCAAATGGCATACACAATTCCTGTTGATACTTTCAACTACATTTTATTTATAAATCTGTTTTACAGATCAGCTTTGTTTACCTAGTGAAAGTCTGATCATGGTCTTCTTTCTGTTTCTCCTTGCTAATTGCCCACTAGTAGTGTGATATGAGAGTGCCCATTGATTCCTGGGGGTTTTGTTCCTTTTGTTTGACAGAGAGTTCATGTTGCTAATTTGATCTTGAAGCTGAAAAACACTGGTGTAGTAACACTGATGATTTATCTAACACAGAAAGGGGTAAAGGTGAAATAATAAATGTGTGGGTTTTTCTTGTTTCCTAAAGTGAGCTTGTGTGAAATAAACCTTATCTCTATAGACTTTGAAGCCACTTTATTGCAATGTCATTTGTCTATAGGAGCATATTTGAGAGAGAAAAGAAATTGGATGTAATTTGTGTTGAATTGCATGCGAGAAACTCATGGGTGTTTCACATGGGAAAGTGAAGAAGGGGGAAACAGAAAGGGCAAATGGCAGCTCTGGCCATAATGGTGAGGATTTTCCATATTGAAGTGCCATAGAAATCTAGGATATGTGGACTGGAAGAGGACAGAGCAAAGAGAATTATAACTGTCCAGTAAAATTCTTCCAGTTTTACTAGAAACACCTGGTAACACTATTCATAGTGTACTTTCTCTTGCTGGAAAACTAAATGACATTCTGTTTTCCTTTTATTATTTTTTTTTTCATTTATTTTTTGGTAGAAGGAAAAATATTCTGCTGAATAGCAGCAGCATAGTGTAAGAGCAGCAGGGTGAGTTCTTGCTCTGATGTTAATTTCTTTAACAAGGCTTGAATCCAGTGCTCCTGTTAAGCTGCAGTGCTGAGTGTTAATATATTATAAATGCACTGTTCATCTTTCCCTGTAAACTCTAGTTGGTAACATCCTCAAGGAATTATGTCCTTTGTTGCTGATAAAGACAATGTGTAGTTTCTAAAGCTTGAAGCAAAGCCTTGATTTAGTTGAGCTGGCTGTACAATTTGGGTGAGGACTAGTATGAACATTTCCAGTATGTTCACGCTTTTTGAAGCTCCACACCTCATGTATAAAGTGTATTCAACAGTCAAGCATTCCTAAATTTGGCACTGCCCATGCTTTATAAAAATTCATTACATCTAATACCATTTTTTTTCTGATATAAATGAAAACACACTTCTGTGGAATACCCAAAAGGATTTGAACAACTGGAAAACTGATAACCATATAACTGCTTTCACTGATAACATTCTGATAGTTGGGTTAAAAATTAATTATTAACATTAGTGCTTAAGCAACGGAGATTCTCTACCTGGACAACATAATGGATTTTAGTGCTGCAACTTATGTTACACATTGAGTTTTATTAACATGGACTAGAATGGAGTACCAGCAAATCTTAGTGGTCCCATTAGATTGTTTATTTTACAGGCTCAGTGATAACCATGCTGCTCATCAATAGAACCTGCCTTGCAGCACATGAAGGTTTACTAATAAAAACTTGAAAGTGCATAGTAAATTCACATCAGGTTCCCCAAACCTACTTAAATTGCTGTGTACCAAAAAATATATCAGTGGGAAGAAAATATATATATTTGGCCTGAAAATGGTTCTTGTGGACCATCATGCTTTAAAATTATTCTTTTGAACTATTTGGTAACATTTTAAAGGCTGGGAACTATCATGTAGAGGTATTGCTTTAACCAATGATACTTTTATTGGTATTTTAATGTAGACCCTTAGATAAAACAAGATACATTTCAAAGATATAAGTGAGCAGAAAACTCTTTTGGGACAGTAATTACCTGGAAAGATGTTCCTGATGGCTCGACAGAACTCATTCCCAGGACAGACGTCAGCCATCCAGAACTTGGAGATTTGGTTCAGCTTGGCAAAAGTGTCAAATGCCTTGAGGAGTATGGATATGTGTGGCTAAGTTACAGGAACGCTGGTATGACCGTGTCATCCCCAACACTGAGGCGCTGAGAGCAAAGGACGGGTTTTGTTAGCATGACATTAGCGGTCTAATTTGTACAAAAACCTTTGATTGAAAACTATTCATGACCTTTGCTGCTAGCAGCCCGACGCTTGGGTCGTTCGACTTGAAGTAAATCTGTCCCCTTTTACTTGAAGTAAATCTGTCTCCTCCAGCCCCGGGCTGAGGCGGCCGCACCGCCGCGCTCCGGCTGTGCCACGATGCCAGCGGTGACTGCGGCTCCGTCCCGGCAGTGCCACCGGGAGCCCCTTTGTTACAGACTGCAGGGAAGAACACTGGGAATGCTTTGGGATTTTTCCCGAGCGCTGGCAGAGCTGCTCTTTGTCAGCCGACAGACGCCGGACGTGACCGTGCCCAGAGCGGGGCGGCGGCCGGTTCGGAGCTGCACAAGGCGGCCTCCGCTGCCTCCCGGGGCCAGCCGCCAGCGCCGGGCGCTGCGGGACCGCCGCGATCGGCAGCGCCGTCTCCACTCGCTGCCTGCCAGCCGGGAACGTCGCCAGGCTTGGCGGCCACGGCCCGGCCTCCCGTATCCTGTCCCTTGTAGCCCGTTCTCCTCACCCCGTATCCCGCTCTCCTCATCCCGCATCCCGTCCCCGCGCCCCGCGCTGCGGGACTCGGCAGCGCCGCCCAGCGGCCGCTCGGTCCCGCGGGAGGCAGCGCCTCCCCGCCGCGCGGGCGGGGCTCCCTCAGGCCGCGCCGCCATCTTGGGCTGCTGCTTTGGGCCCAGCCTTGCCATGTTGAGGCGTTGGTCTGTGCCCAAGTGCTCGTGTTGTGCTGTGGAATGGTCTCAACCCTTGTAAGAACCGGGTGTTGGATGCCGGTGAGGTGCCATTGCCCCTGGATTCTGTGCAGCCCAACCAGAGAGTCTTCCTTAGTTAAAATGATATCCACACTCTTCCCTCATGGGCCAAAAGTTGTCACAGCTGATCCCCATGCTCTGACATACTCTGGGGATGCTGCTGATCCCTCATTCATACTGAATCCTCTTGCACAATCCAACTTCTGTTTAACACCAACTGTTCTATTTATTTAAATCAAGTCCATGTTGTGCTCAGAACAGCGCTGTTGAAATTAGCAAACGTGGTTGGACTTTGCTGTGTCCGATGCTGAGCAAGGCCCTGGCACAGGGCCCCATGTGTAGCCACAAACCACAGCAAGGGGCGGCACTGACATTACCAAAAGTCCTCTCTGTGGTGTTTGGTAGGGTTGAAAGACTACACTTCACTCTCTTCCACCCCCTGGATTGGTAATTATAGCTATAAGAGATATTTTAGAAACAGCTATGTTGTGCCCTAATGCAGGCATTCCTGTTTTCCAGAGTTCAGTGGGGTGTTGGAACTGGTTGATGCACCTGACTCTGAAGCAACCAGGAATAAAAGGTTGTCCTCAAAGACAACTGGCATGGATGAAGTTCTGATTTATTAGTGATTCATTTTGTGTAGCATAATGGTTGGTTTGTCACTTGTTCTGGGCGTTCTGTAATATTGTAATTATTTATCCAGTGGCACCTTAGACCATGCATACAACGCACAAAACAATCCACCTCAGCTGTCTCTGTTAATTGAAAACTGCAGCTTTAAAACTTTCCCGCAGCTTTCAAAGCTACGTATTTATGTGGATTATTTAGATGTGTTTTGGGTTGGTTCATATTCTAACATTCCTAGTAATGAATATATAAAGTACTTTGTGTCTAAGTGGCATTAGTTAGACAGCTGCGGTTACAAACAGCCCACATAATCACATTAAATCAATATTAAATGTGTGCTGCTGAATAGTTGTCTTTAGGATGCTGATGGTCCCAATTTAATTTAAACTTCATCCCACTAGTGCTTCCAAAAAACCTCAGAGGAAAACAAATCAAAAATCAAATCCCCAAATGAATAACTCCAAATGGAATAACAGATCTTTCTTTAATTGGTCCACAGTGGCATCATTTAGGTGGATGTACAAGTGTGTGATGTACAGCAGCAAAAAGTCCAAAACCTGTTGTCTGTTCACTGCAAGAGAGGGAGCAACTGTGGAGAATGGGTGTCAAGATGCCTTTTTCTTTTATGTGATAAGTTTATTTGAACTAGAAAAATAGAAAAGGCTAATTTGAGTTATGACATTTTGTATGAGGAGAAGATGTAAATACTAGAAGTTTCTTCAGAAAGCCAGTTTGTCCTCAGTGTGATGCAGCTGTGCTGCTGTTGGTTCTGTTTGCAGGATGGCCAAGAATAGAAGGTGAGGGCTGAAGAGGGGCAGCAACAAGGAAACCTGACACTTTCCTCTAGGGCTACTTGGTATTCAAAATGGAGACTCTTAAATCATCTGGTTGTTACAAGAGCTAGACATTCTCCCTTGGATTTTTTTTTTTTTTTTTTTTTTTTTTTTTTTTTTTTTTTTTTTTTTTTGGTGCTGGGCTTGTGTTCATGGCTTCTGTTTCCATGCTTGGGGCTGTGTTCAAGGTGAGGGCAAAAATTATTTAGGTTATCTAAATCTCCTGGTTGGGAAGTTGCAGATTATTGCAAGGAGTGATGCATTGAGTGGAAACCAATTCCAGTGTCCAGTACTCACTGGAAATGTAATTTTTATCTCTAGTTGTTAATTACATCTTAATATGCTTTAGAAGAGACTGCACACAGAAGTTGTGTACTATAGGTATTAGGGGAGAAACAGAAAATGAAGATACCTGCCAGGGAAGTGAGAATTCTCCCTTTGAACAGAACAGCAGGAAGGGAATCTGGTTTGCATGAAAATATCTTTTAATAGATTGAATATCTGAGGAAGAACTTGGGACTTTAATCATCAGGACTTCTATTTGTGGCTTGATGTAGTTACAGATCATCAGGCCAGTTTCAGTGTATTGTGGTGCTGCTAAGGTGAAGTTTCCTTGTGCCCTTACACCAAAAATGGTGCTTAAGAGATGTAGGTCATGCTTGGCAAATATGGGTCAGGTGAACCTGGGTTTCTGCTGTGTCCATTCCTTAGTTGTGTTCCTTCCATTTGCTGCTGCTCCAGAGGTTGCCCAGCAACTCTTGTCTGTTTTATGCAAGTTATTAAGGAATGGGAAGAGGAAGAAGTAAAGGTAGAAATATTGGATTGTCAAAATTACTAATAACTAGATTTGGAGTAGTGTTGTATATGTGCATTTGTACCTGAATCTGTATGTATGGATACGTATAAATGTATAAAAATTGGTACCTTGTGAAAGAAAGGAGATGATCTATTTAGCCAACATTTCCAGTGTGGAAGGATTATGGTCCTTGTTTTCCTCTCAAGCTGATCTGATGGATCAAAACCCAGCAGTAATACAACAGTGCAGCCTTAGTGAGGGCATTTACTTTTATGTGGGGATTTTGATTCAACATATGAAAAGTGAAAAAATATTACAAAAATCAAGAGCGAAATCAAAATACATTAATCTTTCTGTTGTCTTTTGAGACACTGCAAATAGGCATTTTAATTCAGGTGTGTTTGACTTGGCTTTGACAGTGAGAGAAGCTAAAATAGCTTAGCAACAGCAAGAAGTTTTGAGTTATCATCTGCCTCTGTGCTAACCTGCATTTTAGAATTATTTCAGCTAAATGCAGAATTATGTTCTGAGTCTTAGCATTCCCAAACAAACCCGATCATTGATGTAATGACAGATGTGAGTAGTGTACAAATACAGCTAATATGAATTTTGCTATTTTTCAGCTCATGGGAAAGGATGACTGACTAGTAGATTTGCATATAGACTACACAGATGCTAAGTATTTTTCTTTAAATAATTACAATAATTTCTTATAATAAACACCTTTATTTCAATTGGATCAGCAATGACAAGTAATGCAAGTTATTTTTGTTGATGCCATAAAATCTTTTAAGTAATTATGGTTTACTCTTCAAAATTAAATCACCATGTTTCATCTTCCTTTGAGCTTTCTACAAAAGTGTTGATGGATAAATACTTGAGCACAGCCCTTTGGGGTCTGTGGTTCATTGCAGAGATCCAGTATTTAGCAGACAAAGCCAAAATCAGCCCAGGGAAACCTTGAGTCTATTGACTCTTTTAGATTTGAGCTAGTGATGGGCTCCTCCAAAAGCTATGGTCTTAAACAGCTGTGAACTTGAGTTCAGATTCAGATCTGGTTTTGTTTTACAACTTCCTCTTACCTTTGTAAGCAGAACCAAAACCATAGTTTCAAGTCTCTTTTGTCCTGAAGATTAGATGAGTGGGCTTGAAACTTAAATCCAGATTTGGTGGTTTAGGCTTGAGCTATTTTTTTTCTCTTTTTAAAATGAAACAAAGTATGAACAGCCACCTCAGCAGCTGGCCAGAAAAGCTGCCATTTTACCATACTGAAATAGTGGTTCTCAGTTTGAGTGTAAAATTGGCCTTTAGGAAAAGGAAGAACACAAGATGCTGCCCTGAGACAGTTGGCAGGTGGCAAGTTGACAGAACATTTTCCTCCAGACCTGTGCTGGGCCCCTCAATCTTGACTTGAAACTGAGTACTGGAATGAAAATGTGTTTTTGCTGCTGGGCAGAGAGTGCTTCCAGCACAGGGAGCAGCTGTACACATACAGAGTGGGTGAAGGAATCAGAGCACATACAGCAGCCATTTTCTCTTACTAGTGAATATGTAGACAGGGAATTTGTAATTGCCACTGGTTTCTGCAGGAATTGTTCTATTCTATTACATTCTTTTCACAGCGGTATTAGGGAGTTCTTTCAATTACTCATCTTTTGAAATTGGTTTTTAAAAATTGTATTCTTAGTTTACAAATAGGCACCAGGCTAGTGGTTTTGTTTTTTACATGGTTGTGGGGAATTGTTTAATTCTCCTTTCGGAGTCCTCTTTCTCTAGGTCAGCAGCCAGCAGTGAGGAACATCGAGTAAAAATAAAACTCCTATTTTTAGTTCAGCTACATAATGTCCTATTTATAATACTGAAATTTCAGCTACTACCTGGCCCCTTTCAATTCAATGAACCATCTCTTCTTTGAGCCCTCACTGCTCTTTTTTCACATCTGCCCCTGTTGATTCTTGTGCAATTATTCTTGTAGTTTGGGGATGCTTTTCCAATGGGGCTTTTAGTTCTGCATAATCCTGAGAGTGATCAGTTCAAGTAATTTGACTAGAAGTAAGGGCAAGTAGCAGCTTGCAAGGGATACTCAAAACTTGACATAATTAATCCTCAAAATTTTAACACCATGAAACTCTTTGGGGAGGGGGCAAGGAGCTCCAATTGTAATGGTATATCAGTTGATCCAGATAAATATTTGCTTCTGCTTTTAGTCCCTCATGACTACTGAAAACATGATACTTTAACTTCATTTTCCTTAGGATGATTCATTACAGTAATTGTCTTCTCTCCCTTCCCCCCGCCCCTTTTGTTTTGTAGAAATTTTAACACAGGCCAGGGAGACACAGAGGAACACATGCACAAACATCTCCTGGCTAGCCAATAAACTGCCTAGGATCTGGAAGTGAAATGGTTAAAAATGGGTTGAAAACCTCAGAGTGCAGCTGAAGTCTGGGGTTTTGGCTCTCAAACAGGACCTTAGGAAAAACGCGTTTGTCCGAAGGCAGTTTTCACTCTGCCCGCAGTCTTGGAGATAAGGTGGGAACTGTAACAGGAATAGTTCCAAAATACGTTTGTCAGCTCAAAGAGCAAGAAGGAAATGTTGATGTGCTACTGGGTGAGGTCCTGCTGCCATCAGAGAGTGAGCTTCAAAATGGGGATTTCACTGTGGTGAAATCCAGCCAAAACTAATGTCGAAAAATTTCCAGTTAGAAGCAGCTTATGAAACCAGATAGACCCTATTATCCACTGGGGACCAGACACTGAAAACATTTTATTTATTTCCTCCATATGATGTATCTCACTTGAAAGAAATGAAATGACTTGTAAACCTACAGCTTTTCAACGGGGTTGAGTCATGCTAGAGACTGATGAGAAGTTGGATGGGGGCGGAGGAGGAGGGAAAGTAATTCTGGTAATGTGGAGACCTTGTCATTGTGTGGCAAAGTTTGAGTTTTAAGAACCATGATTATGCTTGAGCGAAATTTGTGCATGATGTGTATGATACATGGTGCTGAGCTGTGTTGGAAGCTGAATAAATAGATTGAGCAAGTGCTTAGCCAGGCACGGTCACGTTGTTGTAGCAGAGGTGGCAAAGTCTGATAGCTGGAAACAGCCATGCTTTAGGAAAATGGGGAGCTGCTTTAAAAGAGCCAAAATAATATAAAAGCACAATTTAAAACCCCTGAGCAACAAACCCTGTAACCCACAGCATTCAGTGGCAGAGGTACAGAACACTTTATGTAATTAGATTCCAGGTACAAAGACTCTGCATTTCACAAAATTTCAGTTATCATCTGAGCAACAACAAAAAGCTATTGTTTCTTCTTGTCCTGTTTCATCTCCTTGTTTGAATATAAATCCAAAGAGTTCCTCCTTCTCAGACAGCTCTTTTTTTCTCCTTCTTTAATATGCAGAATAAACAATATAAATAAGTGGAAATAAGTGAGGTATAAATAAAGGAAGAATATCTATCTTATGACTTCTCTGTCTCAAAACCTTCATGTGTAGTTGGGTAAAAGATTCTTTTTGGAGAGGAAGGTGATGGTTGGAATGAGGTTAGGTGGATAAATGTGTAATTCTATTGTTATATTTAGTATTGTAGTATCTGTGAGCCAAGAGAAAGGTAGCAGGGTACAGATGTGCAAAAGAGGAATATTTGAGGGTTTTCAGTCCCTGCTTGAGGAGAGATCATATGAGTGAATGAGGTCAACAGAAGGGTAAAAATAGACAATGTGAAAAAGGGATGGAGTGAGAAGAGCCCCCTGGAAAATGTCCACAGGGTGTGAAGGGAGGAGGAGGAAGAATAAACTGCTGAATGGAGCTCTAAAAGGAAGGGCAAGGAGGAGGCCCACATTATAGACTGTACCAAACTGAAGTTTCAGGGAGAGATGTGTAATTTGTGATGTCAAAGATATCAGTGAGGGTGTGTAAGAGATTTGGAGAAGACAGTTCTTGTGTCTTGAATTTACAAAGGTCGGCAGTGATGCCTGAGGCAGCTGTTTTAGCAGAAGCTTGAAACTACTTTTTTGTGGACATGAGATAGAGACTCAGCAGCTTCCTGAGTGAAGAGATTCCCATTTTTAACATTCTTTTCCTTTAACAAGTTACAATCATTTCATGTCTTGTAACAGATATCCTCCAGCTTTTCATTAAGTGACTAATATTCTTGCACTTTATACATTCATAAATAATGTATGTTAGATGTGACCATTCCTGGCAGAGCTCCAAGTTCTTTTTCCACAAAGAAACATTTGTTTGCCTTCTACCTAATAACAATCAAAGCAGTGAAGACACTGCTATAGTATTTTTGAGGTATTTGGAGTGTTTACTGCAATGTAATGCATTCACTGCTCATTGCATTCTCCAAATAATTTATTTTAAAGACAAACACCCACCCCTTTCCTGGGCTCCCTTCCTCCATTCACCTTTCACTTTGAGAAGAATCCTCTCCAAAGCAATCAGCTGGATCTGACCCAAGTACAAATATACTAAATTATGCCATTGTTCTATTTTCCTGAAGTATTTTTTCCACCCCCCGCCCCCTTGTTTAATACAAACCTATTTGATCCTGTCCCCTTGGCTTTGTAGTATACAGAACATACCTTTAGTGTAGCCTTGGGTTATTTCTGTGTATTTAATTTCAGTATCACTTTCTGTCATTTTTTTTATAAACCTTTAAACAGTTTCAAACTGGTAAGGTTTTCAAAGCTTGTGCTTTTCCATGTTTCTGGAGCCTGAAGTACTACCTTAGTGTATCTACATCCACAAATGCAATTAAAGATTATCATTTAAGAGACTGGTTTAACACAGGAGAAAAGCAGTATGGAAAACTTGTCATTCATAGACACCATGGTAATTCCCTCCATTTATATTAGAGAAGAACAGTTCATGGAGGCAGTGATGGCTTTCAGCATTTTCTCTTAATTAAATGAAAAGCTACTATTGCTCTAGAGCATAGAATGTGACCACTGGTTGCTTGCACACCTGTGCTCTGCCTGCTGTGCATGAAAGGTCCTGAGAAGTAATGCAAAAAGTGTGTGAAAGCAGTTTACATCCCTGGATCTTTGATTCTTTAAGGTCAGCAGTGCACTGAATGGGATTGAAATATTCTGCATAAGCAGAGAGAGTATTTAGGAATGTAGATGATGAATGATTTCCTATGGTGATACAACTGTTCTTGGACATTAATGGAACAGATTGAGTTTGTTCCCTGGGAAAAGGGACCAGTGCCTGTCTGTTGGGTTGTATAAACCAGAATTATCAAATAAATTTTAAGGTGAAATTCCACCAGGAAGACAGCTGATCCTCTTTTTCTGGTGTGTGAGAGAATTATGACTGGAACACTGCTTCAGTTTTTGCCTTAAATGTCTTGATTTAAATAAAAAAATTGCAAAAAATTACTGAGATAAAGGAGAGATACAGATTCCATTTGATATTTGAATATGTATGAGAAAGAGAAGGCTATTGTAGGGGACATCTTCATATAAGAGAGTCTTATTCACAGGAAATTGGGAGCACAGCTCAAAGAATATATTTAAGAAGGCAGCAGGCAGCATTGAAGCAGCCACAAGAGGATGTGTGATGAGAGAGTACTGCACTCATAATAAACAGAAATACAATGCTACTGCACCCAGTAATGACATGGAAAACACTATGGAGCTATCTTCCACTGAGATGGAGATAATGAAGCAGAGATAAAGTAGGATTTAAGCTTGAGGTACAAACTGTGCCTTCAGAATCCAGAGGTGGTTCATTAAGTATCTTGGATACAGAGAGCCTTCAAGATACTGCCTTTTCCTTGAATATTTTCTTTCTGCTTCTGAATATCATGATATTTGTATAAAAATTGCAAAACATCCTGTAGAGAAATGTGCATAAACCTTTGAGCACATAACAGTCCCTGGTTTTCATCTGGGGGTCTATACAGAGGACTGGCAATCCCGAGGTCATTAGAATGCCATGAAGGCTCTGGCTTTGAATACCATTTTGGCTCCTCTAGAGCCAGAAGACAAAGAAAGATGAGCAGGCAGGACTTGCAAAAGGTTGATCCCCAAATCTGTGTGTGATGGTTTAAACTCCAAGCTCTTCATTGGCACATTCTTGCCCTTCCAGCTGAAATGAATCTTGGAAAAGCTGAAGACTGGTCTGGGATTCTTGAGTGCTCTGCTCTCCAGGACTCTTTATCATGTTCCTCCCCTTTTGGGAGGAAAAAAGCCCCTGAATTAATATTGTGGATTCTGCTTCCACATGAAGATTTTGTGTGCTTGAGCTCATGTTTCTAAATGAGTAAACTTGAATAAGAAGGAAGCAAAGACGTTTATCCCTCTTGTGTCAAAGCCTTAGTCATTAAAATGCACTTAGAAAATTTTCTGTGTGAGAAAATTGTGATATTGTGAAGCAAGAATATTTCTTAATATTGTATGGCTAAAGTGAACTATGGACTTAAAGGATAGAAAACCACTAAAATAGAAAAACTTTCATTTGGTTAAAATATAATTATTTCCCTCAGGAGTAGTTCTGAAGCTGGTCTGTTCAGCAGACCCTTTTTTGACATTAATTCATGTTTTGCATATGTGTAAGTAGGACTTGTCTGTTCTGGTGTAGAATGTCCCAGGCTCTGAAGGTTCTCACTTCAGTTGGAGAAACAGAGAAAAGCAATAAAATTATCAGGTGTGTCTCTCCTTTAGTTCAGCTGTAGAAAAACTGAGCTGTTCCATCAATCTGAGTGACAGCTTTGGACAAGAAATTACCATGTTTATTTTACTCACAGTCATCTTCCTCATTGTTAAAGGACAGGCAAGGAGATATTGTTTCACTGATGGTAATGTTCATGGCAGTGTAGAAAATTAGCTTTAAGTAGGTGTATTTCTGAAATGTATGTTTTTCAGTCCCTGACAAGGATTGGAATGTATTTGCTGTTATGGGTTTAGTTGCTAGTTAACATATTTTTGTGTTTTATTCTTGGGACCTGTTTCACAGATGCCTGTGCCTCACCGACGAGTGCTCTGTGCATGTTTTGCATGGTAAAATTTGGTACAAAAATTAGGCTTCTATACAAACTCCCATTTGTCACTTTTTTTTTTTTGTTTGAAATGAGAACAAAGCCATGGTTCTAAAAGTTGTTGTCCTGTTTGCAAATGATTGAAATTGATTTATTCTACACAGAAACAGAATTAAAACAGATAGAAATCCTCTTCACTTACTCCTCCTGTTGAGTTGTCCATTAACAATGGCACATTGAGAAAAGGAGGGATGTGCTTTTTATTGTTTTTTTGCTGTTAACATAAGGCAGTTATTCTTGACTGGAATTTTGAAAAAATCAGTGACATTTCTAGGGAATTTTTCCTGACTTGATACTTAGTGTCCCTGAAACGATAATTTTCATGCAATCTCCTGAATTTTCTAAATTCACTGAGTTTTGACCCTTTCTGTTGTTGTTTGTTTTTTTGTTGTTTTTATTTCTCCATTACTGTGTATAAACATGAGTAAACACAAATTAGGTAGTAAGCAGTGTTTGATATGGATATGTGTAATAGAAAACTTCCACTGTTGCCTGACCCTTTAAGGACTGTATCCCACTTCTGATGTTGTCACTAAAGATTTGCAGGGTAGTGTGATCCATTTTGGTTTTCAAGCTGAAAGCAGTGAGCTGTGAGGTCCCCCTCACTGCTTCTTCTCCTGACATTTTGCTGTGATTCTGGAGAAGGAGGACTAGGATCCCTTTTTAGACAATCTCAATTCCCTGTGAAGGAGTTTTTGCATTCCCCTCCAGTGTGTGCACATTTTACAGGTTTATTAACCTTTAAGACATACAGAACTTCTCCTGAGCAATGGAGTGCACAGTGGGTAACAGGAGATGCCAACCTGTGTGACCTCTCTTTTCCAGGAATGAAACTCTAACGAGTCTTGGGTCTTTTGTCCTGGCTCTTTGTCTTGGTGCTGTTGCCTCTGCCAGTGATCCAGTATTGATTAGAGCAGCCATGGAGGCACATGGAAGTGACCAGTGTAAACTGCTGTCTCTGCTGAGGGCACAATGTGTGTGGCTGTGTTTTGCCTTTGTGCCAGGCTCTCCTCTCACTTCCAGACTCATGGGACACCGAGCTGGGTAAGCTCTTTTCCTTGGGTAGTTGTGCATTGTACCTCATTTTCTTCCAACTTTTCCCTGAGCTGGCAGTGATTCCAGAGGCAACAAAGCAGCTCATTGGCAATCATCCAGGAAGTATTGCTTTGTTTTCTTTATTAAACTGTGAGTTTAGAAGACAGAGACTGGAATGGGCTTAGTTCTAGTAAGTTAGAACGGCCTAGAGGGCTTTCTGTGCTACCCCAGCAGTCTCCTGTGTACCACTGGTAATGTCCCTACTGCAGCATAAATCACTGGGTAACTCAGCACACCTTTTATTTAGTTGATTGTAAATAAACAGCAGGATACTTGAAAGAAATAACACTCCAGAGGAAACACAATCCTGGTGCAATTACAGCATTTCTATTTAGATAATTGCTCACAGAAATTATAAGCTTGGATCTAATCCTCAAAGGATACAGAAAATTGGCAGTTCCAGGATGATCAGCTTCTTTCACTTTTTTTCCCCCCCTTAATACATTAATATCTTTGTTTCTTAAACCCTAAATGCTGAATTTTTTTGCCCTTTTTTTCCTACTGTACTGAGAGTGATACTGCAAATGACAAAATAGCAAAGGATACCCTAGAGATAATCTAATTTTTGAGAAAATTTGTGTAGAGAGAGGAGTGATAACAAGCATGGTAATTTACTGCTGCTTGAAAGAAAAACATGACCTCATGCAGTTATAGAGGGGCTTGCCCTAATTATGGGTGCAGGCAAGTTGGTCCCTGGGGTGTTGGTGAGACAAGCAGTAATCTCCACAAACAAGTTTTTTCCTCAATGAGACTGTTCTCTCTTATGCCCCCTTTATAGGAATAGGCTTTTTGTGGATATTTTTTCCCATTTCTAAGAGCTGTAGCTTGGTGCTCAGGTGAGGAGGGAGAATTAGGGTTCTGTTCCTGACTGTCTTACTGACCTGGGCTGGGAGTTCAGGCAGGTTAGCTCCATTCCTTTGCTTTACCCATGTCTATAGAGTGGGGATTACCAGCTATGGGTAGGGTGCTTGCAGTTACTTCCCATGCTTTAATTTGTCTCCTCTCCTCTCCTCTCCTCTCCTCTCCTCTCCTCTCCTCTCCTCTCCTCTCCTCTCCTCTCCTCTCCTCTCCTCTCCTCTCCTCTCCTCTCCTCTCCTCTCCTCTCCTCTCCTCTCCTCTCCTCTCCTCTCCTCTCCTCTCCTCTCCTCTCCTCTCCTCTCCTCTCCTCTCCTCTCCTCTCCTCTCCTCTCCTCTCCTCTCCTCTCCTCTCCTCTCCTCTCCTCTCCTCTCCTCTCCTCTCCTCTCCTCTCCTCTCCTCTCCTCTCCTCTCCTCTCCTCTCCTCTCCTCTCCTCTCCTCTCCTCTCCTCTCCTCTTCTCTTCCTGTAACTTCCCTTCCCTTCCCGGAACTTCCCTTCTCTTCTCTTCTCTTTTCTCTTCTCTTCATTTTTTAAAAAATCCTTACATTTTCTGAGACTGAAACCTTTAAAAACCAGAAAATTTGAAGTACAAAGAGAATTCCCTGTTACACTACTCAGTAGAGTGCTCTGAAAGAATAGTTTTGGCCAGAAACAAATACTGGCATGTATAAAATACTGGTGTATAAAACAAATTACCCCTGTAATCCAGGTCACCCCTTTGTTCAGTTGTGTTTTCTTAAATGTTTCCTCGATCCTCTGTTTTCAATGCATTCTGTGAGACATATTTGCACTTGCAGTTTATAGAAACACTTGCTGCTTTGAACACCTGCCAAAAAGTAGATTTCTAAAGGATGAAACTAGAATAAAGATCTTAGTTTCTGTTGCAGTTCATCAGATTAAAATCAGAAGTCTTTAAAAATAATACTTCAACAGATTAATTGCTGAAAAATAATTGAATTAATTGATAAAGCAAAATCCATGAAGTCCATTAAGATGTGTATGAAATACCCTTACTGGTATGGAAAACTGGTTTGGTATTTATACAAGAAGGTTCCAGATCAGAAAAATAATATGTTGGAAATACTTATTGGCTAGAGGAGTAAGATATGTCTTTGTAAGTAATTTGTTCTGTATGCCATTTTTTTCCTGCATATTCCAGAGCTTACAAATACATGAAAAAATGGGTAGGTATCCATATGCAGTTTCTGTGCATGAGGCCTCTTCCCCAGCTCTTTAACATTTAAGGGAAGGGAAAAAGTGTGGGTGTGAAAGTACGGGGGCAGTTTGAGAAGGCACTCTTTAAATGGTATGGGATTGTGTCATTCTCCCTCATAATTTACATCTTCAAACCATCATTTACTTCTTAATCCTTCTTTGAATAATGAATATTCATCTAATCTGTTCTTGGTTCTCCATGTAACTCCCATTGCTGAGGAACATCTTTCCACAGCCACAGAAAGTGACTCTGGATTTCACTTCTCACTGCTGTGACTTAGAATTGCAGAGGTTGCTCTGCTGCATTTGAACAAGCCTGGGAGATCTTGGTGCAAGAGGAAGAGATGGAACTGCTGGAGTGTGCTGGTGCAAAACTGTTCCAGTCCCCAGAGTAAATGAAACCCAAGACAGGCTCAGCCTCTGCCTCAGTGACTGGGTTTATTGATTGGGAATTGGTAAAATACAATGACGATCTGCTCCCAGTCCTCCCCATTCTTTGTCTGTGGGACATTCCCCAATGGATGCAGAGGAAAAACCACAACAATTGAGGATTCTTCTGAGCTGAGGAAATGCTTGTTGACAAATTTCCTTGATTTTAATTTTGAATCATGCTGGTAGATCAGGGCACAACAAACTTAATGGCTGATGAAGTCATCCACATTCTCCATTGTTTCTTGTGGTCGGCTGAATGTTCACTTGTGTTACTGCAGGACACAAGTTCATGAAGTTGATGTGTTGTTATCAAAGCCTTCTAGTGTGGCCGTTAGACACCTCTTTTTTTCCCTCCTCTTTAGCAGTCAGCCATCTGCAAGAGCTGTTTGTTGTAGCCCAATGATTGTGAGAGCATTCAGTGAGGGTATAAACAATTACAGAGTTGGTTTCATCAGCAAAGGCCCTGCAGGATCAGTGTCCAGGTCTGACTTCTTCTTCTTAAACTTGTAATGCTGTAATTCACATTGAAGTGGTTAACTTCTGATTTACTTGAGCTCAAGTAAAATAGAGAGAGGTCCGCACACTGACACTATTCATGTTGATGGGAAACCATTTATATTGATGCCAAATTGTTGGGGTGTTTTATTACAGTGGCAGTGAATAAAAGCCAGAGTAAATTTTTAATTTCACTGCCTGTTATATGAGAGAAATGGAACCATCTTATAGAAACAGCCCTAAAACTAATTCACAGCAGTCATTTATTTTCTTTGTTTTCTGCAGAGATTGGCCGAACTTTTTAATACACATAGTTTTATATGGGCATTGATTAGAAAATATTGTTACCTTTCTTACTGTTAAAACACTTTTCAATAATTATATAATGTTT
The DNA here is from genome assembly GCF_009819885.2 of Catharus ustulatus. Lineage (NCBI taxonomy): Eukaryota > Metazoa > Chordata > Aves > Passeriformes > Turdidae > Catharus > Catharus ustulatus. The sequence goes on along the minus strand of NC_046231.1, from coordinate 16,927,743 downwards.
GTTCCAGAGAGGAAAACAGTAGAAGGGCTCCCACGTAAAATTTTTATTCCTGTTGCTTCTCAAAGAACACTGAAAAAAACCCACAAAGTCTCATGGATCTGAGCCTTGGCTGTGAGATTTTCATGTCCTGTGGGGAGTATGTCACAGATGAAGGAGGCTTTCTCGGGGGGAATTATACCTCATTACCTGGGAAAGTTAATTGGTACTACAAACCCCACAGAAGTGTCTACAAGATACCTGAGCCTTAAAAAGGAAAAAACAGAAAGCCCTGTGCACTTAAATATGATAAATTTAACTAGGGTGAATCTATAAACTGCTGAAGTGAGTGATTCCACTTGGTGCAGTACTGAATGCTGGCAGGAATCACATTTCCTGTCTTCCCACATGCTCCAGGAGTGCTCTGCCATGCAGCTTTTAGCCTGAGTGTCCTTGGGGCAGGGACACTGTGCACAGCATTGAGGAGCATGTGCTTGGAGCGTTGCATGTGGATGTTCTGGGAGGGAGTTAACCACCAAAACCAGCTGCAGACTTCTCTGTGTCATCAGATTCCTGTGAATTCATGTCAAAGACAGTGGGACTGGAAGACAGGGGCTTGCCTGTATGGAATATATTACAAAAGATGTGAGTCAGAGGAACTCTGACACACCAGCATCCTCTGTCATATCACGTCAAAGGCTGCCTAATACTTAAAACAATGTACCTGATTTTCCATTTGCATAGGCTTTTCTGAAATACAGTTTACTTTTGCTTAGAATCTCTTTTAATGTATATATTGATCTTGTTTTCAGGAACAAACAGAGGCCTTTTATTTCTGTATGTCTGTGAGGAAGGTCCCTATGTCATTCAGTATCTCTGCTCGATGGATATTAAAACTGGTGCTGACAATATCATGTCATCACCAGTTCTCTGGAACTCACCACAATGTTGAGTGTTTCTTACAATACTGCATTCTAAAGGGCATAAAATTACCAGTGCAGGAAAGGGGCTGGATTCTGTGTGAAAATAAAAGCAAGATTGTATTAAAATAACACAACATTTATGACAGCAGAGGCTTCTCAGCATTCACTGCTGTAGCTGTCGTTGCCTCTTAGAGACAAGTGGATATTTCACACCTGGAAAGTTTGTATCATCCTTCAAGGTTTTTGTGATTTTTCTTACTGCCAGTGGTTAGCACACATCAATATCTAAAACTGTTCTGAAAATACCCTTTCTTGTTCAAACTGTTCAATCAGGAGAATAACTGCTGATTTAGGTACTTCAGATGAGTTTTGGGATACAGGAGATGCTTTTGTGACAAAGCAGTTTCAGGAAAATGCCATTCTCTGCCCTGAATCGTGGCTCCAGCACCGCTTGCTTTGTGCAAAGTACAGGTGGAATGTCACTAAATCCAGAAGTCTCTTCCATCAGGGACAGATCTGTTGAGGTGGGATTGTTTCTTACCTCCACCTCTGCTTTGCCTTGCCTCTTTGTATGCTCTCCATGGTCACATAAGCAGCTGTGTAATTCCTAGGTCCACACTGCAGCTGTCTCTGCCTTTTTATCATTTCATCTACTTCAGAGGTTCCTGGGCCATAAAATGCAGCTCATTATTCTGAGCTACAGGGACAGTTTGCTGACCCCAGAAAATTATCTTTGCTAGAGGTTTCTATATTGCAGCAGAAGCCATGTGAACATTCCCTATGAAATCCTCCCTAAAGGTGTTAATCCACCTTTGCTGGAAGGCACAGTCCTGGGGGATATTGATGAGAAGGTAGAGATGGATGCAGACTTCAGCTGAATCTGACAAAGATGTCTGTCTGTGGTTTCCAATAGTTTGTGGACAGGTGGCCATCTTCCAGCCCTGCAACCTATTTCTGTCAAAAAGAGACCTCTTCTGCAGCTTTTTCTTGTACCTTGTCAGATTTGGTTGAAACATTTGGAGCAGTGCTTGCTTAAGTGTGTCTGAGGAAATGGTGGTGCTGGCATGGTGTTGAAGGATGCAGATTCCTTCTAGACATTTATGAGTTTACAAGGTTTGTGATGTCAACTCTGTGTATGCAGATGTAGCCTGTATTGGTTCACACCACCAAAAAATATAGCCCATAATCCTGGAGAAGCAGGAAAAGCAGATCACAATGAGAATATAGGTACTCTCAGTGGTTTTTCTCTTTCCCCACTTAGGTCAGGGTATTTCTTCTCTGCTAGTGTCCGTTGTTGATGTTCTTTGGAACAGTAATGTGGTGAGGTTTGGTGTTAAAATATATGGTCAAGACCATGCAGGATATGAAAAGAGGTAATATTATATTCCAGCAATGATAAGGGGGCTGGAAGAGCTAAAGAAGTGAAATGCTGTGCCACCTTATCATCTCTCATCTTCCCTCCTCTTAGCTTGAACTGACACTCACAGCCATGGTATAAAGGCTCCTGGGCAGGGTTATCCATTGGTGAATGTAAAACACCAGCTCAGGAGTAACGAGGCAATGTTGTGCAAGGGGTCTCAGCTATGAGGCTTCAATGTTTTGTTTGCCCCAGGACCTAAACCAGCTTGTGGTGGGAGAGCTGAGGTTGAGCTGGAGTTCTGTGCTTTGGGAGGACACAGATCAATACACGAGTGTTGGTAACAAAGGGAGAGCTGACTCTGCTGTCACTTCCATCTGGCAGCTGGAGCTCAGGGAGGGGTTTCTTGCAGAGGGAAGGGACAGGTTTGTTCTATAGAACTGAACTGTTATCTCTTCACAGCCACTCTGAGTCACATTGGCTTCCTTGTTTTCTTACTGCCTCGGTGTGTTGGTTGGGAGCACTGTGCTTGCTTTGAAGAACTCGGGAGTGGAGGAGGAAATGCGCACACACGCACGTAAGCATGCACACACACACACGAGGAAATTAGGAGGAGTCAGCAAAACAAGGAAGAGTCAGCAGCCAAAAGTCGTGGCAGTGAGGAAAGAGTAGCATCTTGAGGAAGTCTTATTTGGGATCCTTTTTGAGTCTAATGTGTGATTTAGTGATGAACCCAGTGAAAGAGTTAATAATCTTGCAGCAAAGTGGAGGATTCTAGATGGCACCTTTTTTGACCAAGCAGGCAATATTTGGATGAAGCAGACCTTTTTTGTTTTGACAATAAAATTGTTCTTAAAGCCATGTTTAGTTTAGTACTCTTCACTGCAGTATTAAAATGCCCCTAGCTTCTGCCCTAAAGAGGTTACAATTACATAGACTAGGCAGCAGGATAAGGAAGTGTGTGAAATGATGAGGATTAATTGTCATTTTTCAAACACATGATCAGTAATTTTCAACACTGTCTATGGTAGTGATTTTTTGGGGGGGGGAGAGTCTTGTTTAAAGGGGCTATTTCCATCAGAGCAAATGAGTGTGTTGTTCCAGGGCACTATATTTGTGAAGTGCCTCAATTGCCAGAGATACCTGCTGTATCTAGTCTTTGTTACTGTCAGTGACTCCAGCAGACTGACCCTCAGGGATCTGTTGTGCTCTTGTCCTCTGGATGTTATTGATCCTGCTGCAGTGCTACTTGTACTAGCTCTTTTGAGGTATTGTTTGACAGGTTGAATAATGCATTTCTGGCTTAATACTAATATTTTGGCACTTAGAACATTTTAGCTAGCCAGCTTGCAAGGAAGGAGAATGAGCTGATGTTTCTGGAATTGAATGCTAGGAGTTAGGACACAGAGTTAAGCTGTTCTGGGTATATGTCTCAGGAGGAAAGATTAATGTTTGTGATGGAGTGAGAAGAACTTGGGCTCCAGTTATGGAGGGAGGGAAGGGCCTGTCTTGCACTGTGAGTAATCCCCACTGCACAGACCTCACACAATGCTTTATTTGCTACTTTCAATCACCTCAGCTGTACCTCAGCTGTATGGGGAGTGGCAGGGATGGGCTGTGTGGAGGGTTCACCTCCACCTGCCATTTCAGTGTGGAAGGGATTACACATCTCTTCTTGGTCCACATCAGTCTTATGTCCAGCCTGGTGGTTTTGGATTACAAACATGATTGCTCATGACCTTCTGCAAGAAAAACTCATGTTGGAGTCTTCTGTGCAGGGCAGTTTAGTGAATGGGTTAAATTTGTCACTGCAAGATTTACCCAGAATGCATTAAAACATGTTAGTTATGTGAAAAAAGACCAACACCACTTGGTGAGGGTTGTCTATGCAGTGGGAAGGAGAAACTGAAGAGTTCAGAAAGTTTTGGTCTGAGCAGAAATGCGTTTGCCATAGCCTAGGTGTAATTAGCTTTTAGGTTAATAGTACAAGGTTTTTGAATTACCTTCCCTAAAACACACAACAGTTCTTCCTTTTGTTTTGTTCCCCCCCCAGATTAAGACCCTGCACATCAAGAAAATACTTTTACATGCAGAACACACATGCACTGTTTTTTCTCTCTTTTTTTTCTTTTTTTTTTTCTTTCTCTTAATCAAGCAAACACTTGACCACAGACATAAAATTAAATGGAGGACAAATGCTGTAGTTATTATATGCATAAGCAATAAGTATAATTTTGAATATGACAGCATTATCTGTTGTACTCCAAAGCAGAAAAACTACATGTTTTCTACTCTGACAGAAGCAACAGTAAAAGTTAAAACATAATTTCTCAGGTCCTATAAACCAAGCTGACTGATGTGCTGTCTGCTGAAATACACATTGCTTCAAAATTGATGCTGCTGTTAGTTTTTATATGTCTAAACTTTTAGTGATTTGTCTTCCTCAAAGACAGAAAAAAGAGGTGGAGGGAAGAGATTCCTAGCATCTGCACATAATGGAGGATTCTTTTTATTCTGTATTTCAAATCATTCTTGATCAAACCCATGCCATTCTCTGAACTGCTTCTCAAGAAGGAAAAATAATGTTTAGCCTTAAAGGCAAGAATTAAACAGCTTGCCCTAGAGGGCCCTAAAGTAATAGAAAGGGTGAACACTTGTAATTAGTCATTCTGGTGTTTCAGGTTTGAAAAATGTAAAGTAAACCAATCTGAATAGTCTTTCTAAATGGTGAACAGTAAAATATTTTCTTGTCATGAGAAGAATAGAAGATCTTGATCCTAAAGGAGAGAAAGACCTAGGATAGTTTAGACTTGTCTTGCAGTATACTTAGTTCACACTTTTCTGGCCCATTCTGTGTTTTATCTGCTAAAGAGGAAACATATTTCTCATTAAGGGAAATAAATTAACCTTCCTTCTCCCATTTGTGTACTGAAGATAAAACCATGGCTTGCTGGATACTTTAATTCAGGAGACATGAAACTGGCAATTGAAGAAGGCTTTCCTACTTTCCCCCTTCTCCTGTTTTTTCTCCTGTTCAATAAAAAAAATCGTTATTTGTCTATTTAGCATCCTGTGATGCCTGAAGGGGTCAGTTAAGTGCTGTTGCTTGCATGAGGGAGAGGATGAGTGGATTGGAGGGGGAAGGGCAGGGGATGCATTACCAGCTTTCATCGGCATTTTTCTAACACTATTAAGACGCAGGTCTGTGCTAATCTACTTTGTTTTGGCTGAAGTGGTTTTGGTGCTGGTTAGAGAGGACAGCTGGGAGCTGCTCTGAAGGGGCAGAAACCTCTGCAGCTGATGGTGATGAACATCTGGGGATAAGCCTTTTCCACCAATACAGTCTTCACAAGGTGGGTGTTTGTCCACACCCCAAATTTTTCTCTGCACGGCTGAAGGAAGAGTCTGGTGAAAGAGATGGCTGCCTGCAAACCCCTCTGGTACTCTCTTGGTGTGGAAAACTCTCCATGTTAACTTCTCCTTCTCTCTTATCCTTTCCTGTACAGTATATTAGTTTATTGGAATACAATATGTTAGTTCATTGGAATACAGAGCCCAAGGAAATCTTGCTATGATATGTCTCAGGAAAATACACTTGGACATTCTGTCAGTTAAAGGATTGGCAGAGATCCTTCTTCATGTTTGCAAGAAGATGTTGAGAATATATTGCTCTTTATTTTCTTTTTACCCCATTAGTTGAGTGACATTTCTTGGGCAGTTAATAGCTCCATCTTCCTTCTCTTCTCATCTCTTGATCAAGGCCACTGAGGATCTTTAGTGAGGTAAAGCAGGGAAGAGCTGCTGACAGAAGTTGTGTTTTACTGTATTGTCAATCTGGTGCCCTTAAGCCTTGATGAGGCATTGATTAAGATCCTGTGGCATTGTTTTAACAGAAAAAGTGAAATAATAACAGAGTGTGAACTCTTATTTCTGTCCTCTAGCTCTGCCACCGAAGTTTTGGAGGAAACCTTACTGTGAGTGAGTGTTGGGTTTCACTTCAGTGAGGTTACTGCTCACCTTTGCTCTGGAGCAGCAGTTGTTGGACAGTTTCAGCTGTCCCCACCAGCACTGGGACACTTCCATGGGTGTCTGCAGAGCAAACCTGTTCTGTTTTAAAGATTGGGAGCATTGTCCTTAAACAGCAATAAATGAAAAACATTCCTTTATGTGCATGTATAGTGTGTACTTTGTAAGCTTTGAGTTCTTGATCATGCCAGAAGATGAACCAGCAGCCCATCTGTTGTGTACATTCTTATTAAGAGAATAATAAGATAAACAATTAATATGAACTCCTGTCATTGCTGGAGTTCAGTACACACAATATAAAACACACTCAATGCAGGTTAAAAAATAGAAAGATTTTCTTAGATCTTCCCCGTCCTCTTTGTTGTCATGTTTTTGTTGTTGATTTTCATGTTTTGAAAATAATGTAAAATGTCAGCAGCACAGAGCTTGGAAATTAAAACTTGGATAAATTATTATCTAGTACAGCAGAAACTGATGTATTAAAAATTATGGAAGCAAATCTGTTTTACTAAAGCAGAGTCTTTGTGCAGATCATAGCAGCTGAAGTTGGTTATTTAGCCTTTCAGAGAGCTGGTTTATATTTTATGATGGGAGATTAGAAGCGTTATTGAAATGTGATAAAAATCAGCTGCATGTTTTGAAATTAGTGACATTATTTCATCTGGATGTGTTGTTTTTTATATGGTTCAGTGCCTTCTGTAGTGTAATGCTCACTAGAGGACCTGCAAAATGAAAGCATCCTAAATTTGATGTTTGTATCATGACCAAGGGACAAAATATTTTGGTAGACATATTAAATGAACAAGATTCTCCATGGATGTAAATTATGACAGCTCCATACATTTTACTAGATCATGGTATATAATTTAGAACTTGGGGATCTTGTTCTGAAGAATTTTCCTTACAATATTTGATGCCATGAATATTTATGTCTATCTTACTTGAAGCCATGATAATCTAAATGATTTGCAAATATCTTCATTAAAAAAAAACCAAGCAGAAAATGTTTTACTTGAGGAGTTTGAGGGAAGGAATAGCCAATCCAAGTACTGCCTTTGAGCTTCATCCAGGCTGTGAAAATGACAAAAGTCTTAGCTGGGATTATGTGTTGGTTTTAAAACTGAGAAACCAAGTTTGAGAAATTGATGTGATCTCAGCTTCCTGCTGTGTTCACTGACACCTATAAAAGGATATTGAGTGTTGGTGTGCTTGGATAGATTAGTGTTGTTTTTGGCAGATGATACAAACTAGTAAAAATCTGGTATTGTTTCCTACAAATCAATAAGAAACAATAAATGGGTTTAGAATTTAAAAAAATTTTATATTCTTTGGCTTTGGCTTGCCTTGTATAAAAATATGCCAAAGTTCTGTGGTTACCAAATCAACCAGCTTCTGCAATGTCATTCTCATGTACCCCACCTCTCAAATTCTGAATTAAAACATAAAGAGGGAAATAAGTTAAATATGTACAATGAACTGCATTTGTGATCTTGTAAAAGCTCAAACAATTCAGAGTCTCCCCATTGGGTCTGTTTGAGTATTGGTACTTCCCAGTAGATCTGATGAGGTGCAGCTGACTGGAACAAGTGGCTTTAGGTTCATTCTAAGCACTGCTGAAGACCATGGGATCAGAATGCAGGAAGCTTTGGGGCATGTCAGGAAGGGAAAGTAAAAATCTTATATTACATGAGGACTATGGAGGCTGAAAAAAAATCAGTTTAATTTTATCTGTGGTTGTAGACTTTACTGCAGTAATCCTTGCACATGAATCCATGCATTCACAGCTGTTTTTTAACATAATAAGCTGTGCACATACTTTTTCTGTTCCACATTGTGCTTCTTCCTTTCTTTTCAGCAGAAGTGGAAACTGCTCTTGCAGATGCTGATAATACCCATATACAAAGACTGGAGTAAGGAAGCCGGGGCTTCCAGTAATAAACACATGGTTCTGCAGGAGTGTGTGTGTTTTCTGAAGTGCTTATAGTCAGAGTTCAATAGGAGCAAGTTATTTTTGGAGGTTTTAGTGTTGCTTTGTGGTAAATTTCTTCTAACAGCAAGAATTCATTTTTACTTCTTGCTCTGTGTGGACCTGAGTGAGTGCAATAGTAAAATAGGTTCTGCTAAGAAAAGTAGAGATGCTGAGGAGGATCAGCAATGCAAAATACTCTGCAGCCTCCTTTGTCATGCTCAGAAAATAAGGGAATTTCAGTATATGCATGCCCCCATCAAAAACCTGAAGGTTTGATTGCTGCTTTCCAGCTCATTGTAGGTTTATATGTCAGCTGAGTTTAATGATGAGTGGTATCCCTTCTGTAAGTGTTTTATTCAAAATGGTGAAAGGACATTGTCAGATTTGCTGGAAAGGTTGTCATTTCAAGAGTGAAATTTGTGAATTAACTCCTTGTACATTAAAATGGGCAGCATCTCGGTATTTTGTTTTTTTCTGATTTTTCAGTTGATCTATGCATAACATTCACACTCAACCACAAGTAGACTAATTCCTTCAGAAGCTTTCTTGCATGTTTGTTCTTGGATTATCATTTTATTTCAAAACAGTCTGATGTGTGTAGCAGCCCCATTTTACAGGTAATGAACTGTAGCAAAGGAAATGAATGACAGTTTATTACTAATTCTGATTGCCTAAGATGTGACACTTGGGACTCAAGTTACCTGTTTTGAACCCCCTTGTGGCCCATACAGTCCATAATCAGGGAACAACTTCCAGTGCAGCTGGTCAGTATTCAGGAATATTGTATCCAGTCAGAAGCTCTGGAATTGTGGGACATGTTTGAGTCAAAAGATTTTCCAAAGTAAGTAAAGTAAAGAGAAAGTAAATTAGAGATGGGGATGAAATCCCATTCCATTCTGCAATATGCAGGTGTCTTACCATGAGACTTGCTTCTTTTTGCTTGCCTTCCTCTGCCCACTCCCTGCCATTTCAATTGTGCTCATGACCTTCAACAATACCATGGGAGCCTTTTCCTCCAAAGCCTAGCTGCACATGTTTCTGTCCTGAGCACCAGGGAGTGTGGAAAAGAATATTATGAAATTACATAATCTAGGGCCATGTGGTACTACATAATGTATGGGATGTTTCTCCAAATGCTAGTTCTGCTGGCACCTTGCATAGCACCTCCCAAGTTCTCTCCTTTCCCTTCCCACTGAAAAGTCTTACCCTGCCAAATGTGGTTTAGTTCTCTTTCCTATTTATCTGCTGTTCTCCTCCACCTAGACAGACGACTGGCATGGATGTGTAAAGTCTGGCAAAGGCATTGTGAGCTGAAAGGAGAGCTGCTGTGCTGGGCTTTCCCTGGCTGGGCCTGCCAGGCCAGAGGCTTCCTGTAGCACAGCTGTGGCTTACTGAGCTGCTCCTGGCCATTCCCAAGCATGGGATTGTGCAGGAGGCTTTATTAGACTTCAGGTGTAACGGTTTGTTTACTTAAAGAATATAGCAAATAATCAGGTTGAATACCATTCTTACATGCACTCACAGTGACTTTGTGTAAACTCTCACTACTTTTTGCAATGAAACCTCTGTAATGGACAGGCTTGCTCTGGGAGATCATACCTTGTACCTGGAACAAGAACATTTAACTGCTTCAATAAAACTGCTCTTAGCTTAGAGTGTGCAAGACAAGTTTGATTTTTGTTCCAAATGTGAAAATTCAGATTTCCCTGCCTAGTAGGTATGGTTATGTGTTGTACATTGTCTTATATGAAAAACGTTACTGTGTTCCTTTATTTGTGTATAAGAGAGTTTGTTTTAACCTTTGACTGTATTTATATTCCTCTACTTTCTGCAGTGCATAAGAATAAAGAGGCATCCTAGAATTTTAGTGTTTAACAGCAAATTCTCTACTGATTTAGAGGTTTTACTGTGGGTTGTGACTGCAGAAAAAAATACAGAGTATCCATGGGCATTGTATTGCATTGATTGAGGAGCTGTATTGAAGCCTTAATCAGTGACACAGAAGAGTAAATTTTTCTATACAAATATCCTTTGGCAATTATTGTTCACAGAGGTAACAATAGAAAATAATTATATTTTAACAGAAGTTAATATTTCAAATGTACTCAGTATATTGTGGGACTTGTGACTTTCTGCAGTTATCCACAGAATATCCCAAAGGCATGTTTAAGGTGCACTAGGCAATTACTATGTAGTGTTTATTTTAAAACACTTATAAGAGATACAGCACAATAGAAGAGAGCAGTGGCCATGATCTGTGGTTTCATTTGCAATATTATTCAATGGAGAGTCTGTAGTTTGTGTTACCCTTTTCCAGTACAAATTGCCTTTGCTTGTGCTAAAGGTTCAAATATGTGCAGTTGAGCATCTGCAGTCATTATGTTTTATTTGTGGACATTTTTACTTGTGTGTATAAGTCAGAAGCTGCAAACTAGAACTCAGAGATCAACGTGCCCCATTTTGAGGACATGTATCTCCAGTGTTGGGTATGAGCACCTGAACATTCTAAAGATAACAGAGAGAAGAGGGATGATTGAAAGTTGTTGAAATATGTTAGTGGAAGGGTAGAAATGTTGAAGCCTATGAATAGCTTTACTTTCTTTACTTTCTGAGTGAATCCTGTACATTGTGATAAAAGACCAAATGTGTGTTGGGATGAATGAGTAATTCAGGGAACTGTCATATCTGTCTCCCACTGAGCAACCTGTGGAATCCCCACTCAGGGGCAGTCAGCAGTGATCTCGGCGGCAGGGCAGGACATGGGAAGTTCCCAGCTAATCTGGCACACACACAGTGTGTTAAAAATATTTACTTACTGCTTCAAAGGCATCCCAGTGAACTCTCACCCTAGGGTTCCAGTAGACATCATAAAAAGTTGCTGTTTGTGAATGTGCAGACACAAAAGGAAAAAGGCTCAATAAATAAAACACCAGTCTTGCAAGTGATTCTCAATATGATGTTTGGTTTATGCACTTGACATTTTCTGGTATGTTCTGCTCAAGTGTAACTTCCTTCATAGGTCATGCCTAAGCCCCTGCAACTCTTCAGTTCAAAAGTTAAAGTAGCTTGATGCATCAATGGAGCAAAGTTTTGAGATCTAGAAAGACAGCCTGGATGGAGTAAGTAACCTGGTGTCATGTGTTTTAAAGCGTGCTTGGTAATGAATGCTGTGGTTAAATTTAGACTTGCACAATAAGCCTGTTTTAAAAACTAATTTATTTTCAGCAGATTTTTTTTTCATCTTAAAGAAGATTTTTAATCATTTTAGATTTCAAGAAAGATTGCAAAATCTTTCTTTTCCTCTCTTATCCCCATGCCTCTCATCGACATTCAGACCAAATAATAATTTCTGAGTGTTTTTAATATTCATCAGGTTCACAAGCCAAGCCACATTTCTGATCCTTTTGGACATTTTGTTCCCCCAAACCTCACCCCATTTCACTCATGTGGCCTTCCTCCTTGTCCCTGTTTTCACTGCTCTTTCCCCAGGGCGGCCTCTCTCTGTCTTGGATACATTTCTTCTAAACTGGGAACTGCTATTACCCTTCTGGAAAAGAAAAACTGTACAGAACTTAGAAATTCCTTAGCTATGTAAAAATGCAAGCTGTGGATTAGAATGCCCGATGATGTAACTGATGACATTTGAGTCTCTGAAATTTCCTGACAGGGACAGGGAAATTGGGATGTGGTGTGCCAGTAATAAAATAAAATATTTTAGGAAATTTCAGCTTTCTTGCATGGTTTCCCCCTGCCCCTTCTACTTTTGGAGACACATGCAATATTGCTGAGAAATACCAAAGACTAAAAAGAAAGTTATTCTTTATGATTCATCCTGAAAAATTGTATCATATTTATGATTAATTATCTCTGAAAGTAGAAATTGCACTCAGCGTTCATGGAATCAGAATTAATAAGAAGGAAATATGTATCTTTGCATATCTTAAATGAACACATATCTCATATATTTAGGGTAACATTTTCAGTGTACATGTGTATATACACTGAAAAAAACAAAACAAAAATTACTCATTAACATGAACAATATTTCATGAAGAAAAGTTTGATTAATTTAATATTAATATTTTCTAATTTCCTGCTCTTCTGAGAATTGGTTTTAAACAGGATATTGATTCTGTTTACAAAAAAGAGCCAGTTTATTAATATAAAATTGGAGTTGTGCCCAGATGGAAATATGTACTCCCTCACAGCACTCTGCCTTGTATTGGAGCTAAATGCTGAGGTTCACCCATCCACAAACAGTGTCTGTCTTTATAGTAATGGACTTCTGGGGCTTCATTTTCTTTTAAATGTTGCTGTCTTTGTATCCTTGGTAGATTTGCTGTAGGGAGTACCTGCCTGCTGTCTGCTGAGGGGCTGATCCAGCACAGGGAAATGCCAGGGATGTCACTAGGAGGTTCTAGACTCTCATCCTGACATGTGGAATTCAGCCTGGGCTCTATCACTGATTTCGGAGTTATGCCCTTTCCAAAAGAGATTTGTAGAGAATGGCAGACACCATTAATGTAATATGTATAATTTATTTACAAATATACTTGTTCAGTGACTAATTTCTTAGTCACTTTATTTTGCATTTGCTTAAAACTGTGGAGCTCAAAATTTGATTTTATCTCACGGATGGATGAATGGTTAGTCTGTGTGATGTTTATTTTTCAGAGGAACTTTAGTATCTCAGAAAGAGAGATTTAACTCAAGTGTAGTGTGGCATGCATGTGTAGAACAAAAATATGTCTCCATTCCCCTCTAATATCTGAGCTTTTTAAAAAACTTATGGTTTTGCTGTCTCTCTCTTGATTTAAACAGCTGATCACAATTTTGGAGTTACAATTTGTATAATTTGGATACAAGGGAAAACAGCACAAGAAAGATGTGGATCTGTTAGAGGAGTCCAGAAGGGGTCATGAAGATGCTCAGAGGGCTGGAGCACATCTGCCCATGGAGACAGGCTGAGAGCTGGGGCTGATCATCCTGGAGAAGAGAAGGATCCAGGGAGACCTCATTTGTGGTCTTCCAGTGCCTTAAAGGGGATTTATGGAAAGAAGAGAGGGACTTTTTATGTGGGCAGATAGTGACAGGACAAGGGCCAATGGTTTTAAACTGAAAGGTTTAGACTACATGATAGTAAGAAATTCTTTACTCAGCAATTCTTTATTGTGCCTGCACTGGCACAGGTTTCCCAGAGAAGCTGTGGCTGCCCCATCCCTGGAAATGCTGGATGGGGCTTGGAGTAATCAGTTGTGGTGGAAGGTGTCCCTGCCCATGGCAGGGGTTTGGAATGAGATGATCTTTAAGGATCCTTCCAACCAAAATCATTCTATGACTCTGTGAAACTGCTGATGGACTAGGGTTCTTCACTGGTGTAGGGTGCCTAAATATTTTGCAGACTGATACCAAAAGCAATTCACATCACACCACATGTGTGGAGCACCTTCTGGAGCAGAGGATTGATCCTGGGTTTCACAGAGCTAAACCCACCACCCTGACCTACCTGGTTTCTCTCTCTAAGCTGGCTGATTCATTTGAATTAATTTGAACTTCATTGAAGTTCACTGATTCACTGGAATTATTTGAATGCACTGATTTATTCAGAAATATGACCATGAGAAAAGTAAATAGCAGATTGCAACAATTGCTCATTGCAAAGAAAGGGAGAGCAAATTCGATCTGCTGTGCTGAGTCTAACTCTATTGGCTGGAGTTTAATTTGGGGAAAATATCATAGATATGATGATAGAGCATCTGATATTTTTCTGGGAAATAAGTGGTCATGTAGGAAAACCTCTCATTCTTCCACCCTCACAAATCATTTAAATTCCATCATTCCTTGGGGTTTTAAAATTACTTCCAGTATGTTTAAAAGGAGTTGTTGACTAGAGATGAGTAAGCAACCCTTCTCTTGAGATAAAACAGACTCTTTGGCTGGCAGCCCCTAATTCATTTGTCTTGTTATCAGTCACAGTGGAAATATCTTTTTATTTTTTGAATCAAATCATCATAGCAGTGAACCCAAAAATCAATCATGTGATACCCACTAACAGCTAGTTTGCTTATTAATGTAATTGTGCACTCTGAGAACACTCATTTTTCAGTATTATAAAATTTCTGTGGTTATTTTAACAATTGCTGCTTCAGACTTCAAAATCCTGTGTAAATCCTGTGTCCCTCGTGTTCAGACTAGTCCCTACTTCCCTTCAGATCACTGAAAGCGCTCTTACCCAATACTTTTCACTGACAACAAATTCATAGAGTAATTCCAAGTCCCAGTTTTGAGAGAAACATTTCATTTCCCCTAATAATTACCTTTATATAAAAATGCACCCAACCATCCTCTTTTCTTGGAGCAAAGCCCCATTTTCAACCTCTTCATTCCTTGTACTTTACCCTTTTAGTTTCCAAGCCCTGTGTTCATGAAGATGTTTCACAGTTCTCCTGGAGTTGTAACGATTTGTATCACCTGCTAAACTGTGCTATTTCCTACTTGTCTTTTGTCTCATTGTCTCTTGATCCCCAGCTTCAAATCCCCATTTTTACATTTCATACAAACATACTGTGTCTGTTTCTCTTTTGTATTGATCTTAAAGGCCTCCCTCTAATGTGATGATTGTAATAAATGAGACTGTGCAAAGGCTAGGTAGAGACTGTTGAGCAAATCTCTGGGCTCGAGCCATTCAAGTTGGTGAAAAATCTCTTATTGATTTTAGTGCAGCAAGGTCAATATCAAATTTCCATGTATGTGTATTTATAACTGTATTTCTGATGGTGAATTTTCCTCCTCCTTGGACAGGAACTATCTTTGTCTGTGTTACCACAGCATCTTGGCAACAGAGACAAATCTGGGTTTAGGATCTCATCTCTATTGTAATAGAATCATAGAATCATTTTGGTTGGAAAAGACCTTTAAGACCCTTGAGTCTAACCATAACACCAAACCTAACATTGCCAAGTCCACCACATAAGTGTGTCCCTTAATACCATATCTGCCAACATCAAGGACTGGGAAAGAAAAGGGGAAAATAATTTGGGTGTTACTGATCACCTTCTGCTGCACTGGAAGCAGTGAATTTGCCCCTGTCTCAGTTCTGAATTCTGTATATTAGTGAGAGAGAGCAAACATTGCATTGGGATTTATGGCTCAGGACACTTGTCTGGGAGGGTGGGAACGAAGATCCTGTTGCGCCTCAGCAGTGTCACTTTGTGGATTATCACATCTGGAAACCAAACTGCTGTACAAGGGGAGTTCTAAAGAGATTGAGGTGACTGTGTACAAATAGATTTGCACAAAAAAGGTGCAGGATTGAGCAGCAGTAGATGCAACCTGATCTTTATTTCTTGGCTGGTGCTGCTCAGCAGTTTCCTTGATGACTCAGTTACGTGGTGAAATCAGCTTTCAGAATCCAAAGAACAGAAATGCCGTTTATAACAAGGGAAGGTTCTTTCTTGGTAATCTGTTCACAAAGTAGAACATTAACCCACTGAATATCTTACTCCCTTAATATAAATGTCATCTTTCTTAATGTTCAAAGCACAGATTATGCACAGGGAAAATTGGGAGGTCTTGCAGAATAGAAATGAGAACATTTTAGAGCATTAGTTGACTTACAGGGTGAGTACCTCACCCCAAGCATGTGGGTTCAGCATTTTGTACTTGCTTGGTTATATTTCTTTTTATGTCAGTTGAAGATGACCTATTTTTTCTAGTTGTAAGATTTTAATCTCTAAAAACCAAACCATTCTTGTCAAATGAACAAGACTTTCCTCCTGTTTTAAAAAGGCAGTTATTTTCATGTATATAGCCTGTGGTAAGCTGCTTTAATTAAAAAAAACCCCCAAAAACCAAAAGCAAACAACAAAAACCCAGACAAATGATTTAGTGTTTTTTGTAGATTGTCTGCAAGTAATATAAAGGCAAAAATAATCTGAATCTCAGCAAATCCAGTATCTCAGCCTCTGTTTTTTAAAGGTGATAGGAAGGTTTGTGATCAAGAAAGAATGTTTTTAAACACATGGACGTGTTAGGAATATGACTGTCTGAAAGGTGCATTACTGAGCACATGCTCACTGGCCATGCTGGAGTCAGGCAGTGCTCACAAAAGCAGGCACCTTGGTGTTTTAAAAGGGATTATTGGCATAGTTCTAGATGAACAAAGGCTTTGCCAAAACACTGAAAGCTTGCCAGGGCAGACACAAAAGACAGGTTCTCAAAGCAGCACTGTGGATTTGGTACCTAATTTCCATTGATGCAAATTTTGGAAAAATCCCATAAGGACATGCCTGGTCTTTGACATTGAAGGAGCCCCATTACTGCCATGATGTCATTCCATGGATTGCCTTAAACACAACTGCAGCTCTGGCCTTGGGAAGTCAGAGGGGCTTAGTGCTTCAGAGATGGACTCTGTTAGTTTGCAAATCATAAAATAATTTAAGTTGGAAGTCCCTGCCAAGCTTCACTTTCACAGACAGTAAAATTAAAATTTTCACAATTATTGTGTATTTAGAAACTGTTTGTCACTGTAGTAATTATATGAATGACACTTAGATTTGATTTAAGATCAAACAGGACCTTTTTTGTTCACAGCAACCTGTCATTAATTAGTCTAAAAGACACCAATGGCTGTTATGGAGGAATATAAAGATTTATAAAGAAAATAATGATTTATAAAGAATATAAAGATTTGTAAAGAATATAAAGATTCTGCAAGCAATTTTGGGACCTACTAGATTGTCAGCTACTTACCGCATTTAAACCGCAACTTGAGAACTACTGTCATCACAAGAGGAGTTTTTAGAAAATCAAAATATCCCTGCACTTGGTGTTGCTGTTTTTTATCTTCTAGAGATAATAATATAAATTATATCTAAAACATAAACATTTGTCTAAGCAGTATTTTTATTAAGTTCTGCTATGGTGGCAGTTTTGTGCATTTCAGCTTTACCCTTATGTGTTTTTTCCACTGAGCCTTTATCTTCATTGACACATTTTAAGTTCTAAATATTTGCATTTTCTTTTGGTTGAAATTCATCCTGGCTGTGCCAAGTTCCTTTTGCCTACTGCACGTTTTGCTTATCCATGAAGAATTATATTTATCTCCCCATACCTTGCTGCAGCAGAACATTTTGATACCTTCTCCTCCAAGTTTACTTTTGAATTGAATGGCTCACCCTTAGACATGTCCTGGGGGGACAGGTTCCTGCTGTGTCCCCCGTGGTGAGGTCACTCATATTATCCTTCCTCACAGGCTCTTCCTTGTTCTCCTGCTGGTTTTTCATCATGAGCCTGCAGAAGAGCTGCTGGCCTCACTGCTGCTGCATGCTTATTTGTTCCTGTATGTGTTAGGAATATTTTCTTTTAATTTCTGTAGCTTCTGTGAGAGAAACTTAGAGTGTGCTTTTAAGTGAAAGGTTCTCCTCTGTGACTGAGAGCGTTTTACAGCTTGCCTGTGCCCTGGCCACTGTACAGTGGACATTGGAATCCTTTCTGTTTTCAAATGGATTTGCACAGTGCATGAAAACTGAATGTGGTCTGTTGCAGAATGGTTTTGGCACTCTTTTTTAGTAATTACATATCATTATACTGCTATTTAAATGCAACCTGCCTAAACATTTTATTAGTTCTTTACTACTTAATTACCAACTATTGCTGAAAACAGTCCTCATACTGAGACTTATTCCACTTAAGCATCCATGTTAATGAAATCTAACTCCCCTTTTGAAGGAATATATGACATTCTATGGAATGTTTTTTCTTGGTTGGTTCTTGAAAGTGAGCCACTTATTTAGTGCTGAGTATCTGAAATTATTTAAAACAGTATCTGCTAATGCTTTTTGCATAAAAATTGATAATATATAAATAAAATTCTCAACAATTATTCACATTATCTGGGTGAAAAGCCTTCATACAACAAGCCACCAAGCTCTAAAGTGTTCAGATATTTCTGGTGCTAAATCAACAATTGTGTTAGTCTGTAGTGTCACTGCATGTGTAATTTCCTTTGCTCTCTGACTCTCCTGGTGTATTCCATAGGTTCCAAGCAGTGTAGAATGGAATGACCTGGAGATGTTGTCATTTCCCAGGGTGGTACACAAAGAAAGCCCAAAGGGTGTCGGGTTTGGGAGAAAAGTAAAAGAATTTCCTGTTTGTAAATGGATTTTTAAAAGAAGATAATTTTTAAGGGAGAAGTGCTGGGTATATAATACAGAGCTCTAGAGAGTTCTGGAGCTCTGCAGGATTTCTGGGAATTAGTGTTGTTATAATGATGAAAGATTACTTAGAGCCTTCTGCATACAAGAAAGATGTGTGTTTTAATTTTCTTCCATAAACTGCAAGCTTAATACTGCACCCTAACAATCTTCTACATTTCTCTTTCTTTCAGAGTCTCAGATGGAAGAATTTAGCAGCATGCACGGGGAATTTGCTTTCTAAACTGAAGTTCTGCAGGACTTGGTTCTCTTCTCACTCTTCTGTAGATCAAGTGCAACCCATGGCAGAATTCTTCACAGTGAGTGACATTGGTTTCTCATAAAGTTATTCTTTGGTCACAGTTCTGTATTTCCAGTCTGTAAGATGATGGAGGGGAATGTGATGTTTGAAGAGAAAATCTCCTCATGCTGCTGTGTTCTTCTCTGGGACATTGCCATCTTTCAAGTGTCCTAGATTCTGGTCAACCATTTGAGCTCACAGTTGGCTCAAATTTATCTCCTTTGGCACAGATGTGTCTGTGTAATCTGCAGCCCCTGCTGCAGTTGTTAACATCTGGCAGAAAGAGCTGAAGGATGAGGGGAAAGTCTTCTGACCACTCCAGAATGGTTTGTCAGACCTTGTCTCTTAATGCCATAGGAAATGGTTTTGTCTAAACTTTGACTTAGCCTTTATGAGAGTCATAAGACAACAGAAAAGACTTTCATAGATCTCTGAAAGGATGCTTACTGTATTTCCACCCTGGACATACTAGATGTCTACACAAACTAATTCTTATCTCTGCATTTCATAGCCCAGGCTTAACCAGGGCAGGACACACTAACAGTAAATGGATGATACTGGCTGTGAGCTGAGTTCCTGGAGGAAATGGCTCAGGCCATGGAGGTCAGTAGAGCTAGACATTTTAAAAAACCTGCCTTTTGTAGGCTCAAGCAGCATGAGGACAGCAGAGGTGGCTTAACTGGAGCTGTATCTGTACCCTAATGGTGGCAAGCTGTAGATTCACAGCTGGTCTGTAATTGCCCTTAACTAACACTCTGAAGGTAATAACTGGAGTGTTTTCTCCTCCCTCCTTTTGCCTTCTCCCCAGCGGTCCAACGTGGTGATTTACACCTGTGAAGAGTGAGAAAGTAGGTATAAAATGCTGTCATTCAGGTTTGGCAGTGTTTAACAACCTTGTAAATGAGTGTTCAAATCTTCAGGCGGATGACTGAGTACTCTTCCAAAAATTTTCTTTTTATTCCTCACTTTTTTATGCTCTTTTTCCATCCTGAATAGAGTAACCTAAAGTGATCATGCACAGTGATGCTTCAGTGGGGAATTTTTTATGATGGGTTAATTTAAAAATGATTTAGAAAATCTCATGATTTCATCAGCCACTCCACAAGAACACTGTGAAGCAAAGTAGTGTGCACAGATACTCTTTTGGGAACAGGACAGATGAGTTGAACTGTATTTTCATTAGGAAAATATACTCCTTTTTATATCAGTACAAGTATTAAATATTATCAATTTTAATGCTCTCATGAAACCCTTCAGTACTCAGTCTTGCCAGGGTTATCACTGGGATTTTGGTCATAGTAAGGATTTTAGGAATGCACTGAGCATGTTAATGAACCTCTTTCTCATCAGTTTGCTGTTTGCTATTTTCTTAAATGTTTGGCCTAATTTAAAATTTGAGAAATTCTGTAACTTTGGAAGAAAATTGAGACAGCTGCCTGTATTAGTGGTTTAAAAGTTCCAGTAATTTTTTGCATTTTTATGGTGTACTTTCATTCTGCTAGTAAGAAGAATGTTCTCTGAGTGAGGGTTAAATGCATTCTTGACACTTGATTCCCTCCCCTGCCTGCTGACTCACCATTTCATTGGCACACAGCCATGGTACAGTTGTGGAGTGTGTTTACCAAGTGCTTGAATCACAAATGGAGAGCTGTTGGATTTTCTCATACTTGAAATGGTTGGGAAAAGTTTTAGCCTTTCAAATCAGCCACATTGCAGACTGTTCATTTAAAGCTCAGTTTTAATCTTGGAATATATTTTCAGATGAAAAGCATTTATTTAAAAAGCATCATTTAGAAGGAGACAGTGTCTTTTTGTTATGGAAGATGAGTCCTACCAGGTCTAATGTGCTTTGGGATATTCCTTTCCAACTGGCATCACATTAGCATCCAGGAAAATAAGTCTGCTACATGTAAATACATGAAGAATAAAATGTGCTGTTTTTCTGGTCTGATGAAGGCAGGTGCTGGGGGTGGGATGGGTGTTATCAGCACCATGTCTGGGGCTTTTGTCAGATGCCCTGGCCATGGGCATAAAGAGCTTGTGGGTTGCTTTATAGTTAATAAATTACATGGCCTCAGACCTCATTCCGGGAACAGCCCTATGCAAAGGAGAGATAAAAGGTCATTACATGAAAACTCAGGGCTGGACCACTGATCTCAAGTAAGGCTTGCTCTCAGAAATAAAGGGAAACTCTGGAGCCCACAGTCCAACCAGAGGGATGCTGCTGCCAGCCATCAAAACTGTGCTCATCTGACACAGGAGCATCCCTCAGCAGTGCTGCCATCGGGAGCTTGGAGCTGTTGCTCATTTTGAGTCTAATGCACAAAAGGTAGACTTGAAGGGAACTGTTTGTCAGAGTCTGAGCCTTTGACAAAGTTGTTGCAACTGCATACAAAATAAACAAGTCAGAGGCTAAAATAATGTAGATCTTGAATAATTAGGCATGGGAAGAATTTTATGTGAATTCCTGTACTCATTCAATCAAAGTGAATACCCCAGAGCCTGGTGGGCAGCATATGGAGTAACCAGGCATCTGGAAGGACAGCAACAGGAAACTGCTGATCTTTTTGCAGTAATAGATAGTGTAGTACTTATTTACAGACACATCAGAAACATATTTCTGGATGACTGTGAATAACTTATTTCTAGATGATAGTAATTAACTCAGTTCTAACAAGTCAAGATTGCTGCTTAGTGTTTAAGTAATTTTTCATTCTAGAAACTCCAATGTTAGATGAAGCTTTTTATTTCATCTTAGGAAGCAGCAGCAGTTCAACAGCCTGTTTCAACCATGACTCTTGGTTGCAAACAGCATTTTCACTTTTCTCTTTACAGTTGTTCACCAATATATTTCTGTCTGTGACAATGTATAAAATCAGTTTCACAGTTGTGTTACACAGTCATCCAGAATTCAAGTTGATAAATGTGACTGAAGAGTTGAGGAAGGTTAAAACACAGCAGGGCATGACTTTCTACTAACAGGAGTCAGCAACAATATCAAAAAGGTTGAAATCTATACAAAATTTCATAGACACTGCTGTTAAATTTTGTAGTAATGGAAGCCTTCCTCCAATGCTAGTTATGTGTTTCTTATCAGAGCACTTTGTCTTTTGAAGAGATGGCTACAAGATATTCCTGTACTATTACTGTGAAGGAGTTTGCTGTGGTATCTGTTAGCCACTGGGGTTTCTTTAGAAGCTAGGGAAGTCAGGAGGAGAATCTCTATTGATGCTGGTGGCTCTTGACTTGGATCCATGGGGTTTGTTCAAGTGACACCAGTGTCATGAAGTGATAAGGAAAGGTAATACAGTCCAACACAGAATTTTAAAAGTTACTAAATACAAATGTTTCATTTTCTCAAAATGAAAATTACCTTCTTTCTCCCATAGTACTCTTAACTGTTCCAGATTAAAATTACCAAGTCACACCAGACAGACTTCATAATTGGAATTTAAAGAAGTTTCTAACAGTTCTATTTTTATTATATATCTCTAACGAGCAAATTTGTAAAACCAAGGAAAGAGTATAAATTAAAGCAAAGTGGTGTTAACAAAGTTCAAATAGTTTGAATTCTAGAGGGGGTTGTTAGTCTGGCTTTCTTAGTAATCTGAAACTCTCCATGCTATGACTGGAGATTGGTTTTGAGGTTAAGTCAGAGTTGTGAAGAGATTCATTATGTTTGATTAAATTTTACTTCTCAGGGGGTTTCATGACAAATAAGACACCCAAGGGGAGGTGAATTTCTTAAGTTATTATGTCCAGCATCAAACCTGACTTCTTCCTTTGCAACCAAACCGTCCCCTAGTCCAACTTCTGACAACTGTTTTGCTTTGAACTCCCCCAGTGTTTAAAATTGTCTTTCTATTTTATTTCACATGCTTTCATTTGCTTTCAGAACCTCTCCTTGCTCTTGCCATACGCAATATTGTTTGTTATTCAAAATGAGAGGTGGCACATCTTAGTGTATGCAGAGCTTTGACCTGTTTTTATACCTTAATTGGGATTATTCCCTTCCTGGTTTTTTATATATGCAATTACTTCTTGATATCTACTTAACAGGTTGCTCTTCCATGTAATTTGTTTATTAATTTTCTGCAACAAGGACTGACATTTGAAAAAGCTTGAACCTCCCAAATATTTGAATGACTTTTTAAAGAATTTTTGCTTTCTTTAAAAAATGAGTTATTTAAAATGTAATTCACATGTTGACAATTTGTCAACAAAACTAAACCAAACTTATCAATAAAACTGTTAGACAGGAAAGGTGTCACACCCTGCTCATCATGTGCACAGTGCTCACAGTCCATTGGATGCTACAATAAGTTAATTCCTGCCAAGAGTCACCGTAATAAATAATTGGATTTGTTGATAGTGAAGCAAGACTAAATTGCTCAATCCTCTGCTCCAAATAGCTGACCACAGTTTTTACTAACAGTGTCTGTCAGTTTAAAGCCAACCAATGTAATTGCTAGAACATAATTGTTTCCTTTGAGTGAAGTGTAGGTAATTTTTTCAGCTGGGTATAGCTGGGTTGGCTAACCCTGTCTCTCTGTAAAAATATCCTTTCCTTTCTGCCCCAGGCAGAAGTAATTTACAGTTACTCTTCTAATCACAGGAGATACATGACTGGAAATAGCATTTGTGGATGCTATGGGCAAAGAATCCCATGGTACACAAGAGCCCCTGGCAAGAATGTTGTCTGGAACTGGGGAGCCTAGAGGCTGATCCCCCTTCTCCTACACCAGCCTGGGGCTGGGCTGAATCTTGGCCCTCCTGGCAAGCACCACTTCAAAATCAAATTCCCTCATGTGGAGCCAAAATCCTGCCTGGAGCAGCTGGTTCTGGGCAGGAATGCTTCAGGTGATGTGCACATATCAAATAGTGGAAGTGATAATGGTGTCGTAGAAGTGCTTTTGTGAGACAGTTCTTGCTGGTTTTCTTGGACTTAATCAAGAAATGGTCATTGAAATGGATCATAATTGATTTCAGAGAGCTCTTAATGCAGTGTCTCTTACTGCCCCGGGTTTTGCCGTTTGGAAAAAAAATAATTTTCTTTTGAAAAGCCCGCTGTGTGCCTGGTCTCTTTGGAAAGGCAGGAGCCCATGAATAGTATTATCATATATAATGGCTACCACTTATCATGTTCATTCTCACTATGTAAAACTGAAAATCACTGCATAGAAATGAAGTTTCAATGTTTTTATTCAAAGCAGCTTCTCACAATGTATAAATACTGCATATTAACACACATGAAAAATACAACTTCTAAGGCACCCAGAAATGTGTCCATACACTAGTTACAGGACCATCAACAAATAAATTGTGTACAATTTGATCTAGACAGTCAATATTTGATATATCAGAAGATACAAGTCCCTCAGTACTGTACCAGTTTCAGAAAATATTTACAACACTGTGATATAGGGGTGCCTGTACCCTTATAATATTATAATATGTACTCATCATTACAAATATTAGAAACTGTTTTAGTCTGTTCCATGGCATTCTGACAAAATAACTTAAGGGCCTAATTTGCAAAGTTCTATAATTAATTATTTGTGCAAGTTCTGAAAATAAATTTACATTGACATAACTTGTGAATTTTTGGTTCTTTGCTTCATCTCAGAGGTTTGGTAATAAGCCTTACCAATAGACATGCCATCCCAGCTGAACATCACTCCTTTCCCAATAGCTCAGTGGATACATCTTTCCCCCTTACACCTGACATGGATGAGGATGCAGTGTTTGAAGCAGAAAGAGACTGTTTGATCTTCGGTACAAATGTCAAACTAGTTCACTGGCAAAGGAACTAGTGCTTTGTTAGAATAATGCAATTCTTTGGTCCTTTGTTTTTTATGGAAGGCATAACATTTTATTCACTAAAAATCGAAATCCTGTCTGTGAGCAAGCAAGCTAGTGAATGACTTTCAGTGTAGTATTTAAAATAGCAGTAAAGAGATTTAATATGGCTTAAAACATACGGTTAATTGGGCAGACACAGATAACACATCGAGGATAGCGAGTACCCAAATGTACTATGATAAGATTGTCTATAAGTCTCTTATGTAAACTTCTTTAGTGTCTCCTAAAGAGTGCTGGCTTTAGCCAGATTTGACTTTTATAGACCCAGCCACACAAAGCCTGAGATTAAACTACCATGGTTGGGAGCACAAATGCACAGTTTATATATAACAAAGCCCATGCTGACAAGTCTACCTATGTTGTTCAAAAGAAACAACCCGTATTACCCTTTTCACAAGAAAAACTTAAGGCCCTGTATCTGATTTGCTAACTTTCCTACAGCAATTATTTGGGGAAGTCCTTAGTGCTACATAAGCAATTATGCAGCTTTAAAGATTTCTTGTACCTAATGGTAAGGCTTATTCACAAATGTAATACATTTATAAATTATATTTAAAACTTTAAAGGCTGGCAAAATAATTAAAAAACCCAAAACCAAAAATAAAACAAACTCCAACCAAAATTGTCTGTTCATCCCTAACATTAAAAGAGCATTTTATTCTAATGAAAAACTATTGGCACAAAACCATTATATTATAGATTAAAAGAACAATCCATAGTAGTGAAAAAGATTGCCTAAAACGCATACCCTAACCTACCACAGAAATATAAAAGTTTATAGTTTGAAAATATATACTGTATTAAAGTTTGTAAGCTTATTTATTTAAACAGAAATGTACTGAAATAGTAAACTAAGCAACACTTATCTACAGCAAAAATATACATGCAGGACAACACAAAATAAATTGCTTACCTTTAATATCTACAAATGCAAAACTGTAGATTTTTAAAGATTGTACAAAACAATTTACACAAGAATAAAATAACATACTTAAACAACAAATTGCATTTTTAATCTTAAATACTGTGAATATTAGTAAAGGTACCTAGACTAATATGTACAGTACATCTAGATATCTGAATACCTAGTAGGATAGAAACACAAGAGAAAATTCAGATTCTGATATTTAAATACTGGAAAAGAAGCTTTCAACATTGTTATTACTCTTTTTTGAAGGGAAAATAGATTCCATGAAAACTAGATTGTAACTGTATAGCTATGAATAATTAAAAATGTTAACTATGGTTAGCGCTTGCTTTAATGGAAAAATAATTATAGAAAATGTATTTTAACCATTCCTTTGTCATAAAAAATGCTAAGATACAGATATCTGAAAATTCAGATGAAATGGTGCAGTTTAAAAGATCCAACAACGTAAGATTCTTCTCTGTCTGCAAATCTCGTTCAAAACGCATTCCTTCACATTGCTGAGCAATCTTGCTATATTTATCTACAAAAACTAAGCATAGTATTGAAATAAACTTCCTCATATCTTATTAACACATGACTAGGAGTTATGGCTCTCTGGACGGGAATAAAGGAAACAAAGGAAATTGAGGAACCGTGGTACTTTCCATTGCCTTTTTTTCTTTTTCTAAAGGTATATGCTGGAGGCCTGACTGTGCAAACTTGTGTGTGTCTGTGTGTCTGTGTCTGTGTGTGTGTGTGTGTGTGTGTGTGTGTGTGTGTGTGTGTGTGAGTGGTTTTCTCCTGGTGATCCCTCTTTTCCCAGGCGACTCCGTGTGCACCTGCCCTGCTGGGGGCCCAGGGCCTCCATCCAGCACGCCCTGAGGCGCTGCTGGCAGGTCGTGGACAAAAGCAAGGGTAGGTGTAAAACAAGTACATTCATCACTTCAAATAGTTATTGAAAGAGTTCTCTTTCAGTCATTTTAAAATAAGCTAATGGTTTCAATAAGTTTTTTTAAAAAACATTTTAAACAGGTTAATTAGAAGTCAGAGTCTGTCTTTTTAATGAAGAATTTCCATGAGAACTTCTGCATTTAGAGTAATGACTTCTTTAAAATTCAGTGGTACAATTAGGGCATAAAACCAGCACTTCTAATTATTTGTGGAAAAAGAAATGTTACATTAATATGTTGAAGGCTACTGTTTACTGTAATCACCTGTTCGTTAACTTTACAAAGGCCTTCTTGAAACTTTTTATGGAAATGCTAAGAGGGAGAAAGCTGAGCAGCCTCATTTGCAGAGGTTTAAATCATAATAAGTCACTGAGCTCAAGGATGGAGAGCAAGTGCACAAATTACAAAGCAAACAAATGTGCAAAGCTTCTGCTTCAAGAGGTTTCAATTTGGGCATACTATAATGGCAGGTGAAGTCTCAGAGCATGCTCCTGTCCTTTCCACATGAACTGCCCACAGCAGGAAAGAACTGAGAGAGATCCAGTGTTCAGAAGTCAGTCAGTGTCACTGAACAGTACCAGATCACATTTGAAAAGAGCAGATTGGATTTTCCTTGTTTATTGTGGACTGCTTTTATGGACAGCCATAAGTTCTTGTAACAGTGGTGGGGTGGCCAGATGTGGAGAGCTGGGAAAAGCAAAACTAAACCTCTGCCTCCACTGAGTTCAATGCCTAGCACCTTGTATAAACTGCTGGCCCACACCCAAAGGCCTCCAGAGCAGAAATTATCTCACACCTGAGGAATCAGGCAAATAGACTAAGGCTCATAAGGATTTGCTTTTAGACTTCAGACCAAAAGGGGTGTTTAAACCTGAAAAACAGTACGATGCCACAGAACGGCACCACTCACCCTGTTACTGATATCCGGCTAACAGGAATATAGTAAACTTAAATAAAGCATCTGGTTGGTGAGCCCTTCAGTGCTCCTCAAGAAGGCAGAAAGTGAAGAGAGACTTAAGGGGGACTCACTGTTTCAGAACCCACTTTTTTTCTCTTAACCCTGGCAAATGAATCTATTTTTGTACATTTTTTGTACAATTTTACACATAGAGGAGCATGCACGTGGCTGTTTCATTTACTGCCCACAATTTCTGTGGGTTTTTTATATATTCTTTATTTTTCTACTCAGTTTGCTGCTAAAAATGTGTTTGCATTCTCATGTGATGCCTTTAATTCAGTCAAAAGGGAAATATGAAAATAAGATCTGTGATCAATAAACAGCTGAATATGAACACAAAATAAATAAGTTAAATAAATTTAACGAAGAAAAAAATTCTAGTAGTTTTTGTAAACTAACTTTACATATTATACATATAAATTATCAGATTTCTCCATTAAACTGTTAGAACTTAGAAAAAAATAATTAACATATTTCTAACGTATGGTTTTTTGGGTCTACAGAAGGTCATTCTGACCCAGAATTTAGACTGAGCCCTCTACGTCAGCCCAGATGTGCTGCAACAGCAAGAATAAGTTAAGAAGGACAGACAAAATAAACCCTTACAGGTGGGTGAGCCTTGCTGGGCCTCAGTGGTGCTCCTCAGCACATGGAATGTAGAGTTGGATGTGGATTGAGCAATGTGAAAGATGCAGCCTCTGCACAGTTACGTGCACTGAACGCCTGCCCACGTCTTGGTTACACAAAATCAAACCGGCTACAAGCAGCTGTGCAGCTCACACAGCCACAGGCATTGGGATCACTGTCACAAATTCCTCACTGATGCATTGCCTCTGCTTCTCAAACATGGTCATGTCTGACTCTGGTCACAACTGGAGCAATTTCTCTTTGAGTTAGGCCAAGATATCAGACTTCATAAATTTTGTCTTGCAAGTAGCTGAATAATGAATCCAGTCCTTTGGAAGAACTCCACAGCTGTTTTAACATCTGACACTCTTTCTCGTTCACATCTTCAAGTCCGGATTTCAGGAAGCCCCGCATGAGACACTTGGACTCTTCCAATACCTAAAGCCAAAATACAACTCAGTATTTGATTCTTATCTGAAAATATTACTATGGATAATGGCGTGACCAGCATTTTTAGACTACTGACTCTGTTTTACAATCTAAATAACTCCTCTGGGCACAGAAACTACATTTGATTTATGGTCACAACTCCACTTGCTGACAGTCAGCACCTTTAAGAATTGAGGGTGATGGGTTAGTGCCAGGTTTTTAAAAGAATGAGGGATTCTAAGATACCTTAGTTTATTGAAGGTCTGCCATGAAGCACAAGAAGGAACTGAACTGCCTCACATTGAAATGAAAATGTGTGAGGGACTTCAATATACTGGCTTCCTTTTCTGGAAGGTGGCCTCTAAGGTTAGACATGTTGGAAACCCAACTGTGGATGTCCATTATCTTTAACAATTTCCCCTCATGTATTATTTCCTTATCAATACAGAAATTAATAGGAAAAGACCTTTACTGCAAATCCCTTTTAAAGCCTATTTGCTTACATTTTTATAAAAGTGAAATATTTTGTTAAAAAACGGTGCTAAGCAAAACAAGCACCCTCTGACTTTGTTCTGGAGTTAGATTTACTTGGCAGATACAACAAATCACCTGAGATCTTTGCAATAGAAAGCCCAACTTCAAACCCTTAGCAATTAGTGCAAGCTCTGAAAGGCACAAACTGCAGGTCCATGGTTGCTCCCATAGTTCAGCTCTTTTTTCCCCAGACCCATTTTAAGCACATTGAGATCGATTCCTTTAAAATTAATTTAAAAATACACACCACCAGTATGTATCTCACAAGGAACTCAACTGGTCAAACAAACCAAATAATAATTCCTAAATTACTGATTTTTTGAGGACAGGAGATTTAATATAACTAACACTGTTCTGTGGGAAGGGAGGTGCATTCTCTTCACTCAGCCTTGTCAACACCTCTATGCTAAGCCCAGTTCCTGCGTGTTGTGGGTTTCAATACTGCTATTGCAAAGTAGTATTTGTCTTTAACTCAAGTAAATGGTGTAAATAGCAAATCAAGGGGCCTGTGTATTTTTTGTGGTCTGTGAAAAAGTCTTTGAAGGTTTATCTTTGTCCACAAGTCAGCACTGGTTTTCCTAAGGGATTTGAGAAAATGTCATTGACAGCCAATAGCAGTGAGGGAAAGAAGAATTCATGCTAAAGCCCAGAGGTTTTCCCAGCTCAAATAATACACATTATATCAGCATCATCAAATAAAATTCTGCTACATTTCCAGAGAGTTTCATTCTCAATGTCTACAGTGAGATGTAATCTACACTTTGTTTAATTAAAAATCTCTTGTGTCTCTACCTCCTTTTACAGCAGATCTTTTAAATGAAACTGAGGGATGCTGAGACAGTTTCAGGCATAGGAAATATAGTACAAAACTATAACAATTTTCACTTTAATTACTGCACTTTTATTGCAGCCAAAATCACTTTCTTCAGTGTATGTTTTTTAAATAAGGATATGCCCAGAATAGGACTATATCTGCCTGAAGGGAAAAACCCCTAGGAAGTAAAGACAGGAAAGGATTTTCTTTCAACTTTTGTGTACACAAAAGGAAAGTTATAATACACTGTGACCAGACTGTGTTCAAATCCCTCTTGTCTGGATCTCACCTCTCCTTCACAGCAGAGCTTAGCTGGCACTATCCTACCCTTCTGGGGTGTTGTGTAGAACATTCTGCAGCAGCAGGAACTGTGCAGGTGCAGAAAGAAGGCAGATTCAGCTGAAACATGGCAGGCCAGGACAAAGTGAAAGGCAAATCTGTTTTCTTACAGAGGTTTCCCAGTATAGTTATACAGTTTCAGACTGTTACACTTCATGAAGGAAACCTGTACTAAAATCCCCTTTCAAAATCTGGGGCCAAAAGGAGGTGCCACTCATTCATTAAATGCAAATATGGCAAAAGGAAATAACCCTCTCTCCCGCAATCCCTGAAAAATGAGAAACTCCGTGAGCTCACTGATCCCTATCCAGGTTTTCTGACGTCAGCCTCCTTTCACATGTGTGGTTGTGGAAACTGAGGTCCCACATGTGATGAGCCTTGGGAGCACACCCTACACACCCTATCTCTGTGAAATGTCATTTAATGAGGGAGTTTGATTTCTTACCACTGCACTGCAGGATGCCATTTCTTTCACTCGTAGCATCACTTCTTGGCTAAATGTTGTTGGCCAAAATACTTGTGACACCAGTCCTCTGCTGCAGGCTTCCTGTGCTGTCAGCTTTCTCCCACAGAACAACATTTCATTTGCCTGTGAAACCAAAAGATTCTGGTAATCTTGGGTTATAATTCCCTTTAAATTTTTGTCATACTTGCCTGCTATTTTTATGATTAAATTACAAATGTTCTTCTGTATCTTTCTATACTGCAAAATACTTTAAAAGGAGTTTCAGTAGCTATTTAAGGATTGTGCAGGTGGCCAGAGCACAGCATGGGTTTAATTTAAGAGAAATGTGCTGGCATGCATGGTGAATCTGTATTGCTGATCTTACAAGAGTAACTGATAGTGATACTGTGTCGAGAGTCATGGAACCCAGTAGGAAATATTTGTGGGGCAAATTCTGATTTCTTATACTGGTAATAGCTAAGCAGTCTTACTGGAATCATTGTGGATTATCTTTAAAGAGCAGAGAGCTGTATCTGGCTGTATTACTGCCCACTCCTAACATAACACAGACAACTACTCTGCAAGATTATTCTGCTAATGTATTTTTTCACTTTTCTACTCAATGTTGACAATCTTTGCTTTTTCAATCTTTCTTGTGTATTGCAGGTGTTGTATATTGAATTCCGAGGCTATTTTGTGATAAGAAGTTCATAGAGATTCAATGAACTTTTCACAGATTTTATTTCTATTAAATACAATTAAGAAAATAGTTTACTTTTTAGAGAGAGAAAGAAGATCAGGAATTTATGAAAGGTTCTTCAGCAATGCGAGGTGGAAAACCTTACCAGTGCAACACCCAGAATTTGTGGGAATGTGTATGATGAGCAGCCAGCTGGAGTGAGTCGGATTGTTGCATATGGTGTCTGAAACCAAGCCTTCTCACTTGCCCAAACGATATCACAGAGTGGTAAAATAGAAGCTCCTAACCCCAGAGCAGGGCCGTTGATAGCAACCACAATTGGCTTCTTAAATTGAATAAAAGCTTTTACAAAATCCCTAAAATAAAAAATATAAGAAAGACCTTGAATACAGAAGTAACACATAAATACCCAAGTTTAAAGTATTTAATCTGAAAACAAATTAGAACCAGAAAAGAATACAAATGCCCAGTTTTATGAGGTCAGAACTGCAAGACACTTTCTAGTTTGCACATGGAAAGGTTTGCTTATTTTTAGTTATTTAATCTGAGTGCCTGGGCTATTACGTAGTTTTGTGTATGTTGTATATGGCCTTTAGTGGATTAAGTGGATTGCACTGAGTGTTGTACTTTTTGCAGAAAGGTTTGGTTTGGTTTAGTTTTACTTCTGGACCACTAACTCAGGAGTTACACACAATTGCACACACAGCACTTCTTGGTTTGCTCCACAATGGCTGGGATGGACCTGGTTTGGCTACTGATGAAATACTGATGAATTTTTTTTTAACGTTCTCTTAAGATCCTCTGTCAAAGGTTACTGCAAGTCCTATCAGTGGATTGGGAGATTGTCAGTGTTTATGGCACACCAGCAGAAAATATAAGACATGCAAAGGGGAGTCAGAGACAGAAATGTTTGAACAGTGAGTGATCTTCAGCTGGGTCTTCATTGGAAAAGTCTTCAGCAAAGCCATTACAAAGCAGATGCCCTTGCCTGACTACCCCAGCAATGTGATGAGAAATAACAAGCAAGTTAAATGTCATTGGATTCATCTGGATGAACAAACTCGAATATGTTAAATTCTGTGCAATGAGGAGATCTTTTAAATATGTTACCTGCCAGCAACTGTGGAAAGATATCTGTTGAATGGAACAGCCTTTACACCAATTAGGAAAAAGCAAGAGTGTAATTGTGGGCAAATTATGGACTTCAGCAGCTCAGTGCACAGCAGGTATATGGAGGCAAACGAGATGCTTGGTTATGTTAGAAAAAAGACATGGATAAATCAAATTCCAAGCAAAAGAAGAGATTCTGTCCCTGCACTGGGTATTTATTAGATCCAGAGCGCAGGTTTGCTGACAGATTTTAGGAAAGAACATTTTGTCAAATGTGCCCTTTGATGAGCTGCTGCTCTCCCACTGAGGTCAAAAGGATCCAGGCCTCTGTACCTGAGCACAGGTGGGCCTGGAAGGTTAGAGAGCCCATGTAGCAACTGGGCTGAAGTGCAGGGGCACTGGCTATATTTTAAATAAGAACAAAGACTCTGAGATGACCCAGCACTAAATTTTCAATTAATACATTCTGGTTTTCAAGTCGTGTAGTAAGGAGTTAATTTTCGACCATGGGAAAATAGGAAACTGATGCAGCTCTGTTCACAATAGCAAACCTTTAAATTTAATACAATTTAAATTTAATAAAGTAAATCTTTAAGTGGAGTGGAAGGCTACAGTATTGGGAGATGATGAGGGGAACACTGTCAAGATAAAGAGAGTGAAATAAGGAGTCTTGTTTTTGTCTGTTCAAGACCATTTCCGTCTAGAGGAGAGCAGGATTAAGGAGAGTTGTGATTTGTTTTGTTGCAGAAACAATGCTGTTCCCTTATCTCATTATTTCTTTGGTTGTTTATGACTGAGTAGTGACTGTGGATCACTGCACCTCATTAATTCCAGAATTTTGAGAACCTCAGTAATTACATAAGCCTTCTAGACAGGACTACAGTTGGGAATAGGGATGTGATGAATGATAGGTAAAAAGAAAGCAAAAGGATAAATGGTGGCAGTAAATCTGAGGACCATGTGGAAGCAGATAAAACCAGTGCTGTGGAGAAAGCAGGAATCATGGTGATAAACGGGACTGGAAGTGAATATGAAAAAGCAATTAGGGATGTGGAGAGGAAACAGATAATGTGGAGGAAGAACAAAGCAGAACACATTAATGGAGGGGAAGGGTTGAAGGAAGTCTTCATATGAATGAGCAGGGAAGGGAGGAACTGGAGACAGTGGAATACAACATTGAGAAGGCACAGCAGGCCTCTGTCATGAGGGAAGAATGGGGAGCACTGAGGATGCTAAAATAGATGGGTGTGGTGCATGCTACCTATAGGATGGAATGGAAGGCTACAATACTGGGACATGATGAGGGGAACAAATGCCTGCCTTTGGTCTCCAGGAGCTGCAGTGACCAACACTCCATTTATCTTTGTTTCCTGTTTGGTGTGTTGTTTCAGTGGGTTGTCTCTGTACCCTGAACCTGGCACGTTTCCTTGTCTCCAAACCATAAGTTCACACAGTGAGTTTCTGGGCTACAAGATCCTTGTTTCAATTCAAAGCAGTCTTTGAAATGGATTTCAGATTGTAGCTGTTGTTGCACAGTAGATCCAGGTGCTCAAAGATAGAAAAAGGATACTCCTGCAGAAGACTTCTGGATTTGCTAGAGCCTGTCTGGGAGGCTGACCACTGAATGAACGCACGCTGGGATGCTCAGGCACCTCTGCACTGTTTCAGGCTCTTGCTGCTGGTCATGGCTTGCAGGTACATCCAGGGTTGTAAAGCTGAGCAAGTAATGTTGTCCTTGTTTGTTTTCTTCTCAGCACACCCAGAATGTTGTGGATCAGGTCCCACAACACATGGCTGAGGACATGGCACCAATGAATGAACCATTCATGGGAGAGGAGGCTTGAGAGGGATTGGAACTTCAGTTGTAACTTGTGACTGCTCTAGGAGAGCCACGCTTTGGAAAGTGGGAACACATGGTAACCAAGAGTTCAACTTCACTTTGATACAAGTCTAACTTGATGTAAAGCAGTGGAGACAGAGATCTGTGGATGTATTTTAGGACATACAAACCACTGAAAGAAGCATGGACATTTTTTCTTCTCTTATTACAGTTTATTTTCCATGAGCTGAGTCCTTTGTTCACAGAAAGCACAGAGAGTGCTAAATGGAAAACGTAGGGTATTGTTTCCACAAGTACAATAAAAATCTATTTTTTGGGCCTGAAGCTGACGTTCTTGACAAGGAGCAGTACATTGTACCAGTATTTCAAGAGTGTTCTGTGAGTCCAAGGGTGGAAAAACTGAGTATCACAGTCTGGCTTATACTTATTTAAATGTTGGATTGATAAGTATACCTGAATATTAGGTGTGTGCAAATAAATGTAAACATATATAACAACACCTAACTGCACAATTTTTACAAGAATAATACTAAATTTGTATATTTTGGTGGGTGGTGAGTGTGAATAGTGATTTTCTTCCCTCATGGTTTTTTTTTTTTTTTTTGGTTCCAAATTGTTAAAAACTCCTCACATTTAAAAAATAAACTTAGGCTGTGTCCTTCAAAGGGTTTCTCTTTTTAAAAATATCATTCCATGATATTCAAGCATAGTTAGGGTCTTATAGAGATTGTAACTTACTACATTTAAGAAGTATCTATTAGTCTTTCAAAATAATTGCTTCGAGAATTTCAAAAGTTTTTAACCCAGAATCCAAACTGATCTGCAGTTGTTGTAACCAAGATAATTGGTGGTTAATATATTTTGTGTAATACCTAAACCTGATCTTATGTTATACTATTAAATCCCAAGTAGAGATATCATGTAAAAAAATTCTTTAATATTCTGTCATAGAATTGTTGCATAAAGTTTTAAAGCTCTTAGAAGAATATTTATTTGTGGGAAATGGGGGAAAAAAAGAGATCAAATCGTCTCCTGGTACAGACTGGTGAAATACTACTGGCTTTATCAGAATAATATTGATTTATACTGGAAAAATCTACCTTGTGGATAATGGAATATTTGGTGATGTGTTGTGCAGATTGATTTGCAGACTGCATGTCATAAACCCTGGAATTCTATTAAGGTGATGTGATAGAGATATATATATGTAAGGAAAGTCACATTTTAGTTAAAAAAATAAAACTACATTTACATATATATTAAGTAATTTAAATTTAAGAAGAAGAGTGGAGACCCTTCTAGTAAGGTTCTGAAATACAGTGGCAGACTGCTATTTCAACAGAATATCAGTAAGCCATGGATTCCCATTTGGACTGAAAATCATTAAAATGATGAACATTAAAACAAGTAAAAGATCTGCCTTTCAGGAGCCACTTTAGAACATGAAACAACACTGAATTTGAAAAACAAAAAGGAATTGTATTTGAATTTGGAGGAATGATTTGAAATATTAAATACAGAGAATTAGAATGAAATAAATCCCTATGAATATTAGCACTGGAATAAATGTGCTTTATTTTCTAATATGGGAAGGTCCAAGTTTCTTTTTACTAAACAAATTTGCAGGACTAAATTAGAATGCAATCAACATTTAAATATACAACATTTTTGGACCTGATTAATATCTTTATAATCACACACTGCATTTCATAATTTAGAGATCATAGGTAAGCTTGGGTCACCTTATAGCTTCTGCAATCCTAGTGCTTTCCTTTCTTCTGTCATTGGATAACCTGCCAATTAAATATGAGTAATCTAGGCCACTACAGAATACACTTCCCACTGCGCTGAGAAGTAAGAGTTTACTGTCATCAGCTGATGCATTGCACAATGCTCTCCGCACTTCCTTCATGATCTGTGGATAAAGAAAAGTAAACAATTCGACATGCATGCCGTGGCAATATCATTTCCCTACTTTTACAAACCTTATTGATTTTGAGAGACTTAAATTTTGGGCACTAGTAATAGTTACATCAATTATATATATAATTTTAATATAGAATGATATTAGAGTCATTAGAATGATAACACTGAGAGTTTGGAAAATATTTTATATTTGGCAGTGCTTTGTTGATGTTTTACTGATTCAAAGAGGTTTTAGGAATTGGTGGTTCTTTGTTGTATGGGAAATTCTACCCAGCTTATGCTATTTGATTGAAATTTAATAATTTCAAAAGTCACTTTTTAATTTTCATTGTGTACATCACTTTATCCTCGGGAACATGTTTATCACAGCAAAAGCCTATTATTAACCTCAACAGCTTGAAAGCAAAATTTGTAAACCCCAGTTTTCAGTTCTTCAACTACTTTGGTTTATATGACTTCAAACCAGAGCAAAGCAGGACAGGAGGACATCGTATACATCAACATGACAAATATATTATTCATTTTTCTGTGGTCAGTGACATTTTTACAGTTTACAAAAGTTACATCATAAAAGTCCCTTGAAAAAGAGACATTTTGACTTTCTTGTACAACTGGATCAAGCTATTAATTGCACCATAAATCAAACCTAATCAAAATCTGTATAGAATTGAGCTGCTGGTTTTGTAGGAAAATGGCCTTTTGCCTGAGCAGAGAATTGCTTCCTAATGATTTCTAAGAGGAAATATTATTTCATAAAGTTGGGATGGGTAATTCTTGTTTGGTAACAGTTGGGCGTGGTTTGGGAGCTGTAACTCATTTCAGCCCCCTCTCTTTTATAGTGTGCTCCTCACTGCAAATAATTTGCTCTTCACTGCAAGGGGTCTGATTTAATCTGTGACACCTCCTATCTTTAATCATACCCATGTGCCAAAGTATTTCCCATAGACATGGTCCTGCCCTCTCAAATTTTTCTCTTTTGCACTGAAAGATTTGCTGTTGGTGTACATTTAGGTAAGAGAGAGCTAAATGTGGCTGGGGATTTAAATAGATTTTCCATGTCAGAGAAACCCAAGATTTTTAGCCTGTGATTATTTCTGTTCCCTATTTTCTGTTACCAAAACTTCTTTAGATCTGTAAAGTTCCTTGCTTAAGAAATGTCCCTAAACACTGAAATTTTATTGATGCCACCTCCTAGGTAGGGTTTTAATAAAAATCCTATAGATTGTGCTGCTTTCCCTATGGGTTTGTGTGAAGATGAGTATTACTGGCTGCTGGGACTGGGCATGAGAGAGCAGGTGGTGAACTTTTAGATGCTTCACTTCTACAAGAGCACTTCAGAACGCCTGTAATACCGAGTGTGTGACAGTGGGTGGAAGTGAAGTAATTAAAAGCTGCAGAATTTGGAAGTGTATTTGAAATTCTTATGCAGGTACAAAAATGTCATCAGCAATTTTAGGAGCACTGTTTATTCTGAGAGTCTCAGAGGCTGTCTCTGCCCTCAGCTGGGAGAAACACAGCAACACTGCACATATAATGGGCAAACAAAGGGGAGAAACCCCTAAAACCTCTGTTCAGAGTTAAAAGAGAAACTTCAGAATGTGGTAGATATTAAAATAAAAAGAAATATTTGTATTTTGGTTTTCCTAGTTCCATATGAATGCAATGTTGTCCTCTTAATTCACTGTAGAAGATCTCACAATCTGCTCTTTCTTAGGGTGACTACATAAATAGTATTAGGGAACACCAGTCAAACATTTTTCTATCCAGTGAGGAATGTTGCAATAAGTATGATGCCACGATACCCATTCAGCAAGTTTCTTTATTATTCCCCTTCCTCCAGTGGTATTTGCCTGTGTGCCACCTCTTTGCTGTTAGCAGTGCTCTCCTTCACACACATCATTACTGTTACAAACCTGCCTCTTTTTTATCTCGCCCCTCACTTATCTGGATGACTAAAGCCACCTAAAACCCAGCCAAATTTTTGAGCAGAGATTACATTTCTTGTAGGAAAAACCAATATTCTGTCATCACTGTTTTTTCAGTGTTCTGGAGAGGATGATATTGAGTCTGTTATTAGGAATCAATTCCTCAGAAATGGCTAAAAGTGGGAAGGCTTCGGTTACTATTTTTGAGCAGGAGAGGAAATAGTTCCCCTGCGCCACTTGTTTCTATCAATCAAAAGACACCAGGAAACCATTATATATTAGCATTTTCAGGCTCCAAAAAGTATGTTTTTATCTACTTTATCATCCAAAGGTGCTTGGAGGCTCATTGTGTCCAAACCAATGCTCACTCCTTTGGTCAGGAACCTTGCCATGGTTCCTTTGCTGGTGCAGTCCAAAATTCCCTGGGTCCCCTTGTCACTCAGCCTGGTTACAGCAACTGCTGCTCACTGCTGCCTCTGGAGCCTTGGCTTTTCCCCTGGGTTATCTGGGGATGGGCATTTCTCTCCAGCTATTTAATGATTACAGGGAAGCTACAAACAAGAAAATAATTACAAAAGAGCTAGTTTGTCTGCAGGGTTGCAGATTTGTGTATTGAACTGTAGTACTGTAAAGTAAATATAATTTTAGTTCAGAACTGCTCTCTGTTTATATAGACAAATTTCTGTCTAATGGGGTGGTGAATTCAGTTCTCAAATACAGAGATACAACCTGTCTTTATTTACATTTCTTTGTCAGATTCCATATTCTTTTTCTTTCTTCCAAAGCCCTTAAACCTTTCCCAATCTTGCTAAAACTATGCATTTGTCCAATTAAATTTTATTTTCTCTAGTGGACCAGATCTAATACTACTATTTCCAGAGCTCCTTAGCAATATTCTCCAGATCTGTGCTTTCATTAATTAGCTTTTTTATGGCCTTTTAGGTAATTTTCAGTTGTGGGGACAATATTTCTATTTGAATGCATTTGATGCAAATTTCCAAGGAAGTATTTACAGAACAGTATGGGCCAGTTATTTAGGTTTTGATAGTTGTCTGGATTGTAAATTTAGACCAGACCTAGTGCTTCACTTACTGTTTTATTGAAACACAAATACATAATAAAATTATCACCTCCTCAGAAGCTGCTTGTATTTTTAGTCCTGTCAAGTAAATAATCTCGTTACAGGACATCTTATATTGCAAAATAAACATGAACCAGTTAAAAAGTTCATTAAATTTCTAAGAGCTTATTTTAATGCCTTTTGCTGGATGTAGGAAATTTCCAAAGGCATTTGGTGCCCTTTGCTTTCCATCTTGCTTACCTTCTGGGAAAATCAAAGAGCTGGGAATTTATCACCATAATTACACAAAGTATCTTGAACAGAAGTCTCTTGTTCACATAAATAGAAGCACTAGTTAAAAAAGTTAACTTCTCTGAATCTCTGAGGACTCACTGTGATATTCTTAAAGGTAATTTTTTGGTAAATATTACCGTAAATCCAAACTTTAAAGTTATTTTGTTGTTCTTAGAGCCTCTTCCCCACTTGTGCCTTTTTATAAATAAATTTTGTGTTACTGATTCTGAGTCCTTTCTGTCTGCACCTAAAGGACTTGGGAACCTCTAAAGCTGCAGCCACAAGCACTGGCCAAAACCCAAAATTTACTTTTATGTAGAGAGCAGAACTACAGAGAACGGTAAACGTGTACCTGCCTCTTTTTTATTATTTCCAGGTTAGGAAAAGTGAAGGCAAACCAGTAATCCAAAATGCACCTGGTAGAAGTTTAAACTGTTATTCACATTTGAAATTTGAAACCTGATTCTTCTGTATGAGAAGGTACTTGAGGTGGTTCTGTCACTCTTTGATGGAAGCACTGGCTGTTTAGGGAATGTTTTAATTCAGGGGAATATTAACTCCTAGCTATGTTAATAGTTTTAAATGAGAAGAGCAGATGGGTCCATTTATTCTGAAACAGAATTTGGATCCTTGAGATGTGCTGAGTTAAAACAGCAGCAACATCACTTCAGGAGCTTCAGGAGCAGCAAAAGTCCCAGAAGAAAAAATGCCCTAACAGAATTAATAATGAAATATTTCACAAATGTATTTAAAAAACAAATCTTAAAAGTAGCAAGCTTAAGCTACTGAAATAAGAACAAGCTGTGCTGTTTCATGACACTGTCTTGGAAGTTTTATAAGCTCTTGTAAAAAATAAGAAAGAATTTCTATAATGCTCTGAACATTTTTGTAGAAAAAACTCAATTACTGAAGAGGCACTGAGCCAACTTCAATCAGAGCAAAGGCTGCTGGAAAGTGCACTGACACATTTCATGCTAAAATCACCTGCACAAATGGGGTTACCAGCAACATAGGATGAAGAGTCTCTAGACACTGGTACACTTCTCTAGACTTTTTTTTTTTTTTGTATAAGTTCTTTGCTATTTAAAATAAATTGGCGTAAATAGCAGGGGCCAATGGTTGAAGAACTACTACATTTCATCTGAAGATTCCTAAAAAGCACAAAGTGAAGCAGAGCTGTTGAGGGGTGAGAGGGATTTTGTATGAACTTAAGTTTAGAAGTTTAAAATTATTGTTTACAGTGCACATCTTTTTTTTTTCTTTAATGTAGATGGTGGGTATAACCAGACCACTAT
The DNA here is from genome assembly GCF_009819885.2 of Catharus ustulatus. Lineage (NCBI taxonomy): Eukaryota > Metazoa > Chordata > Aves > Passeriformes > Turdidae > Catharus > Catharus ustulatus. The sequence goes on along the minus strand of NC_046231.1, from coordinate 16,886,980 downwards.
TTAATCACATCAAATAGACCTGCGTTGAATAAATGATTCATTTGCTATTTGGCAAACATAATTTTCTGAATGTCTAATAAAGCTTGAAATTAGCATTTCTTTACACAAAATGAAACACACTTTCTTCATTTCACTGGGGAAAAAAGCATCAAAACTGAAAATGCTCTAAACCTCCCTAAAACACTTTGTCAGTTTGTCTCATCTATGGCTATGGGTGACAAACTGCAGGGACAAGTCATTCAACACATTCCTCCTTTCAGTTCCTGGGGTTTTGGCTGTAATTGCCAGCAAGAATGTGAAATTGCCAGTCCTGGAGGTGCTGGATTTTGTGGTGTGAATGATCATGGGCAGCAGCCTGGACTGAGGCCAAAGAAGCTGTTTCATGTTTTACAGCCACGAGTCTTCCAAGGGTAAGAGCCTGCGATTGCTCTTGGCCTGGATGAGGTTTCAACAGACAATCTCCATGTGGAGAACTCAATACCTGATTAATTCCTGACCAACCTGGTCAGTAAAGTGGTTTTCTAAAATGTTTTTCCTGGTTTTCAAATGAGCTTCAATAAAGGTTCTAGGAATAGTCTATGCTGGTGATGCAGGGATAGGACTATCACATGCTTATCATTTTTTTTTTCACAGAGGTGGGTTCCTGGCATATTGAAAACTTTCAAAGGATGAAATGGATTGGTTTGGCAGATCCAAAGAGTCTAAATTAATCCCATGGTTAGAGCATCTGAACACTGCTGGTGTGGAACAGCACAGCCAGCAATGTAAAGGTATGTCTGTTCTCACAGAATACAGCACGTCCATGATTTCATATTTTTTCAGGCCCTTGAGCTCCTTCATTTAAATTACCTGCAGTGTCAATTAGTGGTAATTAAGACAGAGATGGAGTGATGGGTTTGATGCAATCTAATGCATTTTAAGGAATTAGTGTTAAAAGTGAATGTTTGGTGTTCTGTGGAAATTACAAAGCTAATCTTTCTAAATATTAGGTAGTTTAAAAACTAGGAGGGATAAATGTTATATACCACCAGTTTTAGCCATTTAATATCACTCCATGTATTACTGTCTGTGTGTACACGTGCATTTGAGAAGGGGACTCATCATACCTGCCTGTTATAAGTAATTAACTTCAAAGTTATTCATTTTCTTATTGAATAAAATGATTACTCAAAGCTACAGTCTACCCTTCCCTCAGGTGGTGCTCAAACTGGTATTTCACACACTCTTATCTTGAAGCTGCTGTGTAGGACAGAGCTGTGCTAGAGTGTCTGGGGGCAGAAAAGGCTGAGATCTCCCCAGTGAGGGCAGCCCTTGGAGGAACTCTGCCTGCAGGATGCTCAGACAGGCCACAGCTCCTGGTGTTCCCTCCCTGTCCATCAGGCCACTACTGCCAGTGTGGAACAGGTGTGCTCTCTTCTCTCCAGGATATCCATCCTCATGCAAGCACTTATGGACACCCCTTTTCTTCTGACATGGGAATGGTGTACCAGGGCATTGCAGCCACAGGGAATGGAAGGAAAAGCTCCTCAGCCCTTCTAGCTATCCATGTGTGTCATGGGGTAGTGCAAGTCTGAGTCTGCCCTTGTGTGCATAATGTTTGGGACCAAGGAATTAATTTATATATTTTATATGTTGTATGACTTTATGCAATTCATCTGAGGATAGAGCCCCTAATTGGTTAAGATTTCATAAATAAGGACTCATACAGTGATTCAGAGAAAAAGTAATTAGGGATCAACATAGAATTTACAATGGCTGTCTCAGGATATAGACTGAAATTTTTGTATACAACTACATCACTATTTAAATTAGTAAAAGTAAAGAGACCAGATTTCTCCTAAGGATAGTAAACATCAGAAAGTTCAACGTGTGAAAACTGCTTCACACAATTCCATGCTCGAAATACAGATTCTGCCATTCCTTTTGCTACTTTTATTTTTTTTTCCACACAGGTGAATTAAAATTCAATATCCATTGCATTCTTTTGGATAGGAATCCCAAATGTGAAAAAGTTAGGTATGTCTCTACTCCAGATTTCTTTTCTAAGTTATCAATTAGGAAAAAGACTCATAAAATCAAATTCAAGTGCAGTGTTTGCAAGACAACCCAGACATTAGGATGGCTTTCTCTGGCTTTTAGGGCTAAACACTTACCTCTGGGGTCAGTGCATTGTTCTCTGAAGTTTGACTTGACAGCAAAATATGTGTGAAACCATCTTCTTTCCGGACCACAATGTCCCTGAAGCGGCAGTTACTTTCATTTTGTCGCACGCTGTATCTCAGTCTCTTATCGAAGACATAATCTTTCTCTCCATCAAGTTTCCTTTTCACAGTGCTCTGGAGATTCAAGCTTCCATTGGCCAGAGAAGAACCTTGCACATGGAAAGAATCGAAGCATAATTATCTCCATACCATCAAAGAAATAGAGTGATACTCTCTATTAGCTTCAACAAAAATAAATAAATATAAAATAATAACAAAAAAAAAAAGAATAAAAAATGTGCCTGGCTAGTCAAATGTGGCTTCAAGCCATTGTTCTTATTCTGTACTCCAACGTGCAGAACTTTTTGTTCTCTGATCAGACAACCTCTAGACCCAAGGAATGATGCCATTTTGGAGAGTATCCAGCAGTAGGGGAAAAAGAACTGTGAGAAGAAAGATATAATTCCTCCTTAAAAACAAGTAAGAGCAATAGTAAGTCAGTTTTAAGAGACAGTTTATTCTGACTTACACTGTGTATGAACTGCAAACCATCCCTTTGCTGATGTCTACAGTGTTTCTGTAATAGGCAATAGATGATGATTGGTAAGTGCTGAGCAGGGGTGTTGAAGGAGCTTTACAAGGTTTGTATGCAATAATCCTTTACTAATTACAGATGTTTCACACTATTGCCATTAAAAATAAAGCAGAGACAGGTTGTCGAGGGACAGAGATTAAAGTCACTGGTTTTTGTTTATATAGATCCCAGCCCACAATACACCATTTTAAAGAAAGGCCAAGAGAGAGCTGAATGAAAACACCTTTGTTTGTTCTGTTCTTCACTCCTGCCAAAGCTGACCTGTTCCAGCTCCTGGTTTCAAATAGCCAAGAATTTTTAAAGGGCAGACGACATGAATATTAGAATATAGATATAAATTTTATAGTTTAACTGACCACCATCCAAAAAAAATGCTCTGCTGGAATAGAATTGAACAGTGAATTCATGACAGATGACTCCAAACCAAAATCACTTACCCTCATTTGGATTAGCTATGTTTCAACTTGATGCTTACGTAGGTAACTGATCTGTCTGACACCTCACAGTTGGCAGTGGCCTGTGGAATTGTTCACAGTGTGTGAAATGCTGTATGTGCACTGCAGTTAGGGATGGGATGTGAAAACACAGCCAGTGCTCAGCGGTGTGTGACTGGCTCTCATGTGCTGTGTGCATGTGGGTACTCACACATCTACACACAGGGATCCACCTTTGTCCACGAGCCTGTTCAGTCAATCAGGAAACTCTTTTTGTTGTTGAATTAAGAGACACCATCTAAAGCATTGCCTGGGTTATACTGAATAGAGGATTTACCTGGTGCAATGCAAACATGGCCAAATTCCATTAAATCATGACTTCAAAAAATCATTTGAAACCAAAAGTGTTGGAAATTTGTTTTCTTGACAGAAAGTGTCTACAAGTGTAGAAATGACCATGTGCTTGAACTTTAAATGCTATGAATATTTTCCTATGGCATGTTTCTGTTTTTTCCTAAGGTTTTTTTTTTTTACATGTATTCTTACAAACAGAGATCAAATTGTGAAATTACTAATAGAACACCAATGTAATTTGAAATAATGTACTACATCTAATTAACTCTTTGACTGAGGCAGGCTATTAAATATTGCATTTTTATCTATTCAGTGCTTTACCAGCAATAAGCTACTGAATTGTGGTGATTTCAAATTCCCAAAAAAGTTTAAAGAACTTACAAAATCAGAGGCACAAATGCCCATTGAATGGAAGGTGTGTCAGACTAACTGTACTGATTATCTACCTGGTGTGGAAGATTATGCTACATCTATTTTAAATACAGAGAGAATAGATTAATTCACTCAGATAATCCACCTCAACAAAAAGCTCACAGTAATTTTTTAGTTTGTTTTATTCTTCCTTATGTATTCAGTTTGCAAATGAATATATGATGTAAGAAACTATAGATCTTATCACAGTATTTTAACTATCTGGATGCCAGCTGAAAGAAATTTAACCAGAGGAAAGATGTAAATTAAATATGAGAGAAACAGAAATGAGAAAGTGCCATTTCCAAAAGTGGATCATTAACAGAACAATATATAGTGAGCAGCTTGTTGTTTCTGTGTGTTCAGTGCATCCCTGTAATCTTGCGTAATCCGATAAACTGGAGAAAATGATCAGCACACTCTAAAGACAACCCCGATGTGGAACCAGGCCCATTTAGCACGTCTGCTGCACGGTGCTGGAGCTCCTGAAGGTTTGCTCTGGAACCACTGGGACTGTCCCTGCATGAGGGTCAATAGTCAGCACCTGCTCAGTGCACACAAGGGGAGCAGCAACTGAGTATGTCAAGGTGAAAAATGACTGACAGGCTAAAAGAGACATTCGAAGACTCAAACAATTTTTCACTGAACATGAAACAAATAAAGGGTGTCACATATTAACTAGGGAGGCTTTAGATACATCTAAGTGTGGTTTTCTGGCTTAATAGTAAGTGAGTATTTGATGCTCAGTCTAAGTAAAAAGAAAACAGATTGGGAGAAAATACTCTTTACTGAGAGTTTAATCTAATTATTAATTTGTGTTTTATGTGTAGAATTTGGGGAATACCTAAGCCAACATTTATAAGAATAAGCCAACATATATTTATAAGAAGCTTCAGTATCTTTTTAAGGGAACCTAAGATGTTCCCAGACCACTGCTGCACGCAGTAATCCTTCTCCAAGAATGGCAGTAAAAGATGGCAGTAAAGGACGCTATTTAAGGAGAAAATGCAAGCTTGGTTGCTTTCTGCAGTCCTTTCCCATAGTCCTTTCCCATAGTATCATCCCTCAGTGTTGTATAGAAATATGAGCGGGCTCATCCCTCTCGCTTCCTTCAGGGTTTGCTTGTGGACCTTTTCACAGATTTCTCTAATCCCCTTCTGAGCCTGTTGATGCTCTCTGTCTCCACAGCTTCCTGTGGTATGAGTTTGAGAAGTTGAGTAGCCACTACACAGAGAAGAATTTTCTTTCATCTGTGCTTTTATCTGATGTTCCACCAGTTTCAGTGAGTGGTTCCTAGTTCTGCTATCAAGGGATTTCAGGAGCAACAGCTCTGCATTTAATGTATCTGAGGCCTTGATGACTTTGTAAACTTAGATCATGCTGCCCCTCAGCCACTCCCTCTCCTAACTGAAGCCTCTTTTATTCCTGTAATCCTCTTCATTTTAGCTGCCCATCCCTGCATCTTCTACAGTACACCACCACTGCAAAAGGGTCTGGGACTGGGGCTCCATCCTACCAGGCATTGCAGGAAACACATTAGAAATTTATATTCTAAAAAGCTGAGGCAGACAAAGAGTGTGAGAGGAAAGTGAGGGAAGATCACACTGACCCTCAGTGCTTTGGGGGACTTGGAGCTCCACATCTCCTTCCACTGTTTCTGCTAGAGGACACCTCAAGTTCCTGTTACTTTCAGATCCATCTTTTCTGAGTGTTCCATTAGAGCCGGTTTAATGGTGCAGTGCCTGTGCCACCACCCACCACAGCAACCCCAGTACTGGCACGAGCAGTCACACCATGAACTGGCCTGGTGATCTGCTCTGGCTGAAAACTCACCCTGCAAAACTGGTTAATTTTCAAACAGATGCAGTTCACCTTGTAGCCTCAAGAGTACTAAAACTAATGCAGTGGGAGGGATGGGAATAACAATCAGGGTGTCATGGGAAGGACAGCTGGACTGCTTTTTTTATTAGCAGTATGCATTTATGCTGAATGGAAAGGATGATGGAGCTGAGGCTTTAGTTTTTCTAGGTGAAGTAAGTCATGCTCCCTCACAGTCCCTGGTAAAGCAGCTTGGCATTCCTCAGTCTTCCCAACAGTCTTTAACTGCATCTTTTCTGTCTTTCTTGTGGGTAATGGTTAATACTCTACATTCATAAAAGCTGCATTCTGTTGATAATTTACTAATAATTTCAGACTTCTCCAGCTAAGGGAGCATCTGTAAGACATCTAAAAGCAATGAGTTTTTATCCAAACTGAGAGAGCAAGCATGCTTGCTTGTCTTTTACTGCCAGTATTCTTTTAGAATAAATAAAACAGAATAAGCTCAAAAACCAAGAGGAAGCAGTGACTAAGTCACAGAGAGTATTTAAATCAAGGGCACCATGAGACTACAAAGATTTTCGTAATGGAGAAAAACAGTGGTTAGTGATACATGACAGGCAGAAATTCTTCAGCAGATGGTACAGAAAAAGAGCCATGTAGAAAAAGGAAAGAGAAAATTAAAAGAGGATGTTTTTTGATGCTGTCAAGAAACTTGACAAAACAATCACTCTCAATTACAATATCTGGAGAGAAACAGAAACATGATAACCAAAGACAACAAATATCATCAGAAAGACCAGTACTGTTAGCTCCTGGGAGCATCAATGGATATTCTTTAGAGTTTTTCAATATTCTCCAATCTGCAGACCCTTAAATAACTGTCAGTAAAGATGCTGCTCTCCTTATGGCAGGATGTGTAGAAGGTAGAACACAGTTTTTGATATTAAAGATCTGTCCCAACTTCCACAAGGTTCCAGGCCTCCACTGGGGTGCACTGAACATTTTGTGCACACACCTGTAGGAACATGTTCATCCTTCTGGAGTAAAGAGCCCCCTGATGGGAGTTTGTCTACAGGTTGAAGAAGAAACACTTGCACCCAAAACTAAACAGACTGGTGGAAGTTCATTCAAGGAGTCATCAAAAGCTGGTTTTCAAATAGCTGCTATTTGTTTGAATACAACTGGCATTGACAGACAAACAAAATAGCTATTATTTGATTACCTCTAGTTTAAACATTACTGTCTATATTGCTTGGTTCAATGCACTGGTGGTTAAACATTATTATAATATGAAACAATACTGGTTCAGGTTGGTGGGGTTTGGAGACCTTCAAGCATAGACCCACACTGGTAGCAGAGCTGGGCCTACAACTGGGTTTTTTAATTGTAGGGAATTTTTGACTTTTCCAAATCTAGGCTTCATCTCAAGACAAACCTAAAATTTCTGTACATATTTTCTGTGCAGTCTTACACTTAGCTGTGAAATGAGTCTGACATTCATTTGGGTTCCACACAGGCAATCTCCAAGCTGACACAAATGCCTGCTTCCTTGGATTCTGAACAGGGATGCCCAGGAGCCACAGCTTCTGGGAGCCAAACTAGGTCCTCCAGGCTCCCTCTTTGTTCCACATCTAGTGTGTGGGAGCCCTGTGAGCGCTGATGGAGCATGCCAGGCTTTCAACTACCAGACTCAGTGGCAGACTGCCTGAAACCTCTGGCATAGCTGGCTGCCTCCAAGCTAAACGTGGGAGTCCTGCCAAGCAGACTGCCACACTGCTCCTGCTCCCCAGGGACACAGCCTTAGGACCTTGGCTCAGATTTGGAGAAAGTTTTGAAACCCAAGATGTTTGGAGCAAAATTTCTGCTATTCAACAAATTGGGCATTTTTCTCTGAAACTTTCTTCATTTGTAATTTGTAAAATTTCAGCCTGGTTTTAGTGTGGCATCAATCCCAATTAAAGTGGGTTTCTGTGATAATAATGGGACACAGGGTAGAATCACACTGGCATCATCTCTGTGAGTGTGAATGCTCAGGGAGTTCAGGAAATTGTTGGGCTTGGTGAAGAGGAGTGGAAGTTTCTTCCACTTGACACTTCAGATCTCTGTATCAGGAAATATGGCTTCTCTCAAGCTTGCAGGGCAACACTAAGAAAAAGCCTAGTGATTTGATTTTGACCCTTCTTTACCAGTTTCTGTCTGCTCTTACTCTGGCAATCTCATCTCTCCTCTTTGTAGTTCTCTCCACTCTGCATGTGCTGGGTATCACACAGCAGGACTCGAGGCATTTCTGACCTTGGCAGTGCTGCTGACTAGGGGCTTTTCAGAAAAGAGATGTAAAGATCTCTTACTTTTGCCTGCAGAATGCAAGGGGAACAACATACAGAACACAAGTGATGGATTTGGAGAATGCAAAAGCTGTCATAAAGAACTGTTTGAAAGGAGCTGCAGAGATCAGCTCTTGGGCCAGGAGAGAACACCTGGGTGCTCAGGCAAAGCAGCTTTCCACTGAAGGAGAGCTCTCTGACAGGGATTATTCCATTAGGGGTGCTGAAGGCCATTCCTTAGCTCTTGTGGGGACAAAGGAAAGGCTCATTTGACCTTACAGTTCTTTGTGACCCTTTAGTTCTTCATTAAACAAAAGATTCTAAAATATGGGAATGAATGCATTTAAAAGATAAATTTTGTATCAGAACTTCCCAATGAATAACATAAAACAAACAATTAGAAAAACTTCATTAGAAACAGTAAAAAAACCACCAAAACTTTATACATATCAGTAATTAGATAAGCAAATTGTCTTAAAGAAGAAGGTAACTTCTTAAGCATTCTAACATGAGCTCAAACTCCTCAAAATGCAAAAACCAAAATACACTTTTGAGTGCTTTAACTTCAAATTTCCTTGACATCATCAGGAGTACCTATGCATTTAAATCTGACCATGCATTTTCCTGGTATGGGGGTTTTTAATAGCATATTTGATGCCTGCTTTGAAGGATCCCAGTAACTATCACATATAGCCAGTAAAACTGAGCAAGGTCAGTTCTCCTTCCCAAATCAAGAAGCATTTGCCAGGTTGCAGTAGGGTGGAAAATGGAAAGTAAGGTGATATAATTTATGTTGACTTCTGAAAAGTTTTTGGCAGGGCAATTCAGCAGAAGCTGTTAAGGAAATGAGTACTATCATGGGCTATAGAAAGTAGCTAATAAAAATAAATAATTGGAACAAATGGTTACTTTTCATCATGTCAAGTTGGCTGTCCCAAGGACCTGCAGAAGGATTAGTTTATTTAATGTATGTATTAATGAACTGGGAAGAGAAATATGAGAGGAAAATTTGAAGGCAATACAAAATAAGTAGAGTGAAAACTAGGAAAGATTTTGAAGAGCTTCACTGAATCAAAATAAAAAGGTGAATTGGCAACAGTAAAGCAGATTAAATGCATAGTGAAAGGGATCATACATAAAGTTGTGCTCTAAATTAACTGTAACAAGGAAGGAAAAAAACCCCAAGAGCAACTGTGGATCACTCAATGAAAACCTTTATGCAGTGTGTAAGAGCAGAAAAAATAATTCTCCAAAGGCTATCGTCACTGTATCAGTAAGCAGTAGGAAATCATCTGGAACAGCTCCTGCTGTTTTTAAAAGGTATTAAAACCACCCCCACACCAATGGCACCAGAGGATACTCAAAACTCTTAGGAATCAGTAAAGCCTTCCAGGTGGTAGGAAGGCTGAAAAGGCTGGGGCTGCCTTCTGACTAACAGGGCATCTTCCCCTTCATCCCTTCAGAGAGGGACAAGAGGCTATTCAATCAAAGTAAAGCCCGACTCCCTCCCAACAAAATCCCAAATCCTAAAATCTGATCAAATAAAATGTACATCTTATTGTTAACTCCTGGAAATTATTGTCACAAAACACCATTGAGGCTGTAAATTTGGTAGGATTAATAACAAACAAACCAAAAAAGATTGGACAGATATAGATAATGAGAAGCTATTTAAGTCCATTAAGCTGAAGAGTTTTTATAGAGCATATAAACCTTATTCTTTGAGAACTAAGCCAGAGAGGAACTATGAGGATTAGAGAAAAATTTCTCCTCTATCTTCTTGCTCACTTCAAGACTGTTTGTACCTTCCTCTAAAGTCTGTCTTAAGACATTTGATGTGTCCAGTTACTGTCAGAGACAAGGACCTGGCTGTTCTGAGCGTTCCTGACAATGACAAGCATTAATACTGAGAACTTGAATTTTATTCAGCCACACTTGCCAAGGCACTTTAGCAAGAGTGGTATTAATTCTAAAATAATTCTGGTTTCTCTAGCCCACTGGGTTTGAGCACACCTGAGTAGTGATTTGTTATGTGGTGATACAGAAACCCGAAGTTGCAGCATTACACACATCTCAGTTGTCATTCCTACTCCATGCCCTGTCCTCACTTCCCATAGGGATTTACACTGCAAAGGCACATGACAGAGCCCACACTGCTTCATGTCACTCTGTGGGAAAAGGAAAGAGAGAAGCAAACTGATAAAAAAGTGTATAATATATAGAGGAAGTGTGGAGCTTGTTTGTGTGCTTCTCACCATATCACTTATGTGCCAATTTTTCCACGAGTGGGCCCCACTTGCAGTTACCACAATTAACTCCCCCTCCTGCACAGAGGAGTTGTTTAAATCACTTACCAATTCCATTCACAACAGGGGAATTGTTACTGACTTCTAACACGCTGGGCAAGTTTTGTTCTCCTTCGTGATCATTTAAATCCACGTTTTGCTGCTGTGAGCCATTCCCAAAATGTCTAGAATCTTTCTCATGGCTGCCATCTCCATTCTGCAGACCATTATGTGGTTTTTTCAGTGGCATGATCTGTAAACCACTGGGAGTAGTTCGGTAAGTCACAGTTTTAGCAGCCCTGTCATTTGCAGATCCTGGCTTTGCTGCATATCCTCGTTTCTGTTTTTGATGAGATGGATTAATTCTCTTCCTTTTGTGTGTTGATCCTTTAGACTTCCCAGATTCAGAAGGTCTATGTGATATTTTCTCAAGAGATGACCCTCGGCTTTCCCGCAATAATTTTGGCGCGCCGGCCTGTTTCCCGTGCCGGGATCGCTTTTCTCTGGTAATGTGCAGTCTGTTGAACTCATCAATAAATTCCTCACAATGGAGTAGGTGATGTTCAGGTTCCCAGGTGTCTTCATTGCTCCCGTAGCCTTTCCACCTGATGAGATATTCCCATTTGCCCTTCTTGTTCTTCCTTTTGTCTACAATCCTCTCCACCTAAAAGGAACAACCAAAACTGTATTAGAAAGAATTTCCATGGACAGACCTGGCAGTACAGGAGTGAAATACAGAGCTCCAGTGGTATTTTGACAGCAAGGCCACTGCCCCTTCTGAAAATATTAAAACAGACATAAACACATCCTCAAATCTGATCTGGGCACTTGCAGTAGTTCCAATGTGAAGAAACAAGAGAGAGTCTGAAATCATGAACCAAAGCACAATTTCTTTGAAAATCTGGTTGCAAAATGAGACTATTACTGTCACATTCCTCAGCCACCTCTTGTTTCAAAGAGTCAAATAAAGCTTTTTTTGCTGCTTTTTAGTTACTGGTCATTCTCCTGAATCTACACATGTATTATGTCTCCATAAGCTTCCCCAGTCTTCTTTGTGTCTTAAAACTACCTTGAACAGAGAACTGATGCCAACAAATTGCAGTATTTTACAGCAAAGATCTTGTTTGCAGTAGTGTACATCCACTTTGATGCTTCCAACTTATAAAAATTTTAGGAATGCAATATTTGAGCAAACACACACAATTTTTGAATGCACCAATTAAAAAATAAAATAGCAAACAAAGGGCATTGAGGCATACATGGAAGGAATAAATTTTATCAGCCTCTGCTGGAAAATGTCATTGTAAGGAACATTTCTACACCAAGGGCTAAAGGACTGTATTGGGATTGCACCCTGAATGTGAATTAACAGTGGAACCTGGATGCTGGTCAAGCCTCAAGCAGAGGGAGAATGCAGAGGAAAATCCAAACACACCAGTGGCAGCAAGTTGGGGTTAAACGGCACCAAGTGAAATTCAGATCAAGTCATTAAGAAAAATGTTGTAAAGGCAGTAGGAATTAAGTATTGGAATAATACCTGGTAATGTGGAGAAGGTAGGGAGGGTTTTTAGAACAAACAGTTTTTGTTATATATGTCTGCCATGAAAAGTCTATGCTGGAGGATCAGCTATGATAAGAAAACCTTCAAAGACTCTCCCAGGTTTTATTTTTTAATTCTTTAATTTTTAAACTTTGTTTTTAATAAGTGTTTTATGAAGAATAAAGATGCCACTAATGAAAAAAAATCATTATCACTAACCCAAAGCAGTATTGTTAGTTCAGAAGAATAAATAAGTAGATACATCATGTAACAGCTTTCATTGCTCTTCACAGAAAAATCATCTCATGTGGAGAACAACAGTGGTCTGTATGGAGAATGTAACCTTGAAGAAGGGCAATTGCAGCAGTGTAAGTAATTGTTCATTTTAGGTCCCTTGTTAGAGCAAACCAATGGATTAATTCTGTCTGTTCACTGGCTGGAACTGTACATTCATGGAAATCTTGGTGGGTTCCCCAAAGGAGTCTAAATGTAATTAGCAACTAAACATTATACTTCTATCTCAGTTCATTTACATGGGAACTGTGCTAAGATATCTGTCTCTGAGTCATAGTGGACACCTTCCTCCATCTCCAGGGCTCCCACTGCAGCATCCCAAACAGCTCCTTCCTGTGCTCTGGCTTATCAAATATCTACACAGAACCACCTCAGAAGCAAAGCAAGGCATCCTCTTAACTCTGAATTTAGCACAGTCCCCTTCAGGATTGCTTAGAGAGGCAAAACAATTAACTGAAGCTCAGCCTGGGCAAGTTTGAGATTATTTGTCTGAAAAGAGGGAAAAGGCTTTGCAAAATAAATGAACTGGCATTTTTCCCCCCTTAATGTGGGATGTATGGCTTTCAATTATCAAACTAATGGTAGACTTATTATGATCTTATAATTTCATTGAGAGCAGCTGTCCAAATTATCCTTGGCTTTAAAATACTTTCATCTTCCTATCAGGACTAACCAGAAAAACTGTACATTGAACTGTGGAACTCAGTGTAGGCTACCTGTGGATTTGTTACCTTAATTACTGCAGCTCACTATACTAAAGAGTAAAACACATACATGTATGTCCTGGGGAAAAAATTCAATTGCTGCTAAACTCGGTAAACCACAGCTATCAGTACTGGAGAGTCTGGGTTACTGCTTTTCTGTCTGTAGCAGATAAACAACACATGCATTCCCCTCCCTTTTAATTCAGGACTTTGGACTTGGAACAAAAACTCCATGTCAGGTTGGTGCTACTTGGGAGTTACTTGTCTTTGTTTTGAGGGACTGCACCAGCTTTGTTCCTCAGCTTGCTCACTGAAGGAAGAACCTCAGAAAGGATGGACAAATACCTCATCCTTTTTGGGATCACATCTCACCTTTTTCCACTTGTGCACATATCTTTACACAGATTCCTTATTTTCACATTGTTGCTTTATGGGAAGAGGTTTTGTGGAGGGTGTTTTTTAATATGGAACACATTCAAGTATTTTGTTGATGAGACATCCTGCATTTTAATTAGGAGGATAAAAGGAGAGAATATGACTAGTCTTTGTTCCTGGGAAATAAAATAATGGCAATGGAGAATGTGATTAACCAGTTAAACACATCATGAAGGGGGAACAAAAGTATTTATGAAATTGGGTCAAATTTAATACATAGTTTCTGAAAAAACATTCAGAAAGCAAGTATATTTGGGAAAGTCTAACAATTTAATTACAGCATTTTTAGAACAAAACTATCAATGTTCAAATTTAACTTATTAAAATAAAGAAGGAATAAATAACCTGAAGACAAAATGTTTTGTTTCTGGTCAACCCTCTTTTCAGCTTATTGTTTTTTTGGAGAGAAAATGAAAAAAATGTGGTTTAATCCAAAATTAGTTTATTTTCCTTGATTTTTTTTTTTTACTTCAACCATAATACCCACTGACTTGACTAATGATGCATAAAAAGTCTGAGTAGATATTTTCCTGTCCTCATTACTGCCTCATTGTTCACTGAATGTGTCTGAGGGTAGCATCGAATATGCTTGACCTCTCAACATGGTCCTTTTCTATCACAGGGCTTTAGGTTCTTTAGTAATATTTATCCCCTTTAGAGTGCCACTGGGAAGTGCTTCAGTGGATGCATAAATATCAGGGTTTCAGCCACACCTGCTACTGTCTGTCTCATTTTCCTTCTATCCACAGTCCACAATAACAACAAACATCACTACTTCATTTTTTTAATGATGTGTATTTGTTTTAATAGATACTGTGTGAGGTAATAATCTTTCTGTATTTACTAAAGGTTGCACAAATCATATCAGTTTTCTTAATGAGAAATAATTCTGTGACAGCTAGTGATTAATATAAATAATACTTTAAATCCTCCCCTAGAATAAGCAATACAAGTTTCTGAGAATATGCAGAAAATACCTAGGGCTTCAGTGTCTGATTTTCCATTTCCCCCCTTAAGTTCCATCTTTCATCAGAACTGAGTAACATGTTCCTAAAAGTAACCCTGGTAGTTACAGTTGCCAAATGCATGATTTCACTATATTTGCTTTGGAAAACTAAGGAGTTAAATTAAATAAAAATGCAATGACTACAAACAAAATTTGTAGAGTTATCATGGTTAAAAGATTGCTAGAAGTGTCATGTACCATCCCTTCCCTGGATTCTCTCTCTTCTGTCCCTTCTGGCTAATTCTGGATGAACTGAGGTTCTGATATGTTACCATATAGATACTTTTAAAGAGAACAAATAGAATGAGAACATGGCATCTGTGCAAATGCATTTGCAACACACTTTTTAGCTTCCAAGTAGCCTTAAACCTAGCTCTAGACACAGCTGCACAAACTAGGATGAAAGTCAAAAATAAAAAGCCTTTAAAAATATATCTGCGTTCTATACTTCATGTGAAATAAAAAAAAAAAAAAATAGTGAATTTAAGTACAAATATCTAGAGCTTATGTATGCAGAGTACAACAACCCCACCACCTTTCCTTCACCGAAAATTCTGGGTCAAAGTAATTTAATGGCATAATATTATTGGTTGCTTATAAAAAAAATTATATCTAGGCTAAGTTAAAAAATTATAATTCCAATGGAATTATTTCTACAGTTGTAACTATAAAGTCAAAGCAGAGCATCCTCATCTCAGTTCACATCTCTGAAGAGCATAAATAACAATCCTTGTGCTCCCAGAAGACACCTTCTGGGAGATCAGTAAATTTCTAGAAAGGTTTGGAAGGTTGCATATCTACTTGGTGATTTCCAAAATAAATACATGTCATCTCCTTTTCTTGCCATGCACATCCATGGAAGTAATTTAAACTGTAATCAGTGTTCAGATGGTCTCTGTGAACTCTTCAGAGCATCAGAGTGACTGCATGACAGACATTAGAAAAAGTGCCTTTCATTACTATCATTACAGGACTTGTACTGGTT
Organism: Catharus ustulatus; assembly: GCF_009819885.2. Taxonomy (NCBI): domain Eukaryota; kingdom Metazoa; phylum Chordata; class Aves; order Passeriformes; family Turdidae; genus Catharus; species Catharus ustulatus. Next base: position 16,871,591 of record NC_046231.1, on the reverse strand, counting down.
TATGTGGGGCTTTTTTCACTAGAGGTCTTTGTCCCATGTTGTGTCTGAGGGTGTTGGAAGGGTATCTGAAGAAAGTGCCAAGGAAGGAAAGGCAGTAAGATTTCTGAGAGAGATAAAGGCCATCTGATGCAACATGTTTGTCTTTTAAAAACTCAGCATTGCCCTAACTTCCCCCTTTTTGTTACCTTTACTTTGAGAAATATTGTGTCTCGTTAGCAGTAAGTATTTTGCCTTCTTGTCTTTGTAACTTATTTTTGTTTTTCTTGTATTTGTATTTGTATTTGTATTTGATTTCACAAAATCTGGTAATTGGAGCATTTGTTCCAGATGTACAAATAATATGGCAACATGTCTTCTGAAGTAGCCAGTATTCATGTTAGAAAAATAACAGTGGGATGGCTGCTGGGACTCTATTCTGAATCTGACCCACAGGGTAGATTCAGCTATGAAAATCCCTCAGTTCTAAATTTGTGTTGTTACCTGGCTGGTCAAAATGAAAGTGAAAGGGCTAGATAGTTTTAAAAATGAAAGGGAAGCCATACCTCACCAGAATTACTCTTAGGCAAAACATCAAATGACATCTTCCCAGGAAAACCAGTGAACACTTGTTAATCTCAAAAAAGACTGCATTTTATTCAGTTACTTTTGTTTTTCTTTTTAAACATATGCAGTTTTTATTTTTCCTTAGAATCAGAAGAGATCTTAAACTTAGTAGGGAACTCCTGTAACTTCTGCATTTTCACTGGGAAAAGCCATCAGCCTGGTATGGAAACTACTGGTATGGAAACCACTACATTGGGTATATGTGTCCTTCAGCACAGACATGGAAAGACTCACAACAGAACAAATAAATGCTGTAAGATCTCCTGCTGCTCCCTGTCCCGCACCTTTGATTTTCCCCTCCTGAGACAGTAACACTGCAGAAGCATCCTGCTATGAAAGTCCATGGTTGAGGTTTAGCTGGAAAACCACAAGTGCAATGCCTTCAGTTGTATTTACAGAAGTGGTGCAGCCATTTGAAGTTACTGCTCAATGTGGTGTTTTCACATTCCTAACTTTTCTGGACCCAACATTTTTCCTGCAGAAGTACACCCTGTTGGTTACCTTCCCTACACAACATTTGTGTAAGGGGCCTTCTGGCAGAGGGAGTTTCCCTTCATTAGCAGTGGAGATCCAATGAAGCCCTGGCTGAGGGCCTGAACCAACCACAGCTTCCATGAACACTCATTTCTCCAGTGACCTTATGCCAGTTTTCTGGGAAGTCCCATCTTTCTGTGAAATTCAGTCTCATTGAAAGTGAAATTCTGGTCTGGTCTCTGCTGTTCTTTTCTGACTCTCTTCAAACATGTCTAGTGCTGCATCTCCAGTCCCACACTGGGGCCCTGGTTCCCCCTTGGTCCCATCTGTCCCTGCTGCTCACTCTACCATTTTCATAACCCTGTCCTCCCTTGTCTTGTTTCCAAAAGATTTTCCCTGGTCAGAACTTAATAGTACTCAAATCACTCAGTCTGTTAAAGCCATTTCCCTCTCCCACTATAAATTTAAGGATGTAATCTACATCACTTTCTTTTCTTAGGATATTGAAGTGTATGTGTACAAGTTATACCTGTGGGGGAAGTGCCACAATCATTGTGGGTTTTGGAGCAAACAGGAATAAGAATGTACACAAGAATCTTGCACTATAGGCAAGGTGAAAGAGACTTTTTGGTCACCTGTGAAATCCCTATCATTGTAGGCAATTACATCATTAAAAACCCTTTCATGTTGGACACGTTTGTGATACAGAACATATTTCTGTCCAGCCTTATTGCTCATAGGTTGCACAGCGAACAGCTGTTCCTTCCTAAAGCATTCATTTTGTTACAAATGTTTCAGGCTTTCATTTGGAAAGCAATAGTGTTTTCAAAGTTGCAAGAGAAATGCATGAAAAAATCAAGATCCTTTAAAGCAGCAGGTCAAAGTAATCTTGAGAATATTCTTTATATAGAGGAAGAACAGGAAATTTTCCTTTGCAATCCAAGAGTGCATCCATATCATCAAAATTTTAGGCAATATGGAGGAGACCTCTTTGGATCTGCTCCTCCATAAATGGTTTAAATCCCTTTGACTTACAGACATTAATCACATACAACATATGTGGAAATCCAAAGAGCACGGGGGTTTCTGTTTATTTTAAAGCACAGTGACACATTTTATTTATCAAATCACTGTTTCCTTTTGTACAATAAATCATTTTGTTACTGTATTTCAGTGGTAATAGTTGAAAGGAAAGCAAGAAGTAGGACATTCCAAATTCTTGGTGTTCTTTATACTAAAAAGTGGTCAGTTCTAAACACACCCACACCAAATTTACTGGCACAACTAATTTCTGCCAAATTCAATGGGATACTCCAGTTTCCTACTATATGAGCGTGTGTGTGGGAAATGTGTTTATCAGCAAAGAAGGGTTCAGAACAACCAAGTATGGTTCTGATTCTGCCCATACTTCCTTTACAGTACAAGTCAGCACAATTATTCCCTATTTACTTACATGCAAGTAAAATCTAAGTAGGAATCCCTGGGATTTAAATCATCAAGTTTTTAGGTTTTTATTTAAAAACAAGTTTGTAGGGACAGGAGCACAACTTGAAGATGCTTCTCAGCAAACCAGTGTTTATATGAACAGATCACTGTTCTCTCAGTAGAACTGCCTGGAATTTTTAAAAAATACTCATGTTTCCAAACAGATTTTGAAATGTGCAAGTAATACTTACAAAATAAAAATATGACTATCACTAAAGGTAGTCTTCAACATTAAAGCAACTCCAGAAATGCAAGAAGCAATTATTAATTTACATAAAAATTTTACCTGAAATAATTAGAAAAAGATTAATGTTGTTTTCTTTTATATTCATTGGCAGTTTTTTCTCCTCTACCTTGTTCAGTTATGGCTTTTTGGGGTGTTTTTTGTACAGTTCACACAGTATTTTTCTTCACCATATGGGCTTCAGATTCTACTCAAGGCCAGGACTTCAGTTCAACACTTTTACATCCATCCCAAAGCTTAGTCAGAAGTGAAGATTCCACATTACAAAAATACAAAGGTTTAGCTATAATACAGCATAAACAAACATTTGAACTATTTGCTGTACTACCACTCAGTGAGTCATTGCTTTCCAAATGCTACTGGTACGACTGTCATAAAACAAACCACATGTTCTTGTGGGGTAGGTAGAAAAATATTTTCTCAGCCCTTTTACAGCAAAGTGGTAAACTTGAGCACAGAGATGTGAAAGCCTTGGTTTTGGGGAGCCCTGCGTCACTACATGTGTCTATAGGTGCTGAGGATTTGGGATTTCAGATGTTCAGAGAGGCTTTACCAACTGAAGAGGGAAACTTGCTGGCTCTGCAAAGGTGACATGGCAAAGAGGAGATGAGGGACAAGAGGAGGCTACAAGGGGACACTGGTCAGTCCAAGTGGCCATTGTATTAAAGGGCTCAAAGTGGATCTTACAGTGATATCTAAGGCAGGATAGTGTGATAGTTTTGCAGAGATCTTCAAGGATTGAAATGAAAGCTTGGTAAAAGTGAAGGCTCTGGGTTGGAAAACAAGACAAATGGACAATGAGATGTAGTTACTCCAAAATCTGGGATATAAACTAGCAGTTTTTGTGTAAAGAATCTCCAGTGGCAGTAGGTGTTTTGTAGCTCTTGCACACAGGGAGATATAACTATGTTTTAAATTTCTGTTATGGCTTAGAAATTATATTCTCCATTTTAGTATACCCACTGAAACCACGTTCTGCACCCTCTCCAACTAGAGGCACAAAAGGCAAAGACCATGGGTTGAGATATGAACAATTTACTGGAAGCAACGATGAGATAAGAAAAATTAACAGGAACAGCAAAAAGAGGTATATGAAAATAAAAAATTCACACAGAAAAACTCCCTGTAAGTAAACAATACCACACAGCTCCCTATTTTTCTTGACTGGAAGAAACCCCCTCTCCCTGGGAGAGTCCCTTTCCCTGTCCCTGGCAATGATGTGAGGTGGCATAGAAGAACATCAGGGTTCTGGCCATGCCCCTCCTGGCTACCACAAGAAATTAACCCTGTCCTGGCCAGAACCAGGAAAATAGCAATACATACCTGATAGAGAAGCAAATCAAAAATAATCCCCAGCTGATGGGTCTGAATGTGAAGGAGGACAGTAATCTCTCCCCATTACTGACACAGAAGGGAGAAGAAAATGCAGAACCTTGTCCATGTTACATGAGTAACTAGACAGGGATAAGGTGATATGAGAAGGATAAATCATATATATGTACTTCATATTTTCTGTCCAGACTAGAATAGGGGGCAACTGGTTTGGAAGATCCATATAGCAAAAGTAGTAACAGTCAAATTTGTGAATAATACCATGCAGGGATAGGTTTTAAAGGGAAAGGGCTAAAAATAGATGACTTTGTACAGAAGGCTGAGGGGCGATCCTTTGAGTGAAAAGCTGAAGTAGCAGTTTGTAAAGTAGTGGGATAATAAGGGAAGAAAACTCATGAAACACAAAGGTTTCTTTCAGAATTCAGTAGAATTCTTCATCTTCTTGGTTACACAAATGAAGTTAATGTGGTGGCAGAATACGGGAAAGAGCCAAAAAGAAAGGTAGAGCAGAAAAAGGAATAAAGAAACATGCTTTAGGTAACTATAATGGCATGACAGGAACACAGAATATTACAACTAATATCTAGGATACCAGAGCAACATCACAGAAAAATGGTACAGAAAATTTCAAAAATTATCTGTGAAGGAGTAGTTGTGAAAAAGGAAGAATAATGCATTGTTATCTCCCCAGAAATAGCATTCAGATGAGCAGGGTCAGTAGGCCAAGTTTTGGCCTCAATTATCGCATTGGTTTTCACTGCAGATTTAATTTGTGTTTGAGATTTGAATTCTGCCCAGTGTAAAACCAACTTCCTACTGGTGCTTGGAAGGAACAAACTATCTTATGGATGGTAGGAAAGGCAGTTATGAAAGCTGTCAATGTTCATCAGACTCTTAAATCATCTGAGAGTGCAGCTAATGAGAAATCTGCATTTAAAATACGGGGACAGTGCTCTAAACACGGAGATGCAGGGTGTAAAAGCATATTCATTGATTTAACAGAAGTGTGCTTTGGAGCAATCAGCTGGGCTCTGAGGAGGCTCTTTGCTTCTAGGGTGGGTGAAAGGCATTGACACATCTGGGCTTGTTGCAGTGTCTGCAGTGAGTCAGGCTGAGCACACCACACTGCATGGCATGCTCTGGTCACACGCTGCCCTGGAACTCCTCTGGCAATGCAGAGTCCCCAGGAGCTGCCATCACAGACACTGATGGTGCTGCTGAGGAGACAGCCACAGATAACCTGCTGTCCTCAGGCCCACATCTCTTGAAAGCTGCCTTTGGCAAGAGATGGACACCATTCCTTGATCTCACCGAGTCCTCTGTCAGCCCTGGTAATTCACTCAAGCCAAGGACTTGTTAACTGATGAATCCTGAGTTCTTTCAGGTCATCACGATTCCTGATGATAAGGTTTCAGCCAAGTGTTGGCAGTACTTCCCGTCATAGGGGTTGCTCTAGACTGGAATGCATTACTCCTTTCAGGGAGGTCCTAAGGAACAACACTGGAGTTTCTCAGGTAGCAAGGTACAGACCACCCTGCCATCCTGCTCCAAGCACCTGCCAGATCACACTAAGGGTTCCTGCGGAAGCACATGCACATCTCCATGCTGCAGCTACCTTCTGTTTCTGTTCAGAGCTGGTGCAGACACATCAAGCATCAGGATGAGACTGGAACTCTCATGAAGCTGAGGAGCCATTTAGAAATGTCTATGCTCGAAGCACTATTGAATATGTAAGTAGTGAATATATTACTGAGGAAATTTTCCATGTATTTGTTAGTCAGATTCCTAACTTGGCGGTTGTGTGAATACCTCAGCTGCTCCTGGATGCATTTGCAGCAATGATGTGGCAAAGGGCTTTGTTCCATGTCCCGCCGTAAAACAGGGCAATTACAGAATTATATTTTTATAAATGTAGGTTTTTCTGAGATTTATTCCCTACATTTGTCTCACTGGGACTGGGCTAGTGTATGTTCTTTCCGTGGCACCACGCCAGTCACAAACTGGAGCTGGGGAAGGCTGCAGCTGTCTGCTTGTTATTAATTGAAGGTTAGTGCAGAGACCAATGCACATTGGTGCTCCAACACCCAAACTGTTTTCCAGATATTTCATGAATGGAAGCTTAAATTCCCACTTTAGTATAACAAACCTCTGAGTCACATTTAATACTAAGATCCCACAAGCAAATGGTTTATGAGATTACAAAAAAGACTTCTAACTTCTAGGGCTCTTATGAATTGGACAGTTAATTAATCTGATTCTAATGAGTCAATAATAATCTTCTGCTGTCCTCACTGTCATGCCTAGCACAAACCATACATGTGTTCAAATACTGGGACAGATGTCCAGAGAGGCTGCAGAATATCCATCCTTAGAGATATTCAGAACTCGACTGAGCAAGACCCTGAGTAACCTAATTAAGTTGGTGCTGCCTTAAGCAAGTGATTGGATCAGATGATCTCCAAAAGTCCCTTCCAACCTGCATTATTCTATGATTCTGTAATACATTTTGCCTAAAATATTTACTAATATTTTACTAATTCTTTATTAATTATTTTCCACTTAGAAAAAGCATCTCCATTTGGAAAACCGAGCTCTGTGCACTCTGTGGAGATGTGTGTGTGTGAAATGACTGAATTACAGTAGTTTCACGAATACAAGCCGCACGGATTATAAGCCGCACCCCCGGTGCCTCGACAATGTTGCTGTCTTTGTCAATAGATAAGCCGCACCCCGAATATTAGCCGCACTTTCGTTCGTCGCGAGAATCCGTGCGCAGCTTTCACAAATTGGCCAATTAGTAACAGGATCGCGGCACAGCGGGCTTTACTGGCTCGGGGCGGGGCCAGGAAGGCTCGGCCCGCTCATGGTTGCCGACGGGGCCGGGTGGCCCAGCTCAGCGCCACGGCTCGGCGGGGCTGGCCGGGTGGTGCTGCCGCCGCCGCCGGGCTCGCTGGCCCCCCTCTCCCGTCAGCACCGCCCCGCTGCCGCGTTCGCTCGCCCGGCTGGCAGGGCTGCCGCCGCCGGGCTCGCCGTCCGCCCCGCTGCCGCTTTCGCTCGCCCCGCGCCGCGCCTCGCGAGCGCCGCGCCCGCCCCGCGGCGCTTTCGCGGCTCGCGGCGGCGCTTTCGCGGCTCGCGGTTCGCGGCTCGCGGCGGCGCTTTCGCGGCTCGCGGTTCGCGGTTCGCGGTTCGCGGCTCGCGGCTCGCGGTTCGCGGCTTGCGGCGGCGCTTTCGCGGCTTGCGGTTCGCGGCTCGCGGTTCGCGGCTCGCGGTTCGCGGCTCGCGGCTCGCGGTTCGCGGCTCGCGGTTCGCGGTTCGCGGCTCGCGGCGGCGCTTTCGCGGCTCGCGGTTCGCGGCTCGCGGTTCGCGGCTCGCGGCTCGCGGTTCGCGGCTCGCGGCGGCGCTTTCGCGGTTCGCGGTTCGCGGCTCGCGGCGGCGCTTTCACGAGCGCCGCTTTCGCTCGCCCCGCCGGCAGGGCTGCCGCCGCCGCCACCAGGCTCGCCGGCCGCCCCCTCCCGTCTGCACCGCCGCCGCGTTTCCTCGCCCTGGCCGGCACTGCAGGCCCCCGCACCGCCGGGCTCCCCCACGCTGCTGGCCCCGATTATGCTGGGCTTCCCCCGCTGCCAGGCAGCCCCACCCGCCGGCCTTCCTGCTTCTGCCATGCTCCCCTGCGCTGCTAGCCCCAGTTCTCCCGGGCTCCCCCGCCCTGCTGGCTCAGGCTCTGCCGCCCGCCCCCGACACTGCTGGCCCCGCCTCTGCCAGGCTTTCCCACCTCTGCCGGGGCCGGCCGGGCTCCAGCTTGGCTTGGGGCTGCCGCGGGCTCTCACTTCCGTGTTGGCAGCTTTTAGAATTTTGTTAATAGATTAGCCGCCCCGGAATATTAGCCGCACTTCCGGGTTTCCACCAAAATTTTGGTCAAATTGGTGCGGCTTGTATTCGTGAAATTACTGTAATCTGAGTTTAGAATCACCAGGCACCTGGAAGGGAGTTTCCCACCAGCAGCTTTGAACTTCCAACTTTCTTTGACCTGGTATCATCAGGGTTTGTTGGCCTTCAGTCATACAGAAGCATGAATTACAAACCTGAGTCCAATGTTGAAATGTACAAAGTAAAGATGGGTTGGAAGACCAAAGTCAGCCTCTCACAAGGTTAAAAAGACTTTCTTAGTCATTAAATGGATGTTTTTTGATACTGAGATACAATGTGAAGTCATTCCTTAGTGTCTTTTCAGTGTTTGAATAAACATTCCAGCATTCATGGTATAAGCACAACAAGGAATGTGCTGAGCTGGAGTGTGAACACACAACATGCTCCATGGCAACAGCTGTATATTTGCTCTTCGTTCAATATGATGGAATTAAAGACAGGGATAAGAGGGATAAGTTGCAAAACCTTTGCCACAAAGCTAAGAGGAAATAGCTTATCAAAATATACTTGTGTTTCCTGTACCTGTCCCGGAGGTTTGTGCTGAGGTAGTAATAGTGTGAGTGTTCTGCAGGATAGGATGCTTAGATGGGGCTTCAAGGTCAGAGTTTGTGTTTCTACTCCTTGTCATCATCTCAACTTTCTCTTTGCTTTTATGTGCCTCATCCAAAAAGAACACCCACTCTGTGAAGTAATTTCAGACCTGGTGTTGAAAATGGGAAAGTTGCATTGAAATAATTTGTATGTAGAGCAGTGTATAAAATGAAAATTTTGGTGCAGCAGATCTGTTTTGAAGTGTAGTGAAAAATAAAAAATGAGGAAAAATCCCAAAGATTGACTTACACTGTATATGTGCATTTTGCACTGTGCTCGCTGCTTGCATCTCACAATTTAGGAGCAGAATATGCAGTATAATGATCTGACAAGACCAAAAGGCTCCTGGCATACCTGGGAGGGGTAAGAGCAAGATGAATACGTGGGAAAAAGTCTACAGCTGGATTATATGGTTCTGGAATAACATACAGAATTTCTGATCACACTTCAACCTTTGTTTCTCTTCAAAGAGCAGGCATACATAGAAATAATATAACAGAAGTAAACAATAAGGCCCATGATGGAGAGGTGCTGGATTCTTAGTACCTCAGCAGAAATACTGATTAATACTGGGAAAAGTTTTGCTTTCATTATGTGTATAATGTATTATATGTGCTTATATGCTGTAGTCCAATGAAGGAACATAAACCCTTTTGGAATATTTTTAGGGCTAATGATTAACTAATCTTGCCTTCTAGATAACAGGAAAGTATTTCATGTTTTGAAGATTTCAACTTGATGGGCACATGTTTAGGTTTTAAATTTTAATTCCAAGGAAACAAGAAACTTTTGTAGTCATGCAAGGAGGATATAAACACACCAATTTGTTTTTAGATAATCAGAGGATTTCCCCAGAGAGTATATATTTCCCCAATTACTACTCTGAAATGTTATTTTCATAGTCACAAAGCACCATGTAAACCTATCCTACTACATGGGTACTAATGATCACTAGTTATTTAGCAGCATTGCAGGTGGAGCTCAGAGTAGTGAGCTCTTTCCTTTAATACATAGCGTGCCGTAACGTTTGACTTGCTCTTGAAATGAAATGGTCAGAATATGTTAATCACAAAATCTAGTACAGAGTGTCTGTCAGAAAAGTGCTAATGATTGCCCAGTGTGCCCCAAAGACAGAGATGTTAGTTTTGCTGTGCAAAAATTCAGTGTTATTCTGGAAAAGACCTTGCCCTTGGCTGCTGAATGTCACATGGACTGTGCAGTACAGGGCAAAGGCAGCACCGTCTGCTCCGGGATCTTTACAGTTCTTGCCTTGCTGATTCCATTAATGCAACAATCAGAAATAGTTAGTGCAGGTTTTAAAAGGCAAGTTTGCACCTGTGAATTACTTCTAGAGGGAATTGCGGATATTTTATGACACGTGTAAGGATAAATACTGCTTAGATGACACTGGGGAAAAATGGATGGAATAGTCTCCAGTTTCTCTCTAAATGACTGGAAGGAATCTTCCACAGGGAAGAAAAAGTGTCTGAATCACCTGTACATCTCTACATTTTGCTGGAAATGTTCCTTACTCAGATGAGCACTGTTAAGTGTTTAATAAATTCCTCTGATGGCCATAGAATATAAAATAATTTTTATTCAAGATAATCTGAATATCTGAAATCTTTCTACTTTCAGTTGTTTGGTGGTGTACTTTCTCATTTTTTTAACCCTTCATAATACCATACGTATCAAAATGGACAGTCCTGTCCAAGTTAATAATCCACTTCAATTTTTTATAAGGGTAAAAGGTGTAATTTATGTTCAACAAAAAAATCTATTTGGCCTCAATTTAAAAAAAAATATCTTTTAAAAAATACGATTACAAAAATAGATCTATAAGGAACAAAGATATTTTTCAGGCTGTCTTTACCCCAGAATCTGCATTTTATGATTTTGGTTTGTCTCAGTTTTGAGACAAATTTCAGGAGAAAACACCCAGGAATGAGTGTTTCCTCTAAGGAGAAAAGGGCTTCAATAACTCCCTTTTCTTCTGTCAATGAGAGAAATGGATACCAGGGGGTAAAAGTGAAAATCTCCTCTTCATTAAAAAAAAGAAAAGAAAAATGGAATAAATGCTAAATACTGAAATTGTGGAACCTTACCCCCCCCACACCCAGTCCCAGCCTCTCTTGGCTGTGGACACTTTCCCCTTGGTGCAGTTCCGCTCCCAGCTGCCGGGGGCGCTGCTGGCTCCCGGCCGGGCAGGGGTGTGATGATTCCCCCACGGCTGCAGGGGGCGCTGTGGCGGTGGGACAGGATGGAGAAGGCGCTTCCTTTCCAAACCCACCGATCCCCTGCTCCTCTGGATACTGAAAGGAGCTGTAGCAGGAAACCTCAGAAGCAGCAGGCTGGAACGGCAGGGCAGGCTCACTTGGGGCAGCAAGCAGAGGCAGCAGAAGCTCTGCAGCTGGACCGCGGCACCTCGCAAACAGCTCCAGTGTAGCACAAAGCTTGGAGCAGCTGTAGAGGCACGGCAGGCCCAAACACAGCAGAGAGAGGGAGGGAGAGAGAGAGAGAGAGAGAGAGAGAGACTCCCTGGGACCTCTCCCCAGTGCTGGCTGGTCCCTGGGGCTGAGCTGTGCAGGGTGAGCAGCAGTGCCCAGTGGTGGGAAGCAGGGTATTTATTCCCGGTCCCAGCGGGCATGCACTGGCTCTGGGCTTCCCAACAGCAAAGCAGCAAAAGAAGCCAAGCTGGCAAGCTCAGTCACAGTGCTGAAGCAAAAAAAAGCCCAAAAGAAGCAGGCAAAACCCACAGAAACAGCAGGATCCCTGGTCAGAGATACTGGCCACATATATCCACTTGAACAGAACGTGCTAAAAGGAAGGGCTGCCTCCCATCCTGCCCCCAGTTCCCTCTGGAAACCCCAGCTTGGCTCCCAAACATTGTGATGGATAGCCCCAAAGCCAGGGAGGATGGGGGCTGGGGCAGGGACACAAACAAAACAGATCAAAATCCCCAGAAATGATATGGGATAATAAACCATCTCCAAGTCATGGTTCTTTCCCTTTTCCAGTGCCCATCTAGTCACAGACTCGTAAGTCAGCAACATTAAATCTAATTATGTAAGTAACTGTGGACATTGTTCAGTGAAAGGCATCCAGTGATAATATAAATATACTGTGTGTACAGTGGAAAAAATTCTAAAGAATTAGAGTCTGAAATCACTTGTTATTTGAAACAGTGTAAAGTCTTGGAAGTTTCTGCCCCATTAGAGTGATCTGCACTTTATAGTTTATTCACACACTAGAGCTCATTCTCCAATAGTTGATCACCGTGCCTTTCTTCAAACTATAGATTTTAACCACTGTTTAAAGAAAAAGCTAATAATATCTTGTTCACCAAATGTTCTAAAAATAATGGTGAGATTGACTGTGCATATTTGAGCTTGAGGTTTCTAGCATTTTAGGTGTTTAGTGTATAGTACAATCTAAAATGAAAACCACTAAACTATGAAAATAATAGTAAACTCCTGGAGTAAATAACATGTGGTATCACAAAATTTTTTTCAATGTCACCAAAGTTTTCCTTTTTTGACAAATTTTTATTCTGTGGCTGTAAACCTTTGAGGATTTAGTGTCTTGATAACAGTAAAAACCCAAAGAAACATAGATTAAAACTCAAATACAGATCTAGAGTAAGTTTTGCATACCAGAGCGCCAAAGGAGTCCCAGAGCCACTCTGTAAGAGGAACCCAAGTTCCTTTTCAGTATGAGGGCCCAGATGTGCTTATTTGTGTGTCATGATGTTACTTACAGGCTCACAGTTACAGATCTGAAAGCCAAAAGGGACAATTATACCCACTGAACCCATCCTGGCTTGCACAGGAACATTCTTCATCCATGTTCTGCATGAGGTCCCAAATTCTGATTTACTTAAATCACATTATTACAAAGTCATCATGTCTTAATTTGAAGTGATTCACAGAAAGTACACCATTGCTGGTAGTGAACCAAAGTCCCATAAACAGAATGCTATAACCTTAATGTTAAAAAGTGTGTCTCAACTCTAAATTTGAAGGTTAAACTTCCAGCCACTGGTACTTTTTATATCTCTTAGTTAATTTAATTTTCCAAACATTAAATCCTGCAAAGTGGTTTGCAACTTACTGAACAGATGGTTTTCATGTTTCTTTGCATTTTGTAAAATTTGGGAGCTAATGTGATGGCTCTGTCTAAAATTTTGTAGTTGCTTCAGACTCATATTCTGAAATTTCATCCTAAATGTTAGGGTTCATCACTTCTGTTTAAAGTTCAAATTCATGTTATTTTGTATATTATTGGGAGAGAGCACTTTTATGAAGTGTGGGACTATAATAACTGCACTCACCAGATCAATATAAATAACTTTTCTTATTTTTATTGCTTAGAAAAACAGTGCACCTTGTCTTAAATAACAAAAATGGAAAAATTAAATGCAAGGAAGATGTGCTCAGTTCTGTGCCCCAGTTTTATTTTTGGTATGCAAAAAGTTTATTACTTATTGTCTTAAATCTGTACCCATGTGCTCAGTCACATGGCCAAAGAGATGTTTTCACTGTGCTATACTGGATCACTGCAAACAACTATATAATTACCCACATCTGTCTACAAACTGCATAGATCTGTACCCTGCTGGAAACAGGACGACAGCCTTGTTCGTTTGCAAAACCTTCAAGTGCTAAATATGTATTTGAATTCATTTAGAGTCATAACATTACCTAAGTGCAAAGGCTTAAAAAGAAGTCTATGAATGATGCACATCTATAAAAAATGAACAATTTACCTTATTTTTTTTTCTCCCCAGTGTTTGGGTTTTCAAAAATCCTATGCCACAAATTCAAAAATACCAATTAAACAAATTGAAACAGAACACTCTAAGAGTGTTCTGAAAGCAGACACACGAAGCATGAATAAAGTGTAAGGAGTTAAATAAATGAGTTAGTGTCTCAAATATTTTTTTACCATAGTAAAGTACACTCATATTTTTTATCCAAACAGTAAGTGTCTTTTGGATGTATATGCCCAAAAATAAGAAAGGGGTTGGTTTTGTTGACCTGACAGACCACTCACTAGGCAGAAGTGATTCACCATCAGCTGCATTTGGGAAATAAAGACGTAAGAACATTTTCTTCTCCATCTCAAACAGACTAAATAGTTTGCTGAGCCTGTTGGGGTATGTAAAAGAGCTGCTGTCACTTTAGAGCAGACAGTGAACCAAAAATTACATGATTTTCTCAAATGAAATTCATGACTAGTGAATCGATTTCCACTGAAATAACCCAGTTCTGCATCATCAGGGAACTCCACGGGGTAAATTCAGTGAGTGTTTGCATTAGTGGCACACGAGCTCCCTGGTCCAGTTGAGCGTGAGGGAGACAGAGGGAGTACGTCAGTGACACTTTCCCGTCCTTGCAGCACTTCTGTAGCCTAGATGATGTTCAAAAATACACCCTGAGTTTAGTTTTGAGGCCAGGTTCTCTGTGGAGTCAGCTATGGACAGTCTGTTTTACTCTCCAGGTTTCCCTGTGCATGGAGGCAGTAGAGAGAGACAACGGGATGCCAGAGAGCTGGAGATGGGCAGGGGCACGGCAGAGCTGCCAGGGACTGTCCCAAGGCTAGCAACATCCAGGGAAATGCCACTGGTAGCACAAAGGGAAGGGATGGGAAGTGCAATGGAGCAGGGCTGAGCAGAGAGGAAGTTCCTTACAGAGCCTTCAGAACAGAGCAAGTGGTTTGAGATTAGGAATGATCTTGAAATGGCTGTATTGCCCAAATTGTACATCCCTGCTGCTGAGGGAACTGCCTTATCCATATGCCACGTGGGAGATTGACTCCTTGTCTGAGCTACAAACATGAGCAACACACATCTACCATAAGCAAAGATGCAGCAACTCTGTTGTATTCTAGGATGCCATCCTTTTCCTGGAAGAGAGACACAACCTTTTGCTCCAGGAACATTCTGGAAAATTGTGAATATTTTCACTTAAGGGCCAAACCCTCAGGTATCTTTTCTCAACATGTCAATGGCGTGTTGGACACTTCTTTAATTATCTGAATCAAAACGTGCAGATTTTGTATTAGCAGAAGTCAAAACCTTACACCACTGGCAGATTCTGATAAGTTATTCAAACTTATAGCTGTGCACAACCGAAGCTCTCCAGCACTGTAATAACCAAAGTCAACTTAGTTGGTTGAAGTTCTGTTTTTTAAGGGACTTAAAAAAAATATTTAGCCTTAGGGCTTCTTGGTATAGCTACCATATTTCTCAGCATTTGGTATTAAACCACACTGAAATAATTTTATAAAAGCAATTTTTTTAGTTTGACTGTTCCAAAGTAGACTGTCCAAGGATAGATAACTTACAATATACATCCATTAATAAAATTGTAACATAGCCAGAAAACAGCTGTGATAGTACTTAAAAAAAAAAAAATACCAGTTCATCACCCTGCTTTGCCAAAAGTGAGATAAATGCTGCTGCAATGAATTTTTCCCTTTGAAGGTCAGTGTCCATACTGTACATGGAATGAATCTCTGCCATTCATGCTTTACAAGAACAATATTAACATTCATGAACATTTCAGCTTCAATCATGTGATGAGTTTGGTTAACAAAATTCCAACTCCTTATCTTCTGTGGGTTACTTCTTCCACAAAGCAATCATTTTGTTTCTACATGAGGATGGACCTCCTGCACCTCAGTGAGTGTCTGTGACCATGGTGAGCTGGGGCAGTGGAAGCCCTTTGCAGTACACTGTCTGATCAACTTGATGCTGAGAACAGCTGCTAAAATGGGTGAGCTACTTCCACTGGGGTTGCTGATGTTGCTGAAATTGGTGCAGCGTAGAACTGGTGCAGTTTTCAGAGCTCTGCGGTGTACAAGGCTCAAAGGTCAGACTGAGAGTGCTGCTTTGCAGGACTGAGAACTCCAAAGAAACTTTCAGTCCTATATAGGATTTATTAAGCTCATTAAAATAACACCCAGTCCTAAATGAGCCACAGCTTCGCTTACTCTCTGTTGTGGCTCTTGAAACTCAGAGTGTGATTCCCTCACACAATAGCAGTGAGAAGCCACAGATCGAAAGCAGCTGCCACCATGTTTGCAGAGGGGAACGTGCTCTGAGCACTCGGCAGTTTCTGTCCCACAAGTGCTGCAGCTACTGGTTTACCCCGTTTGGAGATGTCTCTGTTTGAGTCACAGGTTCAAGTAACCTTCTCAGAAATGGAGCTACAGACTAGTCACTTCAAAAGAAAAAAAAGCCTCAAAACTGACTGTAAAGCAGCCTTGGCATCCTCTGCCTCCTCGGTTAGGCTGTATCTCTCTGCAAAGCCGTATTGCGTTACCGTATAATCAGAGGGGGAATGAAAAGGTAGGTCTTGCTATCAGTTCTTCTGTGAGATCTAAGGCTTATCACACAGCTCTTCTGCTAACCCTGAGGCTTACTTCTCAAGTACTTTCCAAATCTTGAATAAGTGATATATCAACTACTAAATATCTGTAGGCAATCCCCAGATATCCCTTCAATGCCTGTGAAAGTATGTATTTAAATGTACATCCAAAACATACCTTGGTGATTTCTCAGTACTTAACAACATCCTCGATGTCTAACCCAGTACTTGGAAAGATCAACTGCCATTACACTGCAATTTTTAAGATGTTTGTTATTGTGGAATGGCTGCCTTTTGGTGGTAATGGGAGCAATAGCAGCTGGACATAAAGTAAGATCTTTAGGAAAAGTTCTGTTAAAGCTCCACAAAATCCTGGAATTAAGAAGGGAATCTAGACATCTTAGAAAAGTGTTACATTAAAGCAGAATTTATTTCAGTTAATTGTGGCTTGGGGATAAAAAAAATTAAAAATATAGTCCTTGGTTTGTCAACTGTCCTTCAGACACATATCTTCAAATGGATTATAGAAAATCAAGGGTTGTGTAACCTAAGATATATCAGCAATGCAGACTGCATATCTGAAATAAAAACTATATGTAAACTAGATCTCTTATTGATCAGTAAGCAAGTAACCATTTTTTCCCTGCAAACCAAACAGAGTAGCAGTTAATAGCAAGGGAGGAAATTGCATCAGTCACGGTACAAATAGAAGGTTCAGTTCATGTTAAAAGGAGACCTGCTTTTCTTCTAAACAGAGCAGGTTGTCAGTGGTGTTTGACATGAGTGGATGAAGCACAAAAACTAACAGCAGCACAGTTGCAGAACAATTGGAATCACAGCCCACAGCAGCTTGTCAGTAAGTGGTCACCCTGTGCCACTGCAATACCTGATACTGCTTCTGAGAGGCACTCACTAGAAACTCTGAAAGTGATGTCATGTCAGAAAGGCAAAGCACAGGATGGTCAAACAATGCAGGAAAAAGATCTGTCATCCTTTGTGGTGCCCATGACAAAGCTGGGGAGATGCTATTCAGCTGGGAGAAAGAACAGTTTTCCATCCGTTCTGGCAATTCCTTAATGCTTCCTGAGGCAGCAAGAGGCAGCTGATCGGAGATTATGAACTACAACAGGTAGTCCAAATTTTGAGCCATGCTGCTCTTCAATGAAACCATGTTCTCAGTGTAACAAAAGATTGATGAGAATGATAACGCAAAGCTTGGGATGTGAAATGAAAATGAAAAATGAAAATGGAAAAAAAGGGGTGTCTTCCTTGGAGATTGTAGTTTTTATTATCTTGATCCATTTGATAAATGCTATACAACAGACTGTTCACACAGGCCTTAGTCAGCAGGGAGAGATGACAAGGCCACCTTGGCACTCCTGCTTTAATGATGCAAGTGCATGAGGAAGGCAGTGGAAGTCATTTGCTGCTGGTGAAAAGCCTCCTTCCAATGGCCTCCAAACACTGAGTGAGGCCAGGGGAGCAGCAGAGCTCTCTGAGGCTCCTGAGTTCCATCAGGCCACACAGGCAGCCTGCTCACTGTGCATTCTGATGTGTATTTACACTTCAGCTTCCCTAAAAGCACTAACACAACACTATTGTGCACAGAATGCTGCTGAAGGTCCTAAACCAGCAAAAAGTAGAGGAAGGAGCTGATTCAAATCACGTGGGCCCTGAAGGTGTTGCTCAGCACATTGATACTCAAATATTTTCCTCTGAGAGACCCACATTTCTCACAGTTAATTGATGATCACCATTCTTGACACCAAGAGAAAAATAAAATGCAGCACTGGGAAGCCATAAAGCTGGCCAAGGGCTCACTCTTTTTATTTTCTTAAGAAACCTGAGGGTTTCTGTGTGTGTAGGGTGAAAGAGAAGCTATTTCATTGGTATATGTAAAAACAGATTATCAAGTACAACTTTCTCTGGTGTTTCTGTTACTTCTTCTGTGTATTACCAGTGCACAGATGATTAGGGTTTCTACTGCATGTAAGACATTAACAGACCATAAAGGTAAGTTAGAGGAACATTGAGTCTTATTAAATTTTGCTACCTGAACTGCCTGTCTATTTAATTGCCTGTCTCACACTGTTTTTATACACAAAGACAGAAAAGTGGTAATTTTGCATTTCCACTGTAAAAAATGAAACAAACAAAATACCCTTAAAACCACAAACAAAAAAAACACCCCAGAAATAATTTCTTTTTCATTGCTTTTTCAGTTTCCTGTTACTTTTATCACTGTTTCCATACTGTGATGTATTTTGCTGACTGTACAAACACTGCATACCACCATGCATTAATCTGCAGCAAACAGTAACATAAGGTCTGTAATACTGACCACATGAATACAACACTGTCAAGTTCTTCATCATCTCTACCATCTCCTTTTCTGACTGTTGTAATATGTTAGTTCTGACTTGTCAGCACAGTAGAAAATTATGAACCAGTGCTAATATTTACTGAACACAATAGTGGAAGTTTTTTCTCAACTTTTCCAATTTTCAGATTGTGAAAAGCTTGAGTTTATGGACCTGGACTCCAGTACAGACTCTTGCTTCCAGTTACTGCAGACGAATCACAAAGTTCTAATTGCCCCTCCTCAGCCAGTATTTATCATTCTTTCAAGAACTTTCAGGTTATTTCCCCTGGAATCATGTGAAGTAATTTTGGTACATAAATGTAGTTTTCCCTCTAATTCCCAGTACTTAATTTGGGATCCAAAGTTTCCCTTCTCCTCCCTGTATAGCTTTTGATATGTGAGTCATATTTCTTTCTCATTTGAAGCTTTGCTGCTATGTTGCACCATTGCCGAACCTGAAAGTTTGCTACTTCCTCTGCTTATGTAGAGATAAATTCAGTCACTTCACATCAACAAAGGTCTTCCCATGCTGTGTCATCCTAAACTCATGCACTCCCATTTCACTGCAGTCTGCTGTTCCTCCCTTACATTAATCACCAAAACACTTTGTGATCAACTTCTCTGCAGTTTCTCTCAGAGCCCATTTACAAGCCCTGTAAGCATTACTGTGCCTTTTCCTTCCTTGTCAACCCTCCTTCTCAGCACTTCTCCAGCATCTTTCCTGTCAGATTTCCTGTGCTAAAATACCTGAAACTTATCCCAAAAGACTTCAGGAAGACAAATTCATTAGGTACATTAATACACATATTAATGTCATTTCGTATTTTGAAAAATTGTCCTTTCCCCCAAAAATGAAAAATATGAGAACAAATTTCAACTGTGTAACACTTAAAGGCAAGTCCGTTAGCAGAGCCAAACAAATTTTACAAAGTAGTCTTTTAAAAAACTATACAATGTCACACTTTATTTTAAGATCTCTTGTATTACTGAGAATAATAAGAAATGTGAGCAATGCTCTCTCCTTTGTTGTAGTGACTGCCAAGTGATGTCACAAAAAAGTTCACTGTGTATGTGTGAAAGAATTTGACAGGTCAGGTTGGTCAGTTAGAAATGAGACTGTTTATTTATCAGTATATTAGTAAACATGATTTCTAGGAAAAAAACCCAAACAACAAAATAACCACTTGATTGGTTTGTTAAAAGTTAGTGATACATATTCAGGTAGGCAGACTGACAATTCTGTACATTATTAAGGAAGTCTGTGAATCCCATCCAAAACCATAAATGTGGGAAAGTTGTGGAAAAGCCATTTAGATGCTGAAATGCTTTTCTGGGATTTTCTTAGGTTTCTCCTTTTCTAAGTAGCAGAAACCTGGTTCTGTTAATCAGAAGTATATTATTCCATTAATGTAACTTTCCAGTAACACTCTATTGTTTGCCTCATGCCATACCTTTATTGGGATGTTTTCTAGTTTATCTTTAACCCTTTAGCCCCAGTTAGTAAGCAGAGCTACAGCAAGGGGCTAAAACTTCATTGTTACTACATAAGTTTGGTTCAATGTTACTTCATCACCTTCTCTCTTCCTCTACTCTTTTGTTTGCTTGTACCACACACTGCAACTTGTCAGAAGTCTGGAATAGGCTGCCCTGGGCAGTGGTGGAATTATCATCCTTGGAAGTGTTCAAAAGGCACATGGATGTGGCACCTGGAGTCATGATTTAGCAGTGAACATGGTGGTGGGGGGTTAATGGTTGGACTCCATGGTCTTAGAAGGCTTTTCCAACCTTAACCATTCCATGACTCTAAATCTAGACTCTGAGGGCTGTAAAGCAGAAACCAAATCCACTATTCTGATTTGTCCTTTGCTTTGCAAAGATATTAACTGACAAGGGCTAGGAATTAGAATACTGGGATACAGCTTGTAAGGCAAGTGTGTTTGTGATCTCTGCAGACCGTATCAACACCTTAGTCAATAACTGTGTTTGTTTAATGACTGTAGTAAGTACGAAAGTAAGAACTGCCATACGAGGTCAGACTAAAGGTCCACTTAGCTCAACGTGTTGTATATTCAAACAGAAATTAGTACTAGATGCTTAGGAAACAGCATCTATAGAGTAAGTGCTGCCCTTGCTCTGCCCTCACAGTTTCTCACGATTAGCAGTTTAAAGATTGGTTTGTGCTGAAAAGTATAAAGCGATCAATCCGCCAAGAACCTGTTTTACCATTCTTTGAAACCATTTATAAATCTGATTTCCACAACATCCCATGGCAAAGAGTTACAAGATTTAAACACTGTGAAATACTTCCCTTGTCTCCGTCACTTGCCTAATTATTTCCTTTGCTGTGTATCTTCTCTTGTGCAATAAGAAATAGCATTCATCTCCGAATTAACTAAATATCTCCCGTCTTTTTTGTACCATTCAATCACTTCTTTACCCAGACAGAAAGTTGTCATAAGGTGTCATTTCAGTGACAGCCACTCCATCCCCTGCAATACCCTGATGGCCAGTCTGTGCATTACTGCTAGTTCTGTGTCTCCTGGCAGTGGGTGCAGTACGGCAGAGGTGGAAGCACCATGTTCCCCAGGGACACAAAGATGATAATCTTCTCTTTCATCCTCAATTGCTTTTTTAATAACACCTAAACATCTGTTTGCCAGAAGTCTGGTCCCATGGACTGGACACCCATTAGGAGCAGAAAGACATTTTCTGGTTTGATTTTTTTGGGAGTGTGGTCACTGCTCTCCAAGACAATGCTGTGATGCAAACAGAGGTGTGGTAACTGGGGATCACAGGGAAATTCACTTCAAAAGCAGGCACATGAGTCAAATTAAAATACTAACATGGACACACCCAGAAACCTTCCATGATGATTCCAAGATTTCTCTAGAATAGTAACAGCTTTTTCGGGGCTCATTTTTATGCAAGTATAGTCAGGATTATTTTTCCTTTGATCATTAGCTTGCATTTGTAAGCACTGAATTTCAGTTGCTGTCATTCAGCTCTTCACTGTCAACTTTTTTCTTGACAATTGTAATAATAATAACCTAATAAATTACCAAGAGTAAATGTGATTATTGTCAAGTAATTGATGGCTCTGTTATACAACACAGTGTTTGAAACCTTTATTCACAGCCACCTCTCTGTAAACCAGATGGTCTAAGAGGTGACCAAACCTTCTGGACCATAGCTTGGTTTTGTTACCAGCTGCTCCCGTGGGTTCTTTCAAAAAGGTTTTTTGAAAAACCGTTTACACCAGCCAGAGTCATTCTTCTCTAAATATTGACCCTATGATTTATGAGATGTCCTATAAAAATGTTAACTCTTGTCCAAACCAAGCCATGTTCACATGTATCTGCTAATTCTATTTCTTTTGATAGGTGTTACTAATCTGCATGCAAAGGAGCTCAGACTCAGCTGTGTAGTCCTTCGTATTCCTTCTTAATCCATTCTATATGAGCACATATAAGTGATTAATAGAAGATGATTTCAGAGAATCCCAACAAAATCTAAATAAATGCAGCGAAGAACCTGAAGGAAGAAAATAGCCTCATTGTTTCTGGTTTGCTCCTCTGAAGGAATGGGGTGCAAATTTTGTGTGTGTTCTCTGAGACATCTAGGAAAGCCCAAGAAGGGGGACGTGCTTTTGTAGGCAAAACTGTCCTTCTGACAGATGTTCTAAATGCTGGTTTTGTTTTAGTGTTTTGTTGTAGTCTCCCACTCATACTGTTACCCTTTACTTTTTTGTAAGAGTCAACCTAATTCCTCTTTTTGGTGAGGCATGAGAAGAGTCATTCTTTTCTACACAGATCAATCATATCAATTTCTTGTGAAAGTCTTGAGAGACCTAATAGATTTGCAGCAATATTTTATATCAGGATTTGTAATGAGATAGTATTGAAATTGTATTGTAATCTACATTTGCTCTGTGTAATAGAAGAAAAGAGACTGAAGTGTACTTCTTTTAGTGTTGCAGTGTTACCAATGTAAAGTTTTAATATTTAACAAAGAGTGTGACATTGTAGTTCAACAGACAGAAAGGATGAATATCCTTTTGTCAAAACAAAAATACTTGTATTTGCATGAATGTACATTACAAACATTTGACTTTAATTATATTGTTCTAATAGTTTGAATGCAAGAAATAGTTAACTATTTAATATTATTTTTTGCCAGTGCAGGGTGCCAGTGCCATAAAATGTGCTGCAAAAACTTTCTGAAAAATATATGGATAAGAAGGAACAATGAAAAGGGATTGCACTGATGAAAATGTACAGAGCCAAGAAACTGTACTAATGCTAAAAGTCAAATGAATGGACAAAGAAATGCTATTTACAACATAGCTGGACATCACAATCACTCCATTGATTAAAAAAAAATTAGCCCACTTCTTTCAATATTAGACCACATTCAAATTTTGCCATTATTTGAGCTGTCTCTCTCCAAATATTTTAACTTTCAGAAGCAATTACTAAACAATGAGTTTATTGCTGGATTTTAATATTCAATCAAAACCCAGCCCAAAATAAAGCACTGTGTTTGTCATTCAGGAAGCATTACAAAAAATGATGCAATTTTAATCTTGGGATAGTTATGGGCACTGAACCCAGACACTGAAGAGAAGGAACACTGTTCAGTTCAGTGGCTTTGGTGGTACCTTCACTTCAAATGTTTAGGCTTTTCAGGGTGACAAGGTTGTATTTCAGTGTCCCCCCCAAGCAGGAAAATACTTAAGATTTGCACCTTGAAGCGAGCGACACTTGAGCCAGATAAAACACTTTATCAAGACTGTAACAAGAAATTAATTGGTTTTGGGTGTCCCAAAATATGCTCAGCAGTTTACTGTGTAATGAGGAAGTTGGGCTTGTGGTAACAGAGATGCAGGTAAACAAGACAGTCATAAGCATTGCAATGTTCCATATGCAGCTCTAAAGTGAAATTTCTTAGTAAGACTATGAATATTGCCAGAGTTATCCAGGTCTGCTTTTGAACCTTGCTCAGTAAATTTAATTTAGAGAAGAAGGGACCTCTGGTTAACTCTTTGTTACCACCTTTATACCTCAATATATACCTCAGATGATTGCCCAGTTTAGGATTGAAGAATACAATCTGCAGTGCAAATCACACCACATTTGGAACAGAGTCCTGAAAACTTTTATCAGGGAACAAAATTTCTGGATTTCTACCTGCTGAAGGTAATACTGCTTGGCAGTTACTTGATTTTGAGGACAGCTGTCTTCTAAACACTGATTTTGAGAACAGATCAGTGATAATGTATTGATAAACAGCTGATTCCTCAAAATAGTTGTTAGTGTAGCTTTTCCACTAAAGAAATGAAAATGAGTTACAGACAACCAAATCTTAGAGCTTGTGAGTGTCAGCTCAGTATTACTGAAATCAGCATTGCATCCACAGCTTGCCAGTGGACATAAGGAGTAGGTGCTTAACTGTTCTATATTCCCCAAATCCTACTTCAAGGCACTGTTTTCTGCTTGTGAAGTCAGTCCTATTCCTTCATCACAGAGCAGTTGTATCAATTCAGAGTTTGATTTAATAATAACCTTGACTAAGATACACCATCTTCCTCTAAGTCACCTCTGTCTTAGAAAATACACATGTGAAATAATTAAAAAATAGATTTCTGCTTTTCATTTCAATAATCAGTTTTAAATATGTATCTCTGCCAAAAAGTGACTCCATTGAAAGAGATGCAAGATGGAAAGCACAGCGCTCAAAAACTTGCACTTCCTTGTAAAGCAAAGATGATTTTCTAAACCCTGCATCTCAAGCCAAACCTTGCATCCAAAAGTTCAACCCTGTTCTCTCCCATCTGCATGTCTCCACATGTCATAGGGATTCAGCAGCCCAAACAGTGCCATTATTATCTTCAAGTTTTGACTTTGCTGGTACCTGAGTACAGGTATAAATGGGAAATGTTGCAATTATCTAAAAATGTGTTATCTGTCTGGTGGATCATGTGAGCTGAAGTAAACTGCAGCTCATTCTTATACTGCTGCATAAACAGACTAAGATTGAATTGAAATGTGTCACTGTGGTGGACATGCTCCCAGTCATGGGCATTGCATCATTTCAGTGAGAAGATGCCGTTTTTAAAAACATCACTTCTTCTCTTTAATGCAATAGCTATTGAGCTTTAAAGACTGGTTTTATTATTGTGATCCAGAAACACGTACATGTTAAGTCCCCTTCAGACAACTGGCTGTGATCTCTAGATCACTTACCAAAGGTGTTGTAATAAAATCTGACTCAACAGTAAAATACCACTTTAGATTTCAACTTCATCACCCATGAAAGTCTAATGGTGTTCATTGCCTACAACCCCTCCAAAATAGTAAATAAAAAACATTGAGATGAGTTTAAAGAGCATCTCTGTGTTACTGATAACTGGTTCACATATTCATCAGTAAAAGAGGTTTTTATTGCAGTAAAAAGGATGGTCTGGGTTAGGAAAAAAGAGTTAGGAGCACTGTTCATATGGAATTTTTTTCCCCCTCTAAAGCCATCTCATGGATGTAAAATACCGGAGTCTGTGAGGTAACTGTCTGGGTTCAGATAATGTACGTGGAATTGCACATGGAAAATGAAAAACATTATTTCAAGTTACTGACAAATCTAATGCAAAATCAACAAACTTGGTATTTAAGAGTAAATACATCTCCCTTTCTATCTGTTCTCAAAATGAACCAGTATTTCCTGTCAATGCATCCACAAGTGTATTGTGAAACACAAGGCAAACCGGGGCAGCCCTACTGAAGGCTGTTCTGAAGACCCTTTCTGTCAGTCCTTTATTTTCAGATTATTATTGCTAAGGAAACATGCACCATAGGTCTTTAATATTTAACGGGTTACCTCTTAAGAGGAAAAGCAAGGGAAAAAAAGGAATATTCCATGGCACTTTCACCCACTCATAAAAACTTGAAATCATAAGCACACGGAAGTCAAGCAAAGCCAAATCAGTATTTCATATAGCCCAAGAATTACACTAAAACATACACAACATTCTTTACTGGTAAAGGAAAAAAGTGTACTTAAAACCATCAAAACTAACACCTTCATTTTACCATATAATGGAATAATTATCTTTAGCTGTAAAATGCCTTGGTTCTAACACACAGGTCTAGAACTGACTACCAGTAAACACAGAACTCCTAATGGGTGTTCTTTTCCTTCTAGACTAAATCGGTGCCTGTTTCACAGTCCTAACCTAAATGTAATAGGAGGTATTTCAGATGATTAAAAGCCCATTCTAACTGGAAAAAGGCACCTACCTAACCAAACACTGAGGTTATTTTGTCTGCGATCTTATTTTGCTTCAATATAAAGGCAGTAATTGAATTTATCTTTAAGTTTAAAAGGTTGAAAAGCCTTTTAAAATAACATGACAGGAGAAAATGAATGAACTGACAGGATAAATATGCACATCTATTTTCAAAACTTCAAAATTTATGAAAGTTTCTTGGGTGTCACCAAGTATGATGAGTTCATATAGGCAATATACACACTGTACTTTTTCCATGTGCTTTATCAGGGCTTCTATATCATGACTACCTTTAAAAAAAATTTTTCAGGCAGTATTAAACTCTCAAAACTGCAGTTAATTATTGGTCTTACTTGATGAAGTTCAGTAAGAATCCTTGAAGGATTTGGATATTACTAAGGAATGAAAAGGGGATCAGGAGTGCACTATACCTTTGGAATGTCACCATAAAACCAAATTTGTCTATTTACATCCACAGTCCCAAATGATTTCAAGGCAAAATCCTGCAACTGTTTAATAGTCATCTTGTGATCCACATAACATTTTACTTCTTCAAGAACTTGGACTTCTCTAAGGGCACAAAGCAGCTCATCTCACATGCAACCTGGTGTGGGACATCCCAGCTCTAAGAGCTTCTTTCTAATAAATCCCCTGGATGAAGTTGCTTTTTGGGAAGGGGAAAAAGCAGGGAGGCAAAACTGAGTCCTCTTTCAAATTAAGCCATCTATACAATTACTACCTATTAGACATATAAACTCTTCAGCTTTCTAGACATTTCTTCTGACCTCTGTCATGGAGAACTTCCCAGTGAAGATGCAAAATGCAAAATGCAAATGGATTGATAACTGAAGCCCTGTACGTACTTTTTGCCACATGCAGATGAAGATTGTACACCATGACCAGTAGAGGTAATTTTCCAAACACCTCATACAACAAGAAAGGAACAGCCACACTTCTTCCACCTGCCTGTTCTGGTGGAGACAATTCTTCCGTATTGTACAATGATAAGCAAAAGTATTTCGAATGGAGTAACAAAGAAAGGAAGTGATTCAGAGGCTTTGAACCACAGTACCAAAAATTCACATTCACCCATGCAAAGCCTGCAAAGAGACTGGGCCTGACACTGCCTGCAAACTGGGCTGTGAGCCTGCTCCCTCACAGAACCCACCAGGTGACGACTCGAGCAACCTCACTTGGATGTCACACAGGGACACTGCCCACATCCAAGGACCAAACGTCATCATCTTACAGTACAAGGATCATAAAACAGCAGAATTTTTAAACAATGAGTCAGAGCTAAACCAGCACGGCTACCATTAGCCTAAGACATACTAGCTTTATTTCTTTCTAGAACTAATCCAAAAGTCTAAAGAAAACTCAGACAATACCAGGCAAAGGTCTTCTATGCATCCCAGAAACTACTAATCCTAAAATTGTATCGTTAACTTTTCTGGGTCAAAGTTGTTCTTTACAGAACTCCCAGTGGTTATTCTGGAGTCACAACATCAATACAACTGACACAAAACATCCTTAAAATTACAAAGTTAAATGACAGATACTGCACAATGGCGGGGGGGGGGGGGAAAGGTCAATGACACTATTCAGATCATCATGTACTTCCGATAATTTAACACCACATAGGAGAGTTTAAGTGCTGCTCACTTCAGAGGAGGTCTGTGTCACACACAGTAAAACACCATCCTAATAGAGCAATGTCATCCCTTAGCTATGACCTCTGCTAAAGACTTTGAAAGACAAAGTGAAAACTGTCAACGTGAAACCTATCAGATCCTGCACTTCTTGCACTTGAGACCCTACAACTGATCATCAAGATCATCAAACGGAGAATAAGTCCAACCATGTCCAACCAACCACAGCAGCAGTTCACACCCAAGCACACACACCCTGATGGTTGAGCAGTACCTATCACTGGCACACAGCTCCAACTGGAAGGTGGTGGTTTCTGTCCTAGCTCTTAAACTCTCCACTCCAGAGAGCCTCAATACAAACAACCATTTCACCAGGAAACGTGGAGCCTGAGGAGGTGCTTCAGACCAAGAAGTGCAGGACATCCAGTCACGTTTGATGTTTTTAACACTTCCATCCTGGTTGCACTTACTGGAACTGGGTATTTCAAACACCCATGTCCAGTCTGTCTGATTTTTCATTTCGGCTTCTCCCTTCTTCTCTGCCGTGGCAAGAGTGGCTAGACTCGTTCTCAGTCGGGGCATTAGAACTGGGCGCTGGACGTCAAAATCCGGCTGGGTCTCGCCCACTGCCCGCCGGCTCGTTTTTCCTCTGCGTGCCCCGGACCCGGCGGCCGGGCGCCGTCGCCCGATGCTGCCCCGCCGCTGTCGCCGCGCCGCGGCCGGGGGGCAGCGCACGCCGGGCTGCGGGGCCGGGGCCGCCCGCCCGCCCCACCTCGCACCCCGGGCCGCCCGGAGCGGGGCCCCCGCCAAACTTTGCGGCCCGCGGGGAACCGGGGCCCGGCCCGGCCGCCGCCCCCGCCACCCCCGCAGCACCCCGGGCAGGAGGTGAAGCAACCTGGCGCCGGCTTCTGCACTTTGCACAGCGGGCGCAGAGCCGCCTCCATCCCTGCGCCTCCCGGCAGCGCTAAGGCGCATTTTTTCGCACTAATCTGCACATTCAGCACGTCCAGAGCGCCTATGACTTTACCTGGACTTTCTCCACTCTCTGGGCTCATCACACCGCGATCGCCTCCCCATCCTACCGCTAACTCTCGCTCTCCTTCACTCCTTCCTCCTTCCCTCTTGCAAGGCCTGCTAAGATCAAGCCCGATGGAAAGTACAGAGAGAAAGAGAAAGAGAGAGGCAGCGGGAAGGGAGGGGAGCCGCTCCATCCCTCCCTGCCCCCCCCGGGCACACACGCCAGCCCTTTTCCCCCCACCCCAGCCCTTCCCTCGGCGATTTCCTCCGCTCTTCGGCAACTACGAGGGCTCGGCGGAGCGGCTCCGAACGCGCCCCCGCTGCCCTCGGCGGCGCCCCGGCCGGCGCCCCCCCGCCGCCCGCCCGCCCCGCGGCCCCCGGTACCTCGTAAAGGTCCCCCGAAGCCATGCTGGGGTGCGGGACTGGGCTCCTCCGCGCCGTCTCCCTCTCTCCACCTCTCCCGCTCCCCCACTCGCTCTCTCTGTTGAGTAAACTGTGTTTTGCAGAATGACAGGCTTTGGGGCTGGCTGTGCGCAGAATCAGAGGCGAGGAGAGCGGAGAGGCAGGCGGCGGGGCTGGCGTAACCAGCAGCAGCAGCAGCAGCTCGGGCGCACAGCGCTGGGAGCCGCGTCTCCCCCGCGGCGGCGGGGCCGGCGCCCCCCGCCCTCCCCTCACACCCCGCCCGCCGCCGCCGCCTCCCGCCCCGGGCGGGGACCGGGACCAGGACGGGTCCCCCCGCGCCCTCCCTCCGGGAAAGTCCCCGGGCCGCTCTGACGGCGGCCTCTTCTCCCTACTCCTCCTCCTCCCCCCGCTCCCCCCCCCCCCCCCCGCCTCAAACTCTTTCCGCGGCCAAAATAAATAAATAAAAAATAAATAATAATAAAAAAAATAAAAATAGAGGGGCGGGCGGGAGGGGTGGGTGCCGGAGCGGGCGCTCGGCGGGGAGGGCCGCGCCGCCCGCCCAAGGTCACCACGGGGAGAGGCGGGCGCGGGGCCTCGGGCGGCCCTGCCGGCACCTTCCGCCCCCCGGCGCCGCGTGGCGGCCCCGCCGCCCATGGCCGTGGCCGAGGGACCCGAGGTGCGGGAGCGGCGCCGGAGCGGCAGCGCGGCGGGGATCGCCAACACCTCTGGCCCCCGCTGCCCGCCGGGCACGGCGATGCCTCTCCTGCTGCCCCTCAGCCATTTTGCAGGTTCGCCAGCCCACTCGGGGACATGAAAACCAGCGGCTTCCCGCCACCTGCCCTTCACGTGGAGGTGAAGGCAATTTTGAAGCGGCTGGGGGATGCGCGGCGACACGAAGCCATCGGACATCGCCACTTTAGAGCCGTCCGTGTCTTTTCTCGTAGGAAAAATGCCGCCCCATGGCCGTTGTCGTCCGTGCGGTGCTTGGCTGAGAGACGGGGAAGGTGTGAAGGGGATGCCGAATGACCGGGCTGTGCCTTGGCTGAGCACTGCCTTGGCCGCCCATCACCGCACAGCTCCGGGTGCGCGGAGCCGCGGCCCGAGGAGCCTCCCTCACGGGAGCCCGGCCCTGAGTGACCCAAGTCCCCACAGATTCAAGAGCGGTCTGCACACAGTCCCGTGTCACGGGCTCTAGGACGACCCTAGAGCAGCGAGATTGGATCAGATGACCACTAGGGTCCCTTCCACCGTGATTGATGCTGTGCATTGGCGATGCTGTGAAGAGGAATGAGCTCATGGTGATGGGAAGCGGCACTTTACATCAGTGATGGACTCCAGAGGAGGCAGGAGCCAGGGTGGGGCACAGAACCCTGAGCAGGATGCCATGGCCACCGAAAAGGTAAGGGCTGCTCCCTGCGGAGGCTGCTGAGCACCACGTCGTGTTCCTGTGGCTTCAGGCTGTGGAGGATGTGCTTCTCCAGGTAAAGTGTTGAGTGTCTCTCGGTATTTTATGTATTGGTAGTAAGGAGCACCATTAGGGTGTTCTCTGACCAGCTCTTCACACCTTGGCTCCATAGCCAGCCAGCTCTAGCTGTTACTGTGTTTCTGTAACAGACTCACTGTTCTCACCTCACTGCAGACCCCACAGCCATTCCCTGTGACGTGGGATCAGTGCTGCATGTTGTATGGTCTGGCTTTGCCATGGTTGTGGCTTTTGTTCATCTTGTGTTTGTCATTTTTCTCCTCTTGATTTTCCATGTGAATGTGAGAATTGGCACTGCCCAGAGCACAGGTTGGAGAGGGTTATTGAATGTGATAATGGTTAATAAAAGTCGGCATTGAGCGCTGAATTATTTCTGAATTTTCATTTATGACCAAAAATCCTGGTGTGGTTCAAGTGGTGTGAAGCCAAAGACTCTTCTGGCTGAGAGGATTCCTTTTTAAAATATCAATATTGGGTATTTTGACCATTGTCACTTTTTATCATGAAAGTAGGAAATCACGCATGCACATCCAGCTCTTGCTTGACCCCATCTCCTGAACTGTGAATATTACCTCTGGTGATTATGAACTTGCCAGCTAACCAGTTTAGTATTGACTGAGAGTTCAATAAAAACTATCTAATGGTAGTTTGGAGCTCAAAGACATTTATAGTTTGTGTGGTCTACAGAGGTGTGTGATTATATTGGACTCCCAAGGACAAGACATTCTGCTTACATGAAACATAACTATTTTTTGTTCTGACTGTGGTAACTACAGAGTTGTCCTCTGCTTTCCAATTTGCCAGCAATATTTGGATTGTTGGGATTTGGTATTTGAAGAGTAAAATGTTGGAAAGATAAAGAGATACTGTTTACAGAAATATTGTTTACAGTAGCAAATCAGATCATTGAGCCGAATATAAGAATATATCCATTGATAAATGTTTTAATACATCTCTTCAATGTCTGCTTTATTATAACTACATTTTGCAGCTTTCCACAGCAGTAAACAAAATGGCAGTCAAAACCAGTGAGTAATTTTTCAGATGCATACTAAAATATTCCTTCTCTGAAACTTGATTTCATTCATAGTATCAACTCTTTCCAAAGGTGTCTTGAATGAATTTAAAAAAGTCCCTTCTCAAGCTGTACAAGTCTTTTATTTTGTGACAGGTCTAAATATCAGACTGTTCTTCCTGGGCTTTGCTGTTCCTGTGTTCCCAGACAGATGAAATGAGACCAGCTCACCCTGTGCCATATTGGAAAAGTCTCCCTGACCTGGTCTATATCTTGGACAATTTCATTTACATTGTACAGTGTTTACAGTAACATTGTTGCTGTAAGATTTACAACCCAAACAAATAGCATGGAAGTTTTGAAAGGCTGAATGCTTTAGTGAATACTTTGAAGAGGGGAAACATCTTTTTCCTGATTACTCACTCCGTGTTTCAGAGTTCACAGTCCCTTGGGATGTGGTGGTTTGTGAGTCAATAGTGAGGAGCATAAAGAGGATTTTTGCGATTGTCAAACCCAGGAAAAGTTGGTTATGGTTTTGGTGTATTTCCCTGTGAGTTAGCAGAAGACAAAGTTTTAAGTTTTAAAAATATTCAAGTGACCTTCATTTGCCCAGCAGATCTTTATTGTAACTAGACAAGGCAGGCGGTGTCCCTCTGAGTGTTGTGTTAAAACTAGGAATGCTTGAATTTATGATAATTTTTTTAGAGTTTCTGATAATAGATTTTCTGGGAATACATCTTTTCCAATTTTATTTGCCTTTCAATGGTAATATCTATAAAATGAAATTGCAGCAAAATCCAGATTGTTGTACAAATTTGAAACTCTAAACTTAATGGTTTTGCTAAGTATGTGATTATTCATTACTCTTATTGTTTCGCTGCCTTCTCTTATTTCCCATCCCAAGGGAGTAATGCAGGCAAGGGAGGCATTCCAAGCACGATACATCACATTTGAACACTTCTTTGGATTTGATGGATGCTCTGGTTTCCACTAGTTTATTTGAAGGAATTATCTCTCAGTCTGAAAAAACTTAAAAGCAAAACTATTCCAGAAAGCAAAAATACTGCTGTCATAGCTGGGCTATTGATTTGTTATTGACTGTTTAGTCAATCAGACCAGGGCTATACAAATATGTGAGAGCTGTACAGTCACTGACACAGTTCCCCCAAGGAGTGCTGATGAGTATTTGCAAACACCTTGTCTGAAAAATTGCCATGGGGGTGGGGAAACAAAAAGAGTAATTAATAAATTGAGAAATTGAGAGAATTCCTGTGCTAAGGTGTGATATTATATGAGATATATTATATGTGATAATTATATGAGAGAAGGAGGGAAAACAAGGCATGAGTGAAGGATAAGGAACCAAAGGGGAGTGCAGGGAGAAGGCTGTGCAGAGCCTTGGTTGTGTGAAAAAATGGGGGAGGCAAAGGAATATTTTAGCAGCAGTAACTGAAGCAAAATCAGGGAACAAGGCAGCAACGTGTCTATCGCCAACCTGAGAAGAGAGGGTGATCAGAAGGTGGAAAAACCAGTGAGTGAAAACGAAAAAATGTCTTAGTGGGTTCATAGAGTAGCAGATGACAGGAAATGGTGAGTAGCTACTGCAGGAAAAGGAGAATTGCTTATTGCACAACTGTCCTGGATGGTGATAGGTAGGATCAGGGATTTCCCAGGGCTTGGGACTGTGATGGCTCCATACTCACCTGTTAGGGCTGAGGAAGCACTAGGATAGCACAGGAGGCTTATCACAAAAATTATCCAAGACATGAAGTCAAAAAGGAACTACACAACAAGAGAAGGGTGTCCTTGGCAGATAGAGATAATCTAAAAATTGGGAATGAGATGAACGTGAGAAAATTAAGAAAGCAGCATGTTTTTTTAAAGAATTGATTTGCATTATTTTGTTACAAGAAGTAGGCTTGGGAAAGGCACAATGTACTTTGCCCTGTGCCATGCTGTCTTTGCAAGCAAACAAGTAGTTGTGATCATTTGATTCTGATGCTAAATTAATGTCTTCCTCCAAACCCATCTTTGGATCTTATAACATGCAATTACTTATCATCAAGAGGAAGCATTTGAAATAAAAGCTGGAATACCACAGTATAATGAAACAAACAGTAATATATGGAAAACAATGTTTGTTTGTTGCAGTACATCATATACTGTGGAACAGAACTTTTCTACAGTTGACAGTACATTTTAGTGGCTGCTATTCTGAAAAGTGACTTTACTTCTTTCAACTTTATGGGTGTATTCTTTTGTCTTTAGTATGGCCAATACCATTTTGCCTTAACTGGGGAAAGGGAGAAAAGAAACTTTGACCAAGGATAAAATTACTATAACTTTGTCTTTCTCTAACACATTGAGTGCCTCCCAATATAGCACCAAAGATAGAATCTTTCCACATTCTTCTCCCTCTTGTTTGCAAATGCCTTTTTTCCCACTTGACATGTTGTCAGAGATAATAAGAAGGTGCCAAAACATTCCTGTTGGACAGTTTGCTGACTTTCCAACTAAGGTGAAAAAAAGACAAAGTGTAGATTGTGTGTAGAAGTCAGTCTCATTTGGGAGCTCTTGTGTACACAGAACCTTCAAAATTGCTGGCTCAGCAGTTGAATTTCAACTGATTTAGAAAATCATGATGTACATCTAACAGGAGAAAATGGTACATATTGTTTTCCTATATTCCTGTATACCCTGAACATCAGGAAAGAGTCCAGTATTAGAGATTTTAGGTTATGGCCTTATTTTTTTATATGGGATGAAACTGAAGTGTGAAATGGAGCTCCAGTGGCTTCTTCTGTTAAACAATAAATAACAATGTGTGAACACCCAAGAATGTTATAAGCTAGTAAGATATGGGATTTGAGACTTGAAATTAAAGGAGGTTGGGATATATTTTAATAGTACTATCTGGGCAAGATGTATTAGAACTGTTATAAAGAATCCATAAATAGCAAGACTATAGGAAACAGATTAATTTGAGTTGTTCTCTGAAGGGAAGACATCTGATGTGTTCAGTGTGGTTTACACATAGAGTGCATGTGATATTCAGAGTGATCACAGTG
Source organism: Catharus ustulatus (assembly GCF_009819885.2). Lineage (NCBI taxonomy): Eukaryota > Metazoa > Chordata > Aves > Passeriformes > Turdidae > Catharus > Catharus ustulatus. The sequence goes on along the minus strand of NC_046231.1, from coordinate 16,837,293 downwards.
TATTACAGCACATTAGTAAGCTAATTTTATAAGCTGATTTTTCTCCATGATTCTTTGCTCTATAAAAATTGCACTAAACGAATGATCTCCAGCCTACAAATATACAGGGTTTTAGGATCTGGGTGTATAAATTGTGTGTGTTAAGCAATACTGTGTTTTGTGACTTTTAATCATGGACTCAGCTTGTACCTCTGTATTTGCCTCAAACAAACCTTGTGTGCATAGTATGCTGCTCACAAGGATTGCCCAAGAATAGGAAAATCACTGCATGATTTAATAACAACTCTGAAACTATGCAAAGACACATAAGATTTCAGAAAACTAAAGGAATTATTCCTTACTAATGAGAAAAAGTATGGAGCTGGATCCATCCATGAGAAGGATTACATCCTGTCATTATTTGTGAGGATGGAGAGCCTGAAGCCACAAAGTGCCTTCAAGTCTGTTTTTCTGGGCTTACAAGCAAAAACTTCATGATACACTGAAGGTGTTTCAAAATACATACAATTATAAGAAAATACAGAATAATGGTGGCTGGAGACAATCTCTGTTGCTTGTCTACTCCAACCCTGCAGTTCAGCCCTGAGTCCTCTCGGTGCATTTGCTCTCCAGTTGGGTTGTGAGTGTAGCTGCATGGCCAGGGATGAAATCCACAGCCCAGCTCTGAGCCCCTTTCTCCATCAGTTAATTGGTGTATCTGTGGTGTTGTTTCTGATGGCACTCTTTAAGGAGAGACTTCTTTTTGTGCTTATAGGATTCTTGGGCCTTTGTACATTATGCTGCATTTCACTCAGGAAAATGAATTTGAATATCATAGCACAGCCTAAAATACTATTAGGAGCTAGTCAAGGATTAGCTACTCTTTGCCTGCAAAGCTAAAATAAGAGCTTTTTGATCTTGGCAAATGGGTGAAACCGAATGTAGTCAAGGGAGAAGCAGCATTCATTTTGTCTGCTGGTCATTCAGAAATTCTTTCTGTGCCAAGTTAGCTAGAGTTCCTAATGGCACACTTTTTGAAAGATGTATGTATTCACAGAGAGGTTTTTTTAGGAGTGTGGAAACTAAATTTTAAAGGAATATTTTTCTTTTTTATTTATTTTACTAAGATGTATGTTTTGAAATAATATATGTTTAATGATGCCTTATCATACAGTGTGCATTTAAAAAATGTGTAAATATATCACACATGTTAATTATTTTTTATTATAGATGCCTTTAAATACAAGCTAGTGGAAGCCTCTATTTACATACAAGGGCTGTTGGTGGTTTGGTAATGTCTCTAAGAAGAGAATTATACCCACTGTGAATGAATATGCAACAGGCTCTGCATTACAGTTCATACTTAGCTATGCTAATCATTAGGACTGCTTTTTAGGGTAAGGGCTATAAACTTATAGGTCTTATGGGATTTAGTATTTGCATTAAATTTATTTGGAGGAAGAGGACCCTTCCAAAGTGTTACTCACACAATTTTTCATAAAGAACTTGGAAGCTGGTAATATGTTGTTCTTAGATATTATTCCAAGTTTTTATATTCTATTTTTTAATTTTAAACATTAAATATTCTTAACTTCAGAACTGTCAAGAATTTAACTCTTTTTAGTTGTTGCTAGAGTGATTTTTAAAAACTGTAAATCCATTTGTAATACTGATTTCCAAATAACAAACCATGTAACTTTCCTTTAGTGCCTCTAACAGTGTGTCAGTACAGATGAGATGGCAGCCAGCCCACTTGTGGGAGGCATGAACTGGTCCACAGCCTCCATAATAGCCTTTCTTAAACCAAGATGGACTGTCTTAGAGGGAGAGAACTCAATGAAAAAAAGCCTAGTTTTAGTTTGAAAGACTAATTAATTAAATTATCAGTGTGAATTTAGAGTAATTCTTGAAAAATCAGGGAGCATAAAACCTGAGGAGATATGAAGTCAGGTCTGTACCTTTGCACCCAACCCAAAATTTCTTGATGGTCTTGTCAGAACAAAGCAGGCTGGAGTGTAATAAAACCCAAAACCTGAATTCTGAACTTTCAATTAATTTAAGTAATGATGTCAACATAACAACAGCAATTCACCTTCACTGAGATTCCCACCTGGACTCTTTAACTGCAGATAATGTTGGTAGGAACCAAGGATTACTCTGAACTTACCTCTCACCACTTTGTCTTACTCAGTGTTATTCTAGTTCTATACCAGTGCATTCACTTTGCTGCTTCATCTGCTGTCCTGGCAACATGTTACCTCTAACTTCTAGTTCAGAGTCCCCTGAAAGCAGAAGTTGGGACTTTGTTCAGCAGTTGTAGTTGTACTTCTCACAGATTGCTGTGTGTTCCCTCTCTTGTTAAGCAGTTACACCAAACCCAATCAGCTTGTCTAGACATACTGTAGGGAAATAAGAGCTGTTTTTTTATTTGTGACTTCGTGCAACTTAGTGTGTATGATACAAATAATTTTTCATTCAAGACAGTGCAGAATATTGGTACTGATATAATCAGATGACAGTCTTGGTGTGTTTTTTGTTATTTTGAGCAGCCTCTCAGTTTCACTCTCTTTTGTGCACAAACCAGTCCATTCTCATTCTAATTCTGGGTAGTGAAACATATAATTTTCTGTTCTAGTTTTAATAACACAATTTCAGAGCATGTGTCAACTAAGTATCCCTGTGAAAACGGCTACTCAATTCCTTATTAGTGTTTTTGATCGTTTTTGCTCTTTAATGCAGAAATCTTTGACGTGTTCTCCACCCTGTTCATCCCCCATACTGAATTTGAGTTCTGATCTGGCAGTAAATGCTGAGCACCTGGCTTCACTGCAAACTTTGAACTGATGTAGAGACTGGGAGCTCACACCTGATGTCACTGTCCTGGGTTGGGAGAGTTTTCAACTCTCCCAGGCTTGTTGGTGCAGAGCAGGACAGTGTGCCTGTGCTGAGGGCTGTGCTGTGGCAGCAGTCAGCCCATCAAAGTGGCTGGGGTGACTGAGAGCATCATAGAAGAAGGGACAAAGGTTTGTTTAGTCCAGAGAAGAGAAGGCTGAGGTGGATCTAATAGTGGTCCTAAGGAGTGGTAATAGGGAGGATTTGCCAGACCTTGCTGAGCAGTGCACAGCAAAAAGGATGTGGTGCAATGATCACAAGTTGTAAGTGGGGAAAATATGACTGGACAGAAGGAAAAAAAATCATAGTGAGAGAGATTAAGTACTGGAACTGATGCCTAGGGAGTTTGTGGGTTCTTCATCTTCAGAGACTTTCAAGACTCAACTGGACGAGGCCTTGGACTGCCTTATCTAACTTTGAACTTAACCCTTTGAAAAAGAAGATGGACTGGATGACCTCCAGAGGTCCTTTTCGTGCTCAGCTATTTTGTAATTTTATTAAACCAGAGGGAGAGATCTGAGATTTTTCTCCTTGATCTGTAACTGCAGTTCTATGGATTTTACTCCTTGAAATTGCAACTCTTAACATCGTGTCAGTACATAGTTAGACAAAATAAAAGTGTTCAAATTACCTTGTGTGGGTGGAGGTAATCTGTGCAGCCTTGAACTGCAAATAGTAATTAAACAGGGTGGTAGCAGAATGTATCCTGTGCTGGAGCTCCTGCTTTCTGCATTGCTGTGTGTTCTTTCTCCACTGCCTTGTGTGCCAGTACCAGAGTGGTTTCAGCTGAAGGAAGGCAGGAAGCAAGAGAACTTGTGAGGTGATCATGGTCTGCTGGTTATTGTTGTGATTCTGGTCTCTACTCAAATGTGTAGTAAAACAAACAAACAAAAAGAGGTTACTAAAACACACTTGAATTTGGGCATTTGGCATGGCTAGGAGGACAGTATTTTCTACATCTTTGTGACACAGATCACATAATTTGCCTTTATGTTTTGTCTTTATGGTTTCCAGCTATTTCAGAGTGTGACCCATGAACTTATCCAGAATGTTAGCTGTACAGGGCACTGCAACCCAGGGACATGGTCAGTGATGGCTGCTTGGTTATTCTTGCCAACATTTGACATTCAGAAAAGGGTAGAGTTGGCTGATGTGTCTGTCACTGTCTCTGCCTTGGCTGTCTGGTGTTGTTTGTTGAGCAGGAGCTGCAGCCTGAACCAGAGTTTTTGTAGGATCCAGTCCTGTTACAGGATGGAGCAGAGACAGTGCTTGAACTGAGAGCTGGACTTACAGTCCCACTGATACCACCCTCCCATGCCCAGAAACAGCTCCTCTGCTGTCCACAAGTCTCATTCCCTCACTGCCTGTGTGAATTCTGCCTGACCCACCCGTGATTTCTCACCATGGCCACGTGTGTGTGCTGTGCTGGCTGCTGTCGTGGACTTCTCACAAGTCATGGTCAGGCTGGGCTGTCTGGTTAAATCATGAGGTTGCTTCAGTGGCTCTGCTGTCACATGGTGGTGACAGCAGCAGAGGCAGGAACTGCCTTTGGCTCCTTCTGATGCAGCCACTTGTGCTCAGTAGCTGCCTCCTTGCTGGCTGTGTTGGTGCAATCGAAAGACTGAAAAAGCAGCTGAAGTGGAGGAAGGCTCATAAAAACAGTAGTCTGCTCCCAACTAGAAAAGGAAAATATGTCTGTGAAATATGTTTGGAATCTTGAGTTTCAAGTCTAGGTGAATTGTTATTCATGTCACAAAAGCAGCCACTCTTTCTTTTGGTGTCAAAAGACCGATGCAGGTGGGTATAAACCCAGAATGTCCCTGTCATCTTCAGACGTGGCCTGCTTAGCCCAGAGGTTATGTGCATCAGCTGTCTGCTCCCAAGAAATCCATGAGTACCCTTCAGACTTTATGGCTGTTAACTGTCACCTTTCTTGGGCAGTAAAATTCCTTGCAGAGCAAACCTTGCCTCTACTTTCACATGATTAATAGGATAGAAGTAACTCGGTTCATGAGCAGGCTTTAACAGAACACTGAGAAAACACTGCTGATGTTAACTGAGTTGGAAGGTGGCACCCTAAAAAGCAGTATTTCCTCTTGACAGTTAGAAAATTTATTTCTGCAGATATATAATGAGGAAGAATAATTTCAGAAGTAGAAGATTACTTTAAAATTGAGCTATGTCCCTTCAGATGGAATAATATTTCTTTCTCTCAATGTTATCTTATGAATGAGGGCAGACATGGAGGAAAGTTCATATATGGACAGAAAATATGTAAAGTTACAAAAAGATACTGTATTTCTTATAAGAGTATCACTGAGTAGTTGCTGTTGCAAAATGGAGCAGTAACAGTTAAAACTGACTCAGCAGGACTTCCAAATCAAGTGTATAATCAGTTATGACATCAACTGCTCCTTTGACCTATGGTTGGTCTTGAAAGCTGTGCAAGGTCTGACTCTTGTGTTGCATTCTCACCTCTCTTTTCAGTACATACAACTCTTTTCCTAGTTTTATTAGAGGTTAATCTGCACTGCTGCAGATTTCAGAGCTATCCAAGGAGGGCAGAAAAGTGGAGCTATGTTGAAAGGATGTACCAACCTTATCCTTCAGTTTGGTTGGACTTTGGAATGTAATATTGAACAAGTCTCCTGCTTGCTAAAAGGTATTGCTGTTGTCCCACTGTGGCATCTTCAGAATGTGTTTTGTAAAGTCAGGCTGAACTGAACCACAGCATTGACACATTGTGCTGCCTAAAACTACATATAAAGGATTAATTTTCTGGTTTGTGTGTCTTTCTTTGTGTGTGTCCATGATGGATGCACAAGAGTGTCCCAAGTGCTCTCTGAATACTAAGTCATTTGTAAATGCTGTTGATAAGTGTTCAACTTATAGACTGGCAAGTGATTCCCTTGCTGTCACTGCCCTTCTCCGGTGCTTCTCAGCTGTGAACTTACTCAAAAGGAATGGTGAAACAGTGCTGAGGCTCCTCTCCCTGCTCTGGGCCATCAGATGTGTTCACTGTATGACAAATAGATGTGATGCCTTTCTGATCCATCACCCTGAAATTCCTGTACAGAGAGACATTCAGGGTGGAATTTATAAGGAAATTTATTGGGTAGAATACAAAAAAAGATAACAAAACCCATCAAAGAGTGACCATCTCAAACCCTGAGAAACAGAAGACAGAAAATATAGAGCACTAAAATGCTTTCTGTCAGATCAACACTACTTTGTTCCTCCAGAGATTTTTGCAATAAACTTTGAGACTTTCACTCTTTTGCAGTTTCCAAGCTCTGGGAAATAATGAGCTTTTATTAATACTCAAGCTAATTTTCCATTTTTTTTTCTCTATCAAAATCAACATTGACTCACCAAATATGATTATATAATCTCTGTTTCTTTCCTTTCCCATTGTTGATGTTGTATTTCCCAACTTCTTTTCCCAGAACTATGTTTATTATATCCACCAGGAAGTCCACAGGCGACATAATTACACCAGTCTTTTTATACTATGTTCTTGCAAGGACCTATGGCCCATTACTTATGTTGCCACAATGTTTAAAACCTACCCCCCATTGGTTAAAAAATCTTTTTAGAGCTTCTAGAAAATTCAGACTGATTTCAGTGGCTTTTTATACAACATTTAAAACCCTTCTTGATGTTTTCTGGTTTTGTCCTTAAATCACATAGTTCCAGAATTAGCAATTCCAAAACAACCTGAGAATTAAAAAAAAACTAAACTGGCACCAGTGCTGTCTTCCTTTTGTTCCCTGGTGGTGTTGAGCTCCAAAAATGGGTGCACTGAAGAAGTTTTGCTTAATCAATTTCTTAACTGAAATTATTGATGAATGCTCTATGATTTGGGCTGGGGAAGAGCAGTGTGGCAGCTCTAGGTTAGTCCTGCAAACCTGGCCCTGTTCAGGATGCCCATGGACAGTTCATTTTCCCTGGGCTCCTGAAGCTCATTAGGAGAGTGAAAGACCTATTTTAGGATAAGGGACTGAAAAAGACTTGGCTTGTTCAACATTGGAGGGGAAATCCAGAGACAATATGAATACCTGAGGGAATAAATACAAGAACTATTGAGCTAAAGGACAGTATTTGCTTAGGTACAAAAATGGGTCTAAACTGACTGGAAATCAGAGGAAGGCTTTTTTATTTTTATGAGGTTCTGGAACAGCCTGAAAATGAAGTAGTGGGTTCAGAAAAAGAACAGCAGCTTTTAAGGTGGAGCTCAATACTTTTATGAAAAGAATTATATAACATGGTGCCTACAGACTGCATCTGATGACTCAGGAGATCCCTTCCAGTCCTATGTTCCTAAATTTTCCTGAGCAATTCAAGTATAAGAAGAAAATGTCAATTTTAAACAATTTGTAACTGGGCTCAGCTTGAGTACAATTCAATGGGATGAAGAAAAGGCACTTTTTTAGCTTAAGGGCATTCTGCCTTCTGAATTTCAAAGGCCTGTGGCAACCATGGTAGCTTGTCAAAATGGTTGTAAGAATCTTTTAAAATACAGGGTTTTAGACATTATAAATCTTGAACTGGCCAATAACAATAATGTTTTATGTCTTTTTTTTTTTTAACTTTCTAAATCCTCCCCCCTAACCTACAGGGGGAGGAAGAAGAAGCTCCATTTTCATCATGTGTAGAGGGAAGGATTGGTGTAATCCTATCGAGGGAAAATTATTTTCTGCTCTGGATTAATTGTGGCCCAAGGCTGGTCTGTAGCAATCACAGGTCCAGTACACAAACATTGTGGAGACTGGACAAGAAGCTTTAAGAAATGTTCTTCTTCATTAATTTGTTGGTAAAACACTTCATATATTTTCTAGAGACATTTTGCTACGTTTACCAGGTGTGGAGCACTGGTTCAGTAACTAAATTCTCCACGCCCATTACTCAGACTTCCTTTATCGACACAGATCTCTTGTTACTGATTGGAAATGCTGTAGAAGTCTAGAGTAGGACCAAATAAACTGGGGGGTGATAAGATGTTTATCAAACCATGTTCTTGTTTGCAAGCTTTTCCTTCAGCATTCAGGATTTTCTTGTGCATTAGGCTCAGTGGAAACTCTTGCTCTGGCCTAGATTAATCCCTAAAAACAGCACACAAATTACTTTATACTTGTGGATTAAGAGTCAGTTAATGAGGACAGTTGGTATTGCCTCTCCAGTTTGGCTGAGTTTCTTATGACCCAAAAGCCTCTGCAAGATTGCTGCTCTCACCTGCAAAAACCTATGTGGGAAATGACTAATCAGTGCATTTTTTTTCCTGGCCTAATTGTATTTCTCATGAATCAGCTAAACCCACGGTGGGACTTCGGCAGCTATTTCTGGGTCCCTGAAGGGAGGTGGGGATTGCAGGAAGTTTGCAGCATTGCTCTGCTGCTGCAAGCAAATTTATCAGTGTCAATGGTTTCCAGACTCTTAGGATGAGCACCAGAACCAGCAGTTGCAAGTAGGACATTTTTCAGCAAAACATTTTCCATTTTTTTGGCTGGAAAGAAAGTGACTTTTTAATTAAATACCACTTTGGGGATGGAAGAAGAACTTTCATTGGGACATCTATTTTTTTACTTAAAATCCGAAAACATGCAAATGTTCTCAATTCTGATAATCAAGAACATGTTTTATACAAACCCCTTTCCCAAATTTAATGAAGAATTTTTATTGCTGATTAAAACTTTACATGAAATAACAAATATGGCTTTCCAACTGCCTTTGCTCTATACGGTTTGGGTTTCCACAGGTGGAGTTTTTCTGTGGGAATTTTGAATCCCTTACATCTGCAGTAAATGGAGTAAAAAAGCACTTGTAATATTTGCTGAGTGTCTCTCCTTCCTCACCATTAGTCAACGTTTGCACAATCACGTTTCAAAAAACCCCCAATAGAATGTAATATTTCTGTTGTTCTGTAGTTTAGCACTGACATTTCCTACTGTGAAAAGGTTATCTTTTTTTTTTCCCAGTATGTTTCTATGGGAAGAATATTCCAATTTTCAGCTAAAATGCACTAAAACATTACAGCTTTTCTTTTAACATCCATTACTAAGCATTCAAATTCTCCAAAGTGCAGGAGGATACTTTATGCTGGTAATGACTGACTGACCTTTCTATTAACACCACTTCGAAGGCAGTTTAGTGGCTTACCTCTTTAGCAAAATTAATAAATTCAGAGGTTCCATTAATGAGTATTTTGATTCATAGTTCTGCTTTAAAACATAATATGTTACTCATAATGTTGCTCATGCTCCTCTATATTCTGCCTCTTCATTCTAAAGCTGATCTGTGATGTAGCTGCATTTCCATGCTTTCTTTTATCCATAAAGCCACATCTTGAAATCAGTGGGGCCACATCATGGCAGCAGAGAAGGATTTGGCACTGCCTTGTCTGAGAGTCTTGTCTCTCCACACATTGTTCTTGTTGTAGCTGGAAAACATGTGTCCCATTACTTCTGTTGTGGAAATATCAAGTAAGATGTAGAACGTCAACTACAGTTGTTCATGGAGAGCATTAGGGCAGGGGAAGCCTCTGGAATAAATGCTGGAAGCTCAGGAAGAGCTCTCCAGATCACTTACTCCAGCATTCCAATGATGAGAAATTCTGAGATCAAACATGGCAAACATTGGTTGCTTACTGATGCAGAGCTTTACACTTTCTAAAAATGTGAGATTTCTGTCACCTTTTCTGTTTAGAAGCCTCTTGTTTGAGAACATAATTAATATCTTTCCTTTTTTTCTGTCAGCAAGCAAAGGTCTCATTGAGCTTTCAGGTGGGCAAGAAGGTAGTTATGCACTTAAATATAGTAATAATTTTTATATGAGTAGAACCAGGATAGGAAATTCTAATTCTGCTGTGGCTACTTAACTAAAATAATTTCTCTCAGGCTTTTCTTTCGCACAACTAAACGGAAGCAGCCATGAGTCAGCAGTGCATCCTGGATGACTCAGCAGTTTATCTGATTATGAGTATTTGAGTATGACTGGTAAAAAAAAAAAAAAAGAAAGAAAAAGAAAAGGCAGGAGAAAATAACGTATATGATTCCATCGTTAGTACAGTAATTTCACGATTACAAGCCACACCTGATTATAAGGTGCACGTCTGGGTGTTGGCAACTGTCTCGGGTTACAATACAGGGTGTGATAAAAGGTATCTGTTCTATCACCATCTATTGAGGGTGGGGGCAGTGATCCTGATCTCCACGGGAGATATTCTGCTAATGGGCCATCCATTTAAACCAGGCAGGGCATTGTTCTTTATCTTTTCACAACCCATCCTTCCTCCAGCCAGTCATTTTCTGCTCATGGCCATTGAGTCCCACTGTGGGACTGATAAAATTACTGCATCCCATTGGGAGTTGCTCCAGCCAGGGGGAAGGGCCCAACATTTCTTACCAAGATACAAACAGAGGTTTTGGGACACTAAGGGAGCCCTTTCTCCACTGGACTCCAGAGGAAAACCGGATTTCTCCACATCCCCACTGGAGCTCCGGAGGGAAACTGCACCTTGTACAGGAGCACTGCTCCAACTGAGCCACATCTGTCACTGCAGGAGGATGCAGCCACCATGGAATGGGACTGCTGCCAACACCCTGCCTGACGGGTGCCAAGTTGTACTCTGACTGTGTCAGGGTTTGGGGTTTGTTTCTTTGTAGTACTGTATTTCTATTTTAATTTCCCTAGAAAAGAACTGTTATTCCTAATTCCCATATTTTTGCCTGAGAGCCCCTTGATTTCCAAATTATAATAATTTGGAGGGAGGGGGTTTACATTCTCCATTTCAAAGAGAAGCTCCTGCCTTTCTTAGCAGACACCTGTCCTCCAAACTAAAACAGCAACTTTTGGTTCTTTGTCCATATATAAGCTGCACCTGATTGTAAGCCGCATTTCTGGGTTCAGACCAAAAATTTAGTCAAAATAGTGCGGCTTATAATTGTGAAATTACTGTCATTGCAGGTAGAATGTTGTCTGTAAGTTCAGTGCATTCACAAAAACTGCAAGGACTCAGATATTTGGGTGTTTTTTAATCCCTTGTGTGGAAGTTCCAGCACTTCTAGCTTGAGATGTGTTCATGGTGGAAGGTGTTTTGTGTCTGCAATCTGGGTATGGCCTAGTTGGAAATTGGAAACTAATTTCATTGCTAATTTCATGTCTTTTAATCACTGTTTCCAACAAAGACAATACTTAATTTAGATGTACCCAAGTATTGTCTATTTAAGGTTACTTCTCATTACCAGGCTAAACCAATGGTGCTGTTCTGTGGTGCCTCTTTCTCCTATTGCTCTGTCCATGATAATATTTGGCATCCAGCATTACAAACACTTGCCCTGGAAGCTGTAACAGTGTCACAACAAAGGCCAACTGCATTAATCTGTAATAGAACAGAGTTTTTGTTTAAGTCTACGCATTTTCATTTTAAAGGTCACATGATGACATCAAAGATCAATAAATGGTTAATGTGCTATATTTGTGTGGTGAGGAAAGAGCTGATTAAGAACTGCTATAAAAGGCAATTGTAGTTTTTCAATGGTTACAGCTTAGCATTTTGACTTTTATTTATGCAATTGCCATATTCCCACGACTCCGTCATAAACGAGTTGGGAAATTCAATAGAGTATCCTGGCCAGGTAAATAAATGGGGACAAAACATGGTAATGGCTTTCACATTTTGTATCCTATGTGTTTTATCTCAGATAAATAGACTCAATAAATGTTACAGTATATGCACTTGAGCCACAAATATTGCATTTGATTCCTAATGGGTCATAAAGTGTCTTTTGCAAACCTTCAAAAAAATGCCAGGGTCTTATATGGAAAATATATTTCAGTACTAAATTTATATTATTTGCCCTACTGAACTCATTCCTGTCTCACGTTTCTAAACTATGTACATAGTAAAATTTATGTTTTGGATTTGATCTGCCTCTTGGTTACAAAGATCTTAATTCCACTGAAGTAGTACAAACTGGAGTCTTTACATCCTGTTGCGTTTTAATGTGTTCAATATTACAGTAGCATAAGAATAATAATATCAAAACCTATTATAAGGTACATGAATTTTATTATTTGAACATATAAACCAGAAGTAATTTACAATATTGTATTATAGTAGGTCTAAATTACGTTACAGAGATCTGCATTATACAGAATGGATCCTCTGTTGTGTTTAACACTTTGACCTTGTGGGATATGACTCATGGTATAAGCTGAAATGATGATGGGGAAATAGAGGATAAATGCAGCATCAGCTGTAGTCTTGTGACTTTTGATCACTTGAAGGAAAACTCAATGAAAATTTTGTGTTAATATGGTCATAATCTCTAGCTAAGTTTGGTTTTAATGAATTATCTACCATCAACACATTTAATACATTAATGGTTGAGTCAACTTGGAAAGTTACAGAAAAACAGAAAACCTAAATTTGTAAAGTAATAGTCCATAACCAGTAACTTTGGAGAAGCTTGTTTCATCTAAGACCAGCATTTTATAAATGTCGTTCATGAAAATTGAAGAGCTATTTATTCTAAGTAGAATATGGCACATATTGATAGAGCCAAATGTAGCTGCATCTAGATGGTGGCATTTGTTCCACATTTATTTTAGTATTTAGGATGATGCAGTCCCAGATGATTCCATTTATGTATAATGGGAAGTTACTGTAAGTTGCAGAAACAAGACTAATATATTATTTTTCTTAGTAGTTCCATATAGGCAAGTACCAGAATAACCAGTGAATGGCTGCAAGATGTCAGTAAATCTGGGCCACAGAATATTAAAACTGTAGAATCTGAGTTAATTAAGATCCATCATGTTCATATTATTACATATGTGTTACTGAGGATTCCATGTGCATTATTTCTGTGGTCTTTGAACCACTTCTGGTCATCATAAATCTGTGAGATAAAGAAAATGTATGGCTCAAGTGACAGCATAGTGGAGCTGGAGCTAAAGCCTTCAGCTCTACTCTATTCAGAGTTCCAGGAAACTCCAGTGAAGTTTTCTTTAACTTTTATTAGTTTGTAGTAAGTTATTTAATGTTCAGGGTTTGTTGACCCAAAGGAAGAGTATAAAATGTATATTGGAACTTAGGTAAATATTAGTGAAAAAAGTGCAATGATGGCCAGTCCCTTAGACCTGGTGTTCCTTCAGGGAACCATTAGGAACCCATCCACTTCCAACCAAGTCTTTCAAAGTCTTCCCATCAAAGGAGATGGGATTGAGCCAGACTTTTTGGGTGAAATATTTAAGTGTGTCCTTCAAGTAGTAAATTTCAAAAAAATGCCAGGAGAATTAAGTAGATAAAAGGAATATTTTCAGGCAAATAAATGTATTCACATTAAAATTAATTTTTTGATCAGAATACTAAAGCTTAAATTAATTAATTACACTGTTAAATCAGCTCAGATGTCCAAAATACTCTGAAGCAAAGCAGTTAAGCAATCAAATTAAAACATTAAAAAAGATCCACAAGCAAACACTGACAACTGAGCCTACCTGGAACCTGTTCATCCCTGCTCTACTCCCCAGGAGCTCTCCAAAAAAGCTTTACAAGGCACCTGCCATCACTACTGCTCCACAGCAGGATGGTGATTGACTGGACTGGCTGTTTCCAGATGTCTCTGTTCCACCACACAAGAATGATTTGTTTAAAACCTGTCAGAAGTTCACCACTTTAATAAGAGGGAGATTCCTGTAATCTGCAATAATAGTAATTAAAGATTTAAGTGTTGTGCATTTTTATGTCTTATGTACATATTCAGAAATAATTTATGTGCAAAAAAGTGTCTCAAACTGACTCTCCTGAGGTCAGTGATGTATGTGCCATTCACTTAGTGAGATCAAGACTTGATAGGAGAGAGTGATTAAAAAAAGGATTAAAATGTGAATTGTAGGGAGAATTGTGTCCTCTGCAGAGATCTGCTCCATCAAAGGAGGAGTAAAATGATCCTCAGAGAGGCTGATTTGTTTTAAAACTGGAATAACAATTTTCTTTTCCTGTTTAAAGAGTTAGAAAAGCTCTGTTGCTTTTTCTTCAGAAAACAAACAGATCTCTCACCTGAACTTATCTTTCCCTGCATGTGGTGCTCCCAAAATTATGATGTACATATGTGTCAGGGTGCACACAGCCTGGGAGGGGGTGGAGGTCTTACACAAGCTCTTTATGAGTAGACACAAACCCTCTGCACGGTGTGACAGACCTTTTGTCATAGCAGCAATGCACTGGACATGCTTTATGTACTTAACTAGTCCTGAAAAAGTCAGTGACTCAAAGTCTTTTGTGTAGAATGCTCTGACTAGGAGAGTTTATGAGGTGTATAATGTCTCATTCTCTGCACTTCCTAACTACCAGATTGACTTTTGCAGCTCAAATAAAATCTGACATGCTGGCTCTTCTGACACATCAGCAGCTGAACAGCTCTCCAGGGCTGGGGCCAATGGGTTCCCAAACTCTGCCCCACCTTTGTGTAGCTTAAATGCTTCATGCACAGGGAGGTCAGGGAACATGAGGTTTTAAAAAGCAAGCGTAGAAGCCTGTTCAGTTTGATTAATTTGATTGTACTTTCTTCTCCTGTTTTAATAGGCAGAATATAGGCTGTTGTCTTGAATTTTCTGACCTAATGTTCAAGGAATCTGTTTTTGTTTCCAGTCATTAATAAGGGCCTTTATTTGAGGTAATAGAACCATTGCTGCTTTAGCTTTGTTAACATTTGTCACATCTCCTTAGATAGAGTTAGCAGCTATAATTTCTAAGTCATTAATCACTTTTTCCAAAAGCTGTATTTCTCTGGGCTTGTTTTTCTGTTTTTCAGTATAGACAGTTCTGAGACTTTGGAATTTTTTCCTCATTACATTGTTAAGAATTTTATCCAGAATTTGTGGAAAGTCTCTCTCTGACTTGTTGCTATAGCTCATAGATTCAGGCTGCATATATTGCACTTGAGATAGATGTGGATAGAGAAATTTCAAGTGTCATATTACATTATAGTCTGAAATTCCATGAAAGCTAAAACACATTGTAAAATTACATTGCCTCTCCCATCATTTAGTTTCAAGAAAGAAAGAGCTCACAAAAATGTCAAAACTTGGTAAACTCAATATTAAATATAATGAGCTTTTGACTTTGGTACTGCCAGAATCACTGGCAGATGAAAATGTTGTTTAAAACCTTAATAGAATATTTCTCCTATTTTCTAGCTTGAGGTTTTCAAGAATGGTTCATACACCTGGACAATTTGTTGTTAATCCAGTGCTGTCATATAGCTAGAATAGCCATTCGATGTATTTAACTCTCTAATGTACTTCAGACATCAATCATAAACCTTTTCAGGCTCAGTCTGCTAGGCTGAGCCTGTGTTCAGTTAGTTTTCTTGTGGAAGATAAGCTCTGCCTTTCCCATTCATCTTAGTAATGATTTTCTGTGTTTCATCCAGTTTGTGTTCATTTTTCTCCAATGGGGGTTGCTGAGGCTGTGCAAACCCTGGGACAGGAGTGATTCCAGTGCCTTGGACAGTTGCAAAACAGAAATCTTTCATCTGCTGTCCCCTGAGTTTGAATCCCAGACTCACTGACTTTTGAAATTGGAAGAGACATCTAAAGAAATTATACTGCAACCCCCCTGCTCAAAGCAGGGTCAGGGTATCACTCAGTTGAGTGTGTCAGTTTAATACCCAGGAGTGGTCAAAAAAATTGGATATTGAGAAAAATCAGGAAAAATATAAACAAACCAGAAGGCATTATAAAATTGCTGCATGTTATGTCCTTTAATCCATAACACTGTATACAAAGTTTTGGTCCTCAAAGGAAATGAAGTAGAATTCCAGAAGATGGAAAATTGTGGGAACAGCATTCCAAATCAAAGGAGTGGTGCTGCATCCTCTTGGTTAATGAATGAAGAGTGGGACTTTTTAGCCTGTAAATGAAGGATATGGTAGATTTCCATGACATCAGAGTGGCATGGAAAAAGTGAGGAGGAAATTGCTCACTGTGTCTCCCAACAAAATGTGGGGCATGAAATGAAAGCAGCATCAGGCAGGCTCAGAGGAGCAAAACAAGGTGCTCCTTTAGAGCCATGGGATTGAGAACTCTCTGCCACGGGATGCTGTGGGAAGCAAAAGTTTTCATACATTTAAAAGAAAAATGTATGAAAGAAAAAAACAATCAACAAGAAAAATCAACAATCAATCAACAGCTTTAATTAAGAGATACAATATTTGTCTTAGTAATCTGAAAGAGTATTCTGGGGGAAGTACCATTCCCTGCTAGCCTTGTTCTTTGCAGTCTTTGTGTGATAGTGTTCACAGCTTTCATAAGCTTTGGTTTTTAATTTAGAATGAAGTTAAATTTTAAAATCTTGAAGTGCAGTGTAAATATTTTTTCTCCTTAGAGGTCTAATTTCTTGAGACCAGTCACAGTGAAAAGTTCTATTGAAGAATACTGGTTTATGCAAGAGTATAATGGGGCTGATACTTGTTCTCTTTCACCACTATTATTTTATTGAGTTAATAAGGGTACCTTTAATTTACAGGGGAAAAGAAGGAGACAGCTATTATCTCTTAAGAGGGTGAAATTACACAGACATCAGTAGGAACAAGAAATGTATATTTCCTCCAAAAGATAGATGTTTTCTGAGATGTTTCAATTAGCTCACATCTGTGTCCTCTATAAGAACTAGGAAAATGGTAACGTGCATTTAATGTTCTGAGTTGGCTTGAAAAAAAACAGAATAAGAGCTAATTATGTTAATGGCCAAGGGCTAAAATCTCCTTCACTTGAGTGTGTCTTCATAGCTGTTACAAAGGCTTAATATTGTAATATTTAATGACCACCCAGAAGTCAGACTTGCCAAGAGTGAGTGAATATTTTTATGAATTGCACAGAGGTCAGATACACTGTTGGTCACTCACAGCCAGAGTTCACTGGAATCATGTTCTGAGATGGGGCAGAAGCCACAGCCTCGATCCCATTGCAGAACTCCTGCTGGTACCTCGGTGTCTGACCTCACAGGAGGGAGATTTTAGCAAATGTTTGTGCCTTGTACTCTGATAAATATAGTGCAGTCATGTCTTCAGCTTTTTAATAATCTTGTGGGAGACAAGAACACTTTTTTACCTGAACCCAGTAGTACAATCTGATCCTCCTGCTATTTCTCAAAGACATGTCCTACCCAGCTGTTCTTACAGTTTTCAAACTAAGTAAATATCTCTGTCTGTTTAGAGATAATTATTCTGAAAGTTTGCCTTTAAAGCTGATGGGAATACTTTTTGATTTTGTTTTGTAAAAAAAATTTAAAAAGTAAACAGTGCAAACAAAAAATTTCAGTCAAAATATTTTGGTCTAGAATTTCAAGTTTTGAATTTGGAAATGCTTCCAGAGTGTTTTATTTTTGCTATTGTCTTCTTAGAGTTGCGTTTCAGTTTTCCTATCATGGAAGTACAAGACTCAAACTACATGTCTGTTCTAGAACCTTAATATAGTTTAAAGCCCTCTGTGTATTTCTCTATGATTTTTATTCTATTTTAATGAATCAGCATTTTGCCAAGAAAAGCCAACACTTTATGGAAAACTTTTCTTTTTTTTTTTTTTTTTTTTTTTTTTTATTTTTTTTTTTTTTTTAGTAGGGAAAAAGTACGCCTTTTAAAACCAGATGTAGCCATCCAGTTTATGGAAGGATAGAGGAAAGAAACCTTTTACTTCCATTTTAGATATTTTAATGTCACCTTTTGACTTAGGCAGATTAATTCTTTCCGAGTTATTTTGTCATTCTTAGCGTCAATGTTTCCTGTAGCTTGTCAGATCAGACCATTGTAGTGTTACATCTCACAGTGAGCGGGGGTCTGTTCCTTAATTCCTGTTTTCCCTATTTTCTGTTAATCTGCGTCTCCAATGGGATTGTCCAGAGCCAGCCCAGCAGCTTCTCCCAAGCCATCCTGCTTGTTTCCTGCTGAGGGTCTTATAATGGCTTTTCACTGTTTGCCTGTTCCAGCAATTATTTCCTGGTTTCTAGCCAAACAGTGATTCACACAGCATATAAAGGTTTCATTCCACTTCTTTTTTCAGTTTCCAACTTTCTGGTGTTTTCCTGCAATTTCAGTTCCAGAAGACATACTACCTTTTTTCTTCCCTTTTAACCTCCTACTTCATTCAATTTACCATCATTTGTCTACTCCACCTCTTCCTTTCATGCTGTTAGAACTGAGCTGTGCTGCAGAGTTCAGAGGCTGCAGCAGATTGCATTTAATTCTTCCTTGCTCTTGAAGATTTTTCACATTCATCATGGAGTTTTAAGTTTCACATATTTTCTTCTGTATGGAAAAGACATTGCAGCAGAAGACATTCTTTTGATGCATGGTCTTAGCTGTGCAGAAGAACACAAAGAACAGCTCAGCTTTGCAAGATGTCTTTTATGAGGCCTCATGCCCAGCAATGAAGGCTGGAGCTGGTGATCATAAGGAACAACACTACACACTTTTTTTCCTTCTCTCCTTTGTTTTAAGAAGCAGGACTCCACTCACATGCAAATAGCAGCTGTTTGCAAGTGAAAAGAAATGAATAATGATGCTGTTCTGTTCAGGAAACAAAATTGTGTTCTAGAATTGATAACGAATCACAGAAGATATCTTAGTAAACACACGTGCTTTAGTGTAAGGCCAGAGCTTTTAAATGCATGGCCTTGTTGTCAGAAGTAACATGGACAAGTATTAAATCCTTATGATTTCACAGACATCAAGAGGGATTTCTTTCTCTCATTTCAGACTTTTGGTACTGCAGGTGGCTTTCAGTGGTCCCTGCTTCCTTCCAGCTCAAGTAATTTTTGAGGGGAGGAAGAAACATCTCTAAAAAGTTGTCCAGATGAGTATTGCCTCTTCTGACTGAGAGGATATTAACTTTGGATCTTCTTACCAAAGCACCCAGGACCGAGGGCTGTTCTGGCACTCCAGCACTAATTTAAAATCTGACATCCCCTGCTGTTGCGTCAGTACCCGTGTGTGTCTCATCTCACGGCAGTGACTCACCTCTTTTCTCACCTTTCTGCTCAGATTGTGTCACTGGATATGCTGCAAGCAGCTATTGCGAGGTGTGGGCTGATCAATAACAGAAATCAGCCTGCAGCAGGTGGATAGTCAGTAACAGAACTTGTTAATTCTGTCCTGAAAGCAGGGGGCTTGATAGCATTCGTACCTTTGATGCATTTGCCATTCCTTCTTTCTTTGCAGTAGATATCTTTACTTTCAGCTGAGTTAGAACTTAATGCAACAACTGCTGGAAGACGTTTTTTAGAGCCCTGGTAAGCAGAAGCAGTTTATTAACCGAGCAAGTGCTAATGAGGATTCAGTCCCTCACAGAATGGTGGCAAACCAAGGGTCCCCCCACTGCAGGAGCAATCCTTCCCTTCCTGTGAATCCCCTTCCTTTTGTGCACAGGAGTCTGGACTGAAAATACAGTGCTTAGTGAATTCTTAAACAATGCTCTTCTTTCAGCAAAACTTACTTGCATATAATGAAAACCACTGCAATTATTTCCTTTCAAGGGGGATAAAAACAACACATGGGTACAGCCTGGGAGTTCAGTGGCATTAATTATATGGTAGTGATATTCTGTGTGTGACAGAAGAATGAAGTCATGCTTTTACCAGTGGCATTGATATCAGTATTCTTTTTCATGGGAGATACATGGGTGACAAAGTGTTGGTGTTGCTGAAGCTATTGTTATCATGCCACTGATTTTATTAATATACTGTTGTTATGCTAATGATTTAGGAGTGTTTGTGTCTTGGAGGTTTGTTCACAAAATGTAGCCTGAATGGAGAAAGTGCATGAAGTACAAAATTGTCGTGCATGTACATCTGTAACATTAATGTGAGAAGTTGGTTTTATAATATATATGTAAAAAAATCAAGAAAAGTACTGTGAAATGCTTACTCAGCCAGTGAATTTCATACTGAAATGTATCAGTAACAGAACCTCTTCATTTGCCCTTGCTTGTTATTTTGCAGTAAAGATGTTTATTTGCAGCTGTGTTACAAGTGGTAATGGAAACCAAGGGTCACTGAAAGACTTTCTGTTGATTTCAATAAAAAGTTTCTTGAAGTCTTTCTTAATTTTGTGTTGTAAAGAGTGAGACTTTGCAGGGATGGTTCTATTGCAGCATCTCCTACAAAACACTACAGTTCTGTGTTGTGGTGGAATTCTGCAGAGGATGTTATTTGTAGCTGGACATGTGGGGGTATGGCCTGCCCTGAGCAGTACATTGCAGACCCCTTCTTCTTTTAATTTCTTACCACCTTTGGAAACTGGCATCCTGATATCTGAAGAACAGGACTATAAATCAGTAGTCACTTTCATCATATTTTTATTTAAATGTTTATTGGAAATCTTGAATATATATATATTCAGCAGCAAACCCCTGTAATTTATACTGCCTGTGAAGGCATTCCTGGGTTATTATGCTGAAGATGGCTGCCTTCAGTGATCACTGCAAAGCAGATTATGTATAATGCCTATGAGTTGGACTTTATCTACTTACTTTACTATTATTATCAATAATAATGAATGTATATGAATTTTTCCTTTACTTGAAGTAGTGAATTAGTTCGAAATGTGAATCCTGAGTTCACTTTATTAACTTCTTGCAGCTTGTCTCAGTATTTTCACAGTATCTTCCCAATTGTCATTTGAAACTCATAGGGCCAGTCCCTTTATGATGCTCATGTGTCAGTGAAGAGAATCCTATAAATTCCCTACTCTTGAGGCAGGGATGGAACCAATTAAACAAAATTAACAACATGATCAAAGGGGCTGGAAAAGATTTTAAATACTGTCATCAAATAGACAGCTTTCTGCATGGAAGGGAGCAAGCACAGAGGAAATACCACTTTTCTTATCTGCTGCAGATTTTTTAGAAGTCTCCCTGTCCAAGATAAGCCCAGTGAATTCCGACCAGCAGGCACACTTCTCTCAGTCTTTGAGATGTTCCTTGTGAAGTTGCCAGAAATGCAAAGCAAGGGTGGTAGAATAATGCTGTAACGGAAGATCAAACTCATTCTTTCTGCTACATTACTCTAATTTTTGTAATGCCCTCCCAGGAGCATAAAAGATCCTTGATGCATGGCGCAATGCTGGTATAAATTATTAGCTCTCTGCTCCAATTTGTTCATCCTGGATAGTCATAAAATGTGTTTGTTTCAAAGGAAAACCTCTGCTTTCCAATTAGATAACAGTAAACCATTTTCTGTTTGCTTGTTTTTATTTTCTGTAAGAATATTTGAAGGCAGAAGCTAAGTTATTTTGACTTTTAAATTTCTATTTTCAAGGATAGGGGTTTAGGATCCAGCTGTCTATATCAGCATGAAATGATTGAGATTGTTTGTTTGTGGTAGTAAACCAGTTTGTAAAAGACTTGGAACATAAGCTTTGTGATAGATATTTCCAAAACTATGGTGATAGTATTTACTGTTAAGTCTGGGAATGTGTTTCAAATTAATGATGACTCAATTTTCCCCCTGAAATTCATTCATCAGAATGTCCAAATTATATTATACTGACTCCAGGCTTTTGCTTTAACAGGCTGTGCAAACCCCTGTGGAAAAACAATAGGAAATTTAATAGGAACAAGTATAGTAGGATTCTACAAGAATTTAAAGTCCCACCAAAACTTTTAAGATTACCCCTGGAACTAAACATTAAGTGATACCTCAGATAGACCTTTGCAGTAGCTTTTAAAATTGGATAGCAATAGCTTCCTAGAAAATTATGTAGGATTTTTGAGGGGAAAAAACTCTCAAAGAATTCGAAGACTATGATTTTTTAATTTCCATAAGAATGTTTCCATGCAGGACTATTCAAGTCCAACCTATCATTAAGATATCAGATCTGTAATGGAAAAACCCCAGGTAGAGCAGAGTCTGCGTCAGTTATTTTTACATTCCAGGCATTGCCACCTCTTTTAGAATGGGACCACACCTTGTGGCCAGCTGAAACGTGGAACTAACCTCTGCCTTCAGCTGAGCCCTCAGAAAAGAATTTGATACTTATCACTTCTACTTGAGCTATTTCCCCGTTTGTGGGGAGATTTCATTACCCAACCCATCCTTTATGTGGGATTGGGACAATTAATTTAGAAATTATTCAAGGAGTAAGAATTTTTAAATAGAAAAAAGACAAGGAGCTGCACTGTGAGTGAAGTACTTCCATAGAAAGTGCTGGCTTCAAGGAAAGATGAAAGAACATTCGTGTGGGGCAATGCAGGTGGCACCAGAGCACTGGAGTTTGCTTCTGAAGACACAGCATTCCACCCCTCAGTGGAATTCCTCCTTCCTGTGCAGTGAACAATCCCTTCTCCCTGTACATTGTGATGTACATTGTGATGCCAGCACAGCTGAAGACATGAGTAAGAAAGCGAAGCAAAAATCTTTCTATTGCCTGGGATGAATCACCTGTCTGGGTGTGGAAAACTTCCTCTGACCTCAGAAAATGTGGCAAAATCTCAGTTTTCAGTTAAGTTTCATTACTGGGAATTTAGGGGTAATTCCTATAAAATTTATTACAGGAAAGGTAAGAAATTACATATTTCCTTATAGTACATGAACTTGTATAGTTTATAGATGTATTTTCCAGTCATATTCCATACTGGTGTAAAGGAGAAGTGATTCATGAGCTGTGTCATGATTTCAGAGGTACAACATACCATGGAACTCAGTGAGTGACTGATTCCATTCCCCTGCTGCCCTGAGCAGCTCCTTGGCATGACGTGCTGCTTGAACATTCACAAAAAATCAACTATGTTCCTTCTAGATACACGAGTTCATCCTCCCCTAGAGCAGGAAAGACTTAAAAATATTAAAAATTATGAATGCAGAGGAGGTGCAAGGGGATCTTAGATATGAGATCAGTAATGAGAGGGAAGAACTCTGTCCATGAGGAATATCTGTGTCCATTGTAGCAAACTTCCCTCCCCAGCACAAGATCCAAATTTGGATATTGCCTTCACTGCATGGCCATCACCCAAACTCACAAAGTGCTGCCCTACCATTTCAACATCAGCAGTGGGGGAAAAAAATCTACAAAAGCCAATTTTCTTCTCCACTTCCACTGCCCTAGGAAGAGTCCAGTCAAATGCCAAGAAAACCAAAATGACACAAAAATGAATGGGCATAAGTCATCATTAAAATACACCAACATGTTTTGTCAGCTTCACCTGGGTAGGCTTAGGGGGCCAGCAAAGCCTCTGCTAAAATCATGTGCATGTTTTGCTCTGAAAACACTTTCAGAATTATTAAAAAAAGCCATCACCATTGCCTAAGGAAATGGGACACTCTCACTGTCACCCCAGTCTGCCTTGCAAGACTCAGTCTGCCTTTGCACACACAACTCACTGTGCTTGTCCAAAGACTGGCACTGCTCTTTGGCTTCATAGCTGGAAGTTCAAACCAGCTGAAAATTCATGAGGTGGAAAAGATAAGTCCAAAGTCCCTTGTTTATTAACACAGTTCCTGATGAACAGGATCTATAGGGAAATTAAGGAGTTTGATCACACATGACACTTTCAGAATGTGAAGAGTCATTTTGAAGTCGACTTCTAAAATCTTGCACTCACTGTTTGTTGGGAATGGTTGTTGATGTGTTTTGGGGTCTGATTTCTGGTGTTACTTGGTGTTACAGGAGTCATAAATACCATGATTTTTTTTAGCTTCATCACTGCTCTTATGAGATGAATTTTGCCATCATGCTTTTAAATTGCAGGAAGATTATGTTGTGTTCAAGGACATGAATTTTATTTCCCATTTAGTTCCACATCCCTACTTTGAAAGCTCTTTGAACAACTGTTCCTGAACTTCTTTTTGTGTATCCCTAATCACCTTTTTCATTTCCTTGCTATGATTTTTGGACTTGTTCATTCTTTCCTGTGAACAGTTTGAATTCTGAGGAGGTGTTAAGAGTATTTTACGCTCATGTTATTTTTATATTGGAGTACTTCAGTAGGGTTGTGGTTTTTTGGTTTTTAAATTACAGCCATTTTCTATTGTTAATATTCAGAGAAGATGGTTTGACCTATAAGTTTGACTTTCGTGATTGTTTCTGGAAACTTGTGAGCCATCTGTTAGGTACTTTAAAGGAAAGTAGATGTCCATAAAACTTATGGAGGCATCACTGATGTGTGCAAATCTGTTTCTTTACTTCTGTATCTTAAAGTTCAGATGATTCAATATTCTGTACTTCCTAAAAGAGAAGCTGCACCTGAATTAAAAATTTAACAAGCAGCAAATTCAGCAAAAACTGATGAAGTCCATTATGAAAACAGAAGATGTTTTGATAAAATCACTGCTGCCAAATGGAATGTGATTGAGTTACCTTAGGAAAGGTCAGCCTTGGGTACTGCTGGTTTAAAGGGTGGCTCTTCCTTTGCAGGCTGTGGTATCAATAAAAGTCATTCTGGTGTGTTTTGCCTGATGTTTTTCTGCTTTGGAGGACGTTACACCATAACCACGGTTTGCGCAGTAATTGCCCTCCTTGGGATAGTCCCAGTGTATGAAGCACACTGCTCACAAATAAGGGTTTCACATGCTGAGAGGAAATTGGCAAATACTTTGAATACATAATAGGAGCTATACTGAGGTTTCCATTAACTACTCCAGTAGAAAAAATGTTGCAGTGGTCAAGTATTTTACTATTAAAGTGCTGACTAACAAGAAGGAATGTGATCCTGTTAGATATGACATCTATTAATAACTGATAAAAAAAAATTAAGTGCCTACTCAAAACCAAGTATAGGGGATGGCATGTGCCAAATATATTGCTTTTAGTTTAATCCCCTGTTTCAGTCAGTGGTAGAATACAGAGTACTTTAATGTTAGAAGAATGCTCCAATCGTGGAATTCCTTTAGAAAATTTACTAAGAAAAAATATTCACTCCCTCAAAAGATGCAGCCAGTCTGAAATTAATTTTAATATTGGACTAACTTCATGAGGAACAATATGCAGCATAAGAAAAATAAGATCTTACATAGATAATCTGTTAATTATAAAAGGTGAAAATAAATTTAAATAATTGAAAATAAGACAAACAGGTTATTGTAAGTAAAACATTCAAGGAAAATGGTGAAATACTCAAATTCTCATACATACTGAGAATAATATTATTGGTATTTCTAAAAATGTGGTAGAAAATAATATTTAATTGTGCATGACCTACTGTTTTATCTTGACTCTGCTGCAGTCCTGCTACTTAGAACTAGAGAAGCAACCTCAGTGGAGGAAGTAAAGTAACCTCAATGGAGGAAGTAAAGTAGACTCTTTCTACTTATTCCCCAGCAAAGCCCAAAGCCTTCACATGAAAGCCATCAGTTTTTATAAAGTATGGGAAAATGAGTATCCTTGTTAACTGTTATCTGGCAAAATTCTTGGAAGGGATGTTGACATCCTGGTGTGTGTGTTCCATTGTACAGAGGACGTGGGGTTTGGCCACAGCTGGCTGGGATAGAAATCCTTTGCTGTAGGAGCATTCCCTGCTGGGGCTGCAAAGCTGGACCTCAGCCCAGGAGCTCTGTCCTGACTAATATCTGCTCTGCCTCCTGCACCAAGTTGAGCTCTGATGAGGAGAGGATCTGTTTCTGACCAATAGTTTCCTTACTGTGTTCTTAGTCTCCAGTACAATTGGAAATCTATTAAAAAGGAAAATGAGTTCAGAACAATATGTCTCCTCTGACCTTTTTCTTTGTCCAGTTGTGAGTATTGAATATCTTATCCAGAATTCTCATGCCAAGGTTAAAATAATTTCTTCTTGAGCTAGTCCACAATGATGAAGTAGAATTTTTCAGGAGATGGATTGCTCTGAGTGTAAGATTATTACGTGCAATTCACTCTGTTAAACTGAGCAATAAGCATTGCTAAATTGAGCTTTCTCAGTGCTGGGTGGTCATTCTTCTAGGTCTATGGTGAAAAAAGGGGATTGGAACCAAGTTCCCTGCTTGGCTCTGATCATCATACCAATCCCTGCCATCTGAGCTCCTAATTATGATTTACTAAAAACTTGGCCTGAAGCCCAGATCTGCGAAGGAACCAGAATGGAGCGTCCCTGCTGGAATCAGTTCACATGTCAGACCATGCAGCAGTCGTGGATCCCAGGGTGTGTCCCTGCTGGGCTGTGTGACAGCAGCACTTTAATCCCATCATCAGCATCCCTGGCCCTGCTGGGGGCTGCAGGGAAGGCCTGAACCAGCAGCCTCCTGCCTGGGTGCACTCCCTTGCCACCCTCCTGCCCCACAGCCCACATCCCCAGTGCAGCTCAGGGTAAGAGAGGATCCAGCTCTTTGTGGCTGAGTTATGGGAGCAGGGCTGGTGACCTCAAAGGGTGCATAGCATCAGCAAGGAAGAATGACACAAAGCCCCAAAGCTGAACTTTATATTCTGTACATGAAAATTGATGTCTAAAAGTATTGTAACAGGACTACTTCCTGCTGTTTCTATTAATGATGGAGATGATTGTCTAAATATTTCACTTCAGCAGCTTTGTGGGAAAATGAGAGTGAATGGTAAATTGTGTTATATATATGGTAACAATATTGATGTTCAGTCAACTTTGATTCATAAAATTATGGGATAAGCTGAGTTGGAAGTTGGGACCCATGAAGATCGAGTCCAAGTCCTGCACAGGGCAGCCCAACAATCCCACCCTGTGCCTGAGAGTGCAGTCCAAGTCCCCTTAGCCACTCCTCACACAGCTTCCACTCCAGACCTTCGCCATCCTCGTGTCCCTCCTTTGGATACCCTCTAATGCCTTTGTATCTTTCTCATATGCGATTCCCAAAGCTGTGCACAGGGCTGGAGGTGAGGCTGCATCAGAGCAAGGCAAGGCAATCACCTCTTGTCATTTCTTTTTCCCAGTAAAATGAAGCAGTGTCGTGTTTTTGGAGAATATTTTGGTTTGTAGTTTCTTGTAAACAGTAAGGTTGGATGGTTTTCAAAATATTCCTCAGTCAGACATCTAGCAGCTCACAGAACCAAAGAGTCATTGTCCCAATTAGTTATTAAATTCTTGGTTACAGTGTTTTACTGATGTGATGATGTTCACTTAAGCTTTCTGGAACTTATTTTGGTGACAGCAGCATTAATGTGAATCTTCCAACCTGTGTCACACTATCAGTTTTTCCAGTTAAACAACATGCTTTATAATTTCTGACTACATTATTAACATGTATTTGGAGAGGGAAGGACACAAAGCTTACTGTAATATCCTTTATGAGAGAGAAATATCAGAGTTCCTTTTGGCCTAGTGTCAACAGAAGGAGATTACTCTGTCTGAAGGAGTGGCTGCTCACTGATCTAAATATTAACCTACAAGACTTGGCAGCACAATGAAGTGTTCAGCTGACTGATTCAGGACTGATATCTTGCACTGAACATATTGAGAATCATTGGGTATTTGAGGTAACTTATGGCATTTTGTCATGCTTTAACTTCATCAGCCTTTAAAATAATTTTACTTGCCAGAAAATGTCTTGATGGAAAAAACTAGGTAAGATTTCTAAATGCCTGCATTCTTTTGTGGTTGTAGATGAGTACTGGAAGACTCTTCAGAGACTGAGCTCCTCAGATTTATAAATTTATAGAATAGCTTCAGTATAATTATGGACTAAGTATCCAAAAGATAAAAAGATAAAATCAGGTTAGAGGTATTTTATTTTTCGACCACAGGGCAAGTTCTGTCCTTTATATGAAATGCAGGTGACTTCTATGCAGCTTCAGTGGAATTTGACCTTCAAGCAGTGTTTTCTCAGAAATGATCAGGCACCTTCTTTTGTTTTCAATACAGTCATATAAAATTATCACCTTAATTAAAAGGAAAACGGTAAGCACTCAGCCTTCTCCTAATGTCAGAACCCTCTTGTTCCTTGCTTTGTTGAATGAAGATACTGTGCTCCTTTCATACTGCAATGTTCTCTGTGCTTAGCAGCCCTTCCATTCCTTCAGACCAGTTATTCAGCACAGAGTTAGGGCTCACTCATCAGACAACATGGATTTTATAAGTTCATTACATTTCCTTCCTCAGATATGATTACATACTTCTGTCTTAATAAAAACTTTGATCTGTAGAAAGAGTTTCAATTGTAATTTGTAACTGTACAACAAGCTACATTTAGCATCACTGTGAAAATCCCTGGATGCAAAAAGTCAGGAACAGGTAGTCTTGGGAAAGGTTGGTGATGCTTACAAAAAAGATCCCCAAACTGCACAGTACTTCTTTTATCAATAATTTCCAGCTTTTTTGTAGAAAGTTCATTTAACCAGACCTTTCTCTCTGTTGCCCTGTGAGATTAAAATATGGTAAATGGAGAAGTTAAAAGATTATCTAGCAGAAGTAGATGAAATTTTTGAAGCATAGCCAGTATAAAATAGAAGGAGGATTGTATTGACATTATTAACAAAGGCATTTTGGGCACTGGCTCCTCGATAAGCTACAATTTAATATTTCAGTTTCAGCATGAGAAACTTAAAGAGTTTCCTGCTTTCTTAAGTGCAGGTTTTGATATTAATTTTCAAGCCATCCACCTCTTTTACAACATGCTGTCCTCCTCCTACACAATTTAGTTGTTTCACAATTGTATTGCACAGCAGACAAATTTCCTGTAAGTTTACAAATAAAGCAGCTCTTTGGTGCTTTTAGAGAGCAGCCTTCAAGTTGAACTTCTAGTCCCTCTGATGATTTCATTTTTGGTCGATGAAAATTGCATGTGGACTTTTCCCTAATTTGTCAATGATATGATCAAGTAAATGGTGTCAAGAACCCAGCAACCCTAGAACACATTGAATTGCATTTCTTGAAACCCATTTGTTGGCAAAATCTGTGTTTGGGGCTTTGAATAGGTAAAGAATAAAGTCGTGCAGAACGATCATTGCGCTCTCCTACCAACTTTTTTTTCCTTTTGAGCAATTTTTGTGTTAGAAATGTCAACACTTGAAATCAGATGTGGCTGTGGCTCCCTTTGTGAGCAGGTGCCAGGTTCAGAAGAGTCTGTCCCAGGGGGAGCCTCCTCTCCCAGCTCTCCGGGGCCGCTGCTCCCGCCTGACCCAGCCGCCTAAAATTAGACCCTGATGTCAACCCTGGAGTTAAGCCCTAACTACTCAACTTTCATAAAACTGCTTTTGTCATTGCTTGATGCCTGCTGGTCCACTGAGCAAGCAGGTATCAGGGCTAATCCTAAAAATGCGTGCTTATTTTTACAGTGACCTTTTGAAACAACCTGGAAGTGCTGTCATTGGGATCAAACCAGAGCTGCTGGGAGTTCATTAGGCTCATGCCACTCTGCATTTGCCTCCAAAACATTTCTCATTTAATGCAATGAATTTAACCCAAGACTACCTTCTTTTCCATTTGGAAATAAAATAAAATAAAAAAGAGGAAATGTTTAACTTTTTTAGCTATTTTGATTTTTTAAGGGTTGAAATGACAAGGTTTGTCTTCATCAGAATGGAAAAATTGCTGTTTAGCTGTCACTTAAACTTTGCCCTTTAAACTTTAAATATCCCAGCATTACTTTTTCTGATGCTACTTCTTTTCAAATTGTGGGAGTTGAAATGTATGTAAGAAAAACATGTATTGTTTACAGAAATAACTTAATACTATGAATATTCTGAAAAAACCCCAAACAAGCTACCCTGTACTTGAAAGCAGTTTGATAATTAAACAGAACAATTTAAAAACTAAAAAAAAAAAAGCACAAAGAAATTTGGAAAGGAAGTAATTTGTATAACTAGCAAATATTTAAAAGAACAGGACTATTTCCTGCAGTGTAGGATCCTTTGCAGAGTGTTTCAAACAGTTGAACTCACAACAGGAAGTAATTTGCTGCTGAAAATAAGATCACATGAAGCTCACTGCCTATAGTGATAAAAGGGAAGTGCTTCTCTTGGTGGAACTGCTGGTTAAAGTGATGCATCAGAGCAGGTTAGTGGCATTGTGTGTTTTAAATTAGGTTGGGATGTCTGAAACAGGAGCAGAGAAGATATGACAATCTCATGGAACAAGCATTAAATGAACAAAGGTCCCATTGGGCATCAGATTACGTGAAATGGCTGTTTGAAAACATCACAATCTTTATTGTAGATGCTGCGAGTGTGAAACCAATCAAACAAGGATGTTATAGATCTCTGCACTGTCACACACAGGGAAATAATTGATGACAGTGAATAAAATTATTTCTAAGTTCCTGAGCAGGCCAAGGTGTAGGTATGGATCTTTAAGTAGGAAAATGAAACAACTTGAAAATCCATTTGCATGTTTGCTCTAAAGTGGCCACTGTCAGGATGATGTTTGAGGATACTTGATCATGCACTTGGAGACATGCAAGCAGGACACTTTCAATTTTGAGTACTGCCCCTTCAGGGGGCAATGGGGCAATCTTTTCAGAGGTTGAGGAAAAAGTAATTTTTAGTATTAAACAATGCAGAAGGATTAACATTTTTTTGGAGGTGATGCAGGAAGTGATTCTGTCAGCTGTATCAGCTACTCCTTGTGTCCAATCTACAAATTGCTTCACTAAAACTGTATTTTTATAAACCTCTATATATTTGATGTTGTGCCTGTTTCATGGGGTTTTTTTACTACATTGTCACCCTTGAAGGAGCTCTGAGATTTTCAAGACTGAAGCTGCTGCTTAACCCACCATTCTTACATTCCTAGAGAGTTTAAGGCAGGGCTACTGCTTTTCCAAAGCAACTTCTTTTATTAAGGTCTAATGCCAAAATCAGTAGGAATTGTTGGGTTGACTTTGGTAGTGCATGTCTGAGATACATTTGATCTGTTGGTTCATCTTTGTAAGGAATCGTTCTTAGGAAATACTTACCCTTATTTATTCATTCTCTGGTACTGCCAGGAATCTTTGACTTGGTCTGGATGATGTACTTGGGCATTCAACAGCAGATTTAAGAATTTGGTCATCTGCTCCAATCTGCACCTACTTCCCCCATGTGATAGTGTGGTGTTTTCCTGACACATCTGTCTGTGGTAATGTACTCTTTGGAATTCAGCAAAAGAAATTTAGGTCTGTGCTTCAGTGTTAAATTATTATTATAATCTGAATTTTAATTAAATCTTCTCTATATAAACATGACATTTTAATGCTCTTGGTAATAAAATAGTATTTTATTTTAAGTAACTCTCTAGAAAGATGTTATAATAGTTGAGATCAAATATATTTGCACTCGTTCTAGGGGGACAAATGATGTAACACAGTGGTATGATTTATCTTTTTTTTTTTTTAAACGATGTATGCCCATACATACATAAAATAACTGCATTCCTACATTAGTCACAAGAGCTTTCTCAGTGAAGTGGTGTGGCTTGAGTCATGTGGTTTGTTTTGCCAGCAGAGATGCAGTGTGTTCCTTGCTGTCACTGAGACCAGCTGGACTCTGGCAGTGGAGCCCCTTGGAGTTCCCTGACCCTTGATTAGCTGCTCCCTGAGTGCCCGGGGTGTTAAGCCTGGAGGGAGTTCCCCTGCTCTCCTGGGACACTGCCCTGTGAGTGTGCTGTGCCACCAGGATGGCTCTGCTGGGAGCTGTGGCTGCCCTAAAAGATGAGGATCTGCAGGGCTGGTGACTCCAGGCCAGGCATGAATAGTTTGTGCAGTTTGAGAAATGTGTCTCTTTTTGTTGCTTTGCCCAGAATTCCAAACCAACAGGCTTGGATTCTGCTACTGAGATCACCTCAAAACACACATGATATAATGGTTTAATTCCCAAAGTCCTTGGGACTCTCATTAAATTGGAGATTACCAGTAGAGTGAAACTAGTGGAAGCTTTGCTTTGCACAACACTTGTTAATTTTGCAGTTTCTATTCAAAATCATCATTGTCCAAACACTTTCCTTTAATCACAACATTCCATGCTGACACAACTATTTGCTTAGTAATCATGCCATACCTCAACATTTATGCATATTCATGTCACCACAGAAAAAAATGTGGCATAAAAGTTGCTTCAGACCGATGCAATCACATACACTGATAATTTAAATGGGTATTACACAATTATTTATTCAGCCTTTAAAAGGGGAAAAAATCAGTTACCAAAGCAACTGCTATATTGTGTGTAACTAATGCTATTTTTAAGATAAAGGACATTGGTAAGGCACATATATCAGTATCTCTTAGAAACATGTACACACTTTGCAAAGGGGAAAAACACCAGGACTTTTATAATCACTGAATTTGTAAAATGAAGAAGTTAGGACCTGTTTGCTAAATATTTCCTTATAATTGAATTTTATCACCATTCTTACAGCATTGTAAAATCTTCTGACAAGACTTTTAAGTAATATTCAGGAAAAAAAACCCAAAGAGAAATCATAATAATAATATGCAACAGCAAGGGAAATTTGTTTGTGTTCAGGCTAAGTCTAGTAGATCAAACAGCATTTGCAATCCAAAGCGTGCAGCCGAACACACAACATTTATACCATTGCAGAAGTCTCTACATAAATACAGGCTATGGAGAATAATTTTCTTCCTTTCTTTTCTGTTCAACCAGTAGAATATTGTCCTATCCTTGCTCTGAGAGTTGGGAACATAATGTGCTCTGTATTCCTTGTCACAGAGCAAATGCTTGAGGCTGAAGATGTTTGCATATCACTGTTGTGGGCTGAACAACCATGATTCTGTGTCAGAGTGGAAAATAATAGCACATGACGTAAGCTTCAGTAAATCATTTTTGTCCTAAGTGCACTCATAACCAACTTACAGACTTCTGAAATGCCTGGTTTTACTTTTTGTTCTGGCAGTCCAAAGGGC
This sequence comes from Catharus ustulatus, assembly GCF_009819885.2. Taxonomy (NCBI): domain Eukaryota; kingdom Metazoa; phylum Chordata; class Aves; order Passeriformes; family Turdidae; genus Catharus; species Catharus ustulatus. The sequence continues at coordinate 16,804,634 of NC_046231.1, read as the reverse complement.
ACAGAAGAATATTGAGGAAGAGCTTGGTTTTATTCATCATATTTTAAATTTTTCTGTTAACATCCTGTTCATGAATAGACTGACATTTCCTTGCACTCCAGAATTGTTTACAAAATAAGTTTAAAGAAAAATTCTGGTCCCTGGCTCACTACAGCTGATACATTGTGAATGCCTAATGTTGATCAAAGTCCTTTAGGAGGGATAAGTGAATGATGCTGTGCTGAATGTTATGGCTTGGTTCAAATGCTTTTTGTGAACTTGAAAGGTTATAAATATGAATATATCTTTCTTTTAGTATTAGACAAAAATCTGTATTCAGAAACCCTGGAAAACTTGGCTTGAAGAATGCCAGCAACTTGATCCCTGCAATAGCTTCTGTCTTTGAACACCCAAGATACAACAATAGTGAAACTGGAGCTAGTGGTGGTACTCTGATGTTCTACATTAAAGTTGTGATGTTCTGGAACAAGTGTTTTTCTTATGGGGAAAAAAATAATTATGAACAACTTGCCCAAAGTCAAATGCTGATGCACCTCTTGGAAAGATCTCAGACCATTCAGATTCTGGGTTACTCAAATAGTTGCTGCTGTTACTCTGTAGCTGAAGAGCAGGGCCCAAAATAAGCACCCAAGAAATGCTGAACTAATGCAAAGAAGGGATCCCTTCTCCCAAAGGAAGTTTTCTGGATTTTATTGTAAAGGAGCATTTTCCCAGCCCTGGGTGAGATTTTCAGAGCTGTGCAAATAAGAACTTGCAATGAAAGAAGTGCACCTGGGTTTTCCCACAATTCATGGTGATCCAGTCTGTTCAGTTAGAAACAGAGTTGATTTATGTGATATTATTAATCTATCCAGTAAGTTCTTCAGTCATTTCTGTTGCTGGCTGAATAAGGCTTCAAATCATCTGCTGTCCAATTTGATGAATAACAGCAATGTCTGAGCTGGTGGCTAATCCAGCATTAGTCATTTCTCTGCTCAGGTGTGGTATCAGTTTCTCAGTTCAGGGATAGTTGTCTGTGGAGAGGTATTTTGGGAGAAGCACGAGCCATGGATCAGTGCATGCATCCTTTTTGTGCCTCAGCTCTGCAGATACTGCAGGAGCACTGTTGTCTCTGATATCAGGATCAAAGTCCACAGCAGGCAAGTCATCCAAATCCATGCAGAACTCTGTTTTCTCTACAAATTGGATAAATCCTGTTGGTCTGTGATAGAAAGTGAGTTGAAATATTTGAAGATACTTCATTGCATTTAATATGCCTCTGCAGGAGTGGAAATGGATTATCTGGATTAGGAATCCAGGAGTGTGAGACTTCCCCCAGGGAGAGGAAGATGGGAGAAATAGTGTTAGAAAAGATGTATCTGTTTTAATTTGTCTTTATTCCCTAACTGTGGATATGAAGGGCTTTTCCTGGCTCCCTCTGCTGGCTATGAAGCTGGTTCAGCGTTTTTTTTTCCCCTTCTTTTTTTTTTTTTTTTTTTTTTTCCATGACAGTATTATTTTTGCTGATTAAAATAGCTATGGCAGCTTTGTGTCTATCTCAGCCTCCCTCCCCCCATCCTGTCTTACACATTCTTCTCTGCTTAAATACACAATTGTTTTTATGACTAATTCCTCTTTCCCCCTGTAAGATTATGTGATTCATGTTTAAAAATGAATTGATCCTTTAAAAAAAGCATCAGTTACTCCAAGTACATAAACAAGGGTGAAAAAAAAAGATTTAAAAATGTGAAATTCATAAGATATTCAGCAGTAATTTCCAGTATGACCTTACTTTTTGTTAATGCTGAATTTAAATAATGAAAGAAAAATAATAAGAGCAACATAGCAGCAGCTGCCCCAAACATGAAATGTTTGTGTTGTGCTTTATGCAGTGCCTGTTTTCTAATCACCTGAGATTTGAAATCCTGCACCTGCTCTGTAGTACTTAAGCAATAGTAGTACTTTGGCCTGACACTGAATTTCCATCTCTAGAAAATTTAGGTATAAACTGATTAAATCTGACAGTTCTCCTGTAGAGCAGGTAGTAACTAGCATCACAGATGGATCCCAGAGCATCCCCAACCCACAGAAGGGGACACTAATCTGTTAAGGTTTAGCAAAACACCGAGTCAAAACAGAGCCCAACACTTGCTCAGACATTTATTTTTCCCTGTGAATTCCACCATCTAGGTGTAGTTTTCTACCTCACCTGTGACTGATCACAGTTATTACTGTCTGGCTGGTTTTTAGCACACTCAGAGTCACGGGTGTGTGCTTGTGTTTTGGGTTTGCTGGGACATCCTCAGTCCCGCTGCAAGGCTCTGCTGAAGCAGCACCAACAGGGGCTGACCTTGCATGGCAAACCCATCTCAGCAAGAACTGCAGTAGCCAAGCAGCTGCATGCCCCAGCTCATGCTCCAACCTGCAGTGGGGCTTCAGGAAAAGTATCTCCCAATTAATGGCAGCCCTTCCCTTCCAAGTGTCACCTCGCAGAGATGGGCTCCTGTCTGCCTCTGTCTTTGTGGAGTCCTTTCTTTGGGAAACAAGCTCTTGGGTTCAAGTTTTTTGTGTGCCATTTTTAACACTCCCTGGTGACTCAGCCCAATTCCTGTGGGAATTGCTAAACCACTCTGAGGATTTTGAAAAAGTTGCTTTTTACCTGTGAGAGGCTCCCTGTGTTCCCTGAGTTAATGGGCAAATCTGTTAGCAGAAGGCAGAAAATTCTATTAAGATTCTTTTATTAGTCTTGCTGCTACAATACATGGAAGGTGCAGGATCTTGAATGTTTCTATCCTTACAGCTTCCTGCTGAGATGATATTATTGCTTGGGTTAAAAGCTAAGTGGCTTTGTGTATGTACACACTCCAGTCAAATATATGATTGCTAATAATCCCTGTAGCATGAATGGAAAAGAGTTTCAGGTGTGAGAATGCAGAGCATCACTTCAGTGACAAATTCACGTTTGGTTTGGGATTCAATCTGGGTTGAAGATTGCACTTTTGTCTTAAATTTAGGCTACTGTTCTCTTAGCGCTTTTTGGTTGTTTTTATCCTCTTTAACAAGGGAGTATAAACTCAACCTTGAAAGTGCTTCTTGAAAATTTTATATACAGTACTTTTCTAGATGTAAATTGAATTTTTTACTAAGTGAAAATGTTAAGTTTTTAATAAAGTAAAAGAGCTGCTATGAAAATTATCAAAATATAGGAAATTAATGAAATAACTTGAGAGTTTTAATTTTTTGACAAAAAGTCTACATTTTTAGTGATTGGGGTAGAGAGAGACAGGGCAGTAATTCTGAGATATTCCAAATTCTTTTCCACCAACTATGAAACTGATTCTGGGTGTTGCTCTTTTTTATGACTGATGACCAGGCATAAAATCTGAGATCCAGACCTGATCCTGCAGCCCTGGTTTGAGAGCTGGAGTGGTGTCAGCTGAGCACTGCAGCCCAAGCTCATCCAGGAGAGTTTTAGAAAAGTGCATGGTGATATTGAGACAGGCTTTGCTTTCTAAAAAAGAAGTAAAAAAGTACTTGATTTCTAGATTTTCACCAAGAGGAGAGTGCCAACAGACCTTAATAATCACTATCCTTTCTAATTCACTGTAAACTTCCTTTATCTGACCTTTCACAAGAACAGATCACACAGTAGAGGAGGTGAGTTTATTCAGTAAGGTCCCCTAAGTGTTAAATAATTTCCCAAAGTCACTTCTGCTTGCATACAAGGAATGATTTTAACACCTCATTTGGAATTTGATAATAATTTATATATATCACGCCATTAATCAGTTTTAAGATATCAAAAGAAAGTTAAATCAGTGAAGTTACATGGCTGAGCTGTACAGATGCTCATGGTTGGGTCAGGTGTCCACCAGCCCACCTGGTTGCCTTTGTTCCTTTCTATCAGGCATTTGCTGCAATGACTTTTGCAGGAAGAGCTCCTGTGTTTCCAGAGCCCAGGGTAATAGGATCCTGTCTGCTTAGGTAATGAAAAGCTGAAAGTTGATGAGAATTTACATTCACATCGGTCTGTTTGGATAAAACATCATAAGTGGTGTGACTTTCATACAATATATTTCCTACAAAGATCAATAAAAGAGAGATTTAACCTGCTCATATTTTAGCAAGTGTTTCTAGTGCATCTTTCCCCTGACTCTGCTTACAGACTTTCAAACCCTTATCATTGCATTTTGTGTTCAAGCTGATGTAAGGAGCACATCTGTCTGTCACTTGGTTGAAGATTTGAGTCTGATTCCTCACATTTTTTCAACTTCTTATCATATTAAGAGCATTTCTGCTGGAAACAAGATGGCTGGTCAGGGTCAGGGGCAAAAATAGTCCATCTCTCACAAAAGTGACTGTCTATAGGTGTGTGTGATTTTTCCTTGTAATTAATTTTTATTCAGAAGGGGAATCTTTGAAATATTAAAACACTGTTCCTCCAGCTGCTGGGCTTTTTCTACTCTTCATGGGTGCTGTGTGTGATAGAGCTGTCTTTTCACCAAGGCTTCTCGTGTGACAGATGATATCTATGTATTGCCCTGCTGTTTAATGTGAAGCAAATGGGATGGCTTATCTAATGTGACAGGTACAGTCGTCTGTTGTCAGAGCTGTGACAGGACTGACCAGGATTATCTGGATGAGTGGTCATCATGATGCTGCAGCATGGAAGGTGTGGGCCTCATGGATAAACTGCAGCACAATGAGATCCAGGGCTACTGGAGTGGAAAAGATGAGCAGGCTAGATGCTAATGTGATATATAAAGACATCAGACACTGATGAGTGCAATGAGGATGCAGGTTTTGGGGGTGGAGGTAAGTACTGGAGGAGGTATGAAATACATACCTCTTGGAAAATCTGGTAGACATTATTTGTAATAAAATAGGTTGCAAGTTCATTTTTCTGCAGTTAGGCAGATGTCTGTGCAGACTACTGCTCTGCATTTTTGGGACTCAGGAGATTTTCCCAGTGCTCAGACTAATAAGGTGCAGAGGCAAGTGACTGAGCAGCCAACAGGATGAGATACTTTCACTAAATATAATTGCAAGCAAATGAGCCAAGCATGTCCATAGTTTAAAAGTTGGTTTATTATGTGGCTGCACTGTCCAATGTGAAATGAGAGTGACATTACTGTAGCATTGAGAGAACATAAAATTTTGCTGTTACAGCTGTGAATTTCACAGAGGCCTCCCAGTGCCACATTATGGACATTGATTGGGGAATGATTTTTTCCAATTGTGGTCTGTGTTTCAACAATAGAAATGAGCAGAGAGAAGGAGCTGGACATGCTGCTGGACCTCCTGCAGCACAGGAGAACCCACTGAAGAGTATTTGAGTGTGACAGCCCAGCAGGCTGCAAGCCTTTAGCTGGTGTTTCACAGGGTTTTCTTGAATTCTTCCAAGGCCATACAGGTAGACAAACCCCAAGGCTCTTGACTGCAGGAAAGCTCACAAGGTTCTTCTGTAGGAAATCTTGCAGTGTTCAGCCCATCAGGTGTCTGTCATGAGACTTAAGCTGAACTGGCACCTGTCTCACACCTTTCCCAGTGGTGGGACTGGCAGCACTGCTGTAATGGAGTGGTTGGAAGGGTACATTTTAGTTTCTTTCCAAAGAATATCTCTGTATCATAGTGTAGAGACTTTTCATGGTTTGTAAACATGGAAAGAGCGTGTTGGGTATTCAGAGAAGTGATGTTTCTGCCTACCCTCACTGGCCTGAGGAGAATTTATCTACATCACAACCTACTTGGCTTTCTGTGGGAAATGAAGACCTGAAGAGTAGCCTCAGTGGTTGGATCCTAGTGCTTCTCTTTCACTCTGAATGATCCAGCCTTGTCTTTAAGCACTTCTGTGTTTCAAGGTTGTGGGCACTGGGAGGCTGTGGGTTTCAGTCAGCACAGTTTCAGTCAGCTTGCTGTTCTGCTATTTAGTTAATTTTCCAATAAAACCAGTGTAATTATTAAATACAACTTCCTTATACCTTAGTGACCAGAATGATGTCAAACGTGCTGTGATTATACACAGGAGCATCTGTGGGGTCTGGGAAAGAGAGATGAGATGCCTTGCTGCTATTTTTGGCTCTGATGCTTGGTATTTCTTCCTTTTGCAGACCCTCTGTGCCATTTTCTGATGACTGATCCCTGAGGGCACAATTGATATTAATGAGATGTAAATGGCAGATGAGGTGACAGATGACAGTGTCATCAACTGTGATCAACTAAAGAAATAAAGAACAGTATCATGAATAAGCACAAAACAGTCAGAAGACATAAATGAACTGTATATAGTAATGTTGAACAGGTTTTTTTTTAAAGGTAATGCATTGGAAAAAGAGATAATCAGAGCATGAAATATTAGCATGAAATGACTGACTATTGTAGCTCTTAGGAAATATTTTTCAGGGTATTTACTGTAATAGACTGAGTAAGAGAAAGATTATTCATTTATTTATTTAAGAGTGACAGTGACAGAAGATGTGTGACAATGGAAAGCAGGTATTATGCACTTGCTGTTTAGGAAAGAAAGGTTTGATGTTTTCATGGGTCACCACATGAATAAAAGAGGAGAACGAAAGATGATATTTAGCAAAGGTCATGAAAGCTTTAATCTGGAAGCCTGAGACATATGTCTTGGCATGTTAAATAATCTTGAAGCTTGCTAGAAAATGAGATTTTCACAAGGACTCTGTCTTGATGTTTACAGACTGATTCATACCTGTCCAGCTACTGACAGTCCAGCTAATTTTTTGATCACTAAAACATGCAAAAGCTGCTGTCTAACTCACTGGTACCCTTAGGAGCCCAGATTTGAAGAATGGGCTGATCTTATGAGGATTCCATATGGATAATTCATTTCTCCCCTCATTCTGGCCTAGATACTCCAGACATTTTGTCATAGTGGTTTTGGTCTTTTTTTTTTTTTTTTTTTTTTTCCTTTTTGGTACTCCATTGTGTTTCTATGGACTTCTGGCTCCAGCTCTGTTAATCCTCCCTCCTGCCCTTGCCACGGTGCTCTTTCCTGCAGAGAGTTATTTTGGAAGCACAGCTGCAAAAAGTGAACAGAAATTTACCTTTGCCCCACACTTTGTTTAAAATGTGCTGTTCTGCCTCACTGGGGCACAGGAACCACTTCTCTGGGGTGACATGGAGTCATTCCAGCTCAGCAGAACCTCTGCAAAAACATCTCTGTGAATTTTTTCCATTCTCTGTCTTCTTCTCCTGTTCTTTTTCCTCTCAGCTTGACTTTGGAGAGAACACTTCAATGAGCCACACAGGACATTGATGCTCTTGGCTGTACATGACAAAATAGTGCTGTTATAATTAACAGGAGTGGTATCAAGCTTATGTTCTTGTATCAATTAGACAATGGGATTATTATTAAGTTCTGTGCACATGTTCTCTTAATTATTTCCGTAATTAATAATGTGTCTTCAGTGATGCTTTTGTAATAGCTCCCAAAATTTAGATGGTAAGCACACTTGATTGAATTCCTTTTCACCTGAAACTTCTGTGTGGTGTAACCTAAAATGTGGCTTTTTTTGGTTAGTATATATATTTTTTGTTGTGTATGATACCAAATAATTTTATGTTGCAAAAATATCTTGCAAAGTTCCAAATGGAGGGAGATTGATACACCTGTCATATAGGTTTATGACTCAGCTTCATTAAGGTCTGGTGAAATTTGGACACCATTTGTGCCTCAATAAAAGGAAAAAAAATCCCAGTTTCTGGATTTAGCCAGGGAGCTGCAGTTCTGTTATTTCTCCAGGAACGGTATCAGTTGGATCCCCCTCCTCTAAAGTCACTGGCTTGAATCAGCTGGATCAACTTCTTTTGGTGTAAGTGGGAGTTAGAGTGGGTTGGAGCTGCATAAATTGCTACATGTGGCTGACAGAAGACTATAGAATTTGAATTATCTTTGTAATTTTTCCCTGCTAAAAACAAAACCAAACCAAAAAAAAAAGATTAAAAAATACCATGCCATTAAAATTCAAATGTTTTAGTGTTAGGAAAAATACAAGTCATGTCTCAATAATTCTTGGTCTGCTGATTGTCAGGAGTCATTGTTCTTACTTGGCATTTTAAATTAAAACTGTATCACTTGCTCTCACAGGTCACACCAAGTATCTATTTGATTGGAAGACCCAAAACTTTTTAGAGGCTCATTTCTGATGTGTATGCTTAAATTAAAAATTCATACTTCACTTTCCTCAGCTACTGTGCAACATTCCTTTAAAATTCAGTGTTCCAGTGAGCAATCTCCATTTGATACAATATTCATGGAAGGTAATCACAGAAGGTTCCAATGCAGTCAGAGCAGATTTGTTTGGAAGTTCAATGGCATTTGTTTGGGAGCCTTTGCTGCCTGCTTGTTCCTCACTCCCTGGTGCTCTGTGTTAAATTCCCCAGTTCTGTTCTTTGGCATGGGGAGTTTCTCTTGGGCTGATTATTCTGGCACTAATGTGTTACTCAGCAGCCTGAGAATCCGTGCTTTAAACATAAGGAGCTGGAGTGGTTTGGCTTTTTCTTGTAGTGGCTGCAACAAAACCTGTTTGCTTTGCTTTGACAGCACAGCATTGCAGTGATAATCTGGTTCCAATGGATCTGTCACTGTGTGGACAGCAAAATTCCTTAATTTAGTTGTCATGGCTTGGATTAATTCAACAGGCTTTGGCATTAGTGCTGGATTCAGGTGCAACTGTTTATCTAACTTGTGTGCTCTGGAAATCTCTTCTGGCACAAGTGGGAAGAGAAGAATACAGCAAAACACTGCACCTTTCCAAAACAGCCCTTGATCTTAACGATTCGACAAAATTCATTTTGAGAGAGTTTAGTTGCAAGCCTACAGAATGGAATTGGCAACTCATCCTCAGTTCCCTTAGGGTGATATCTTCAGTGATTTATGTAAAAGTCTGTGTAGCTGAATATGTGGAGAGATTATTTCTGACATTCCTGGCTTGGATAAATGATGCATTTTGAATGGCTGGATACACCAGTTCTCAGGTGGCACAGGTTTTTCTTATGTAAAGAATAATGATAGTTAATACACACTTTCACATTTAATTATTTAGATGTCTTTCTGTTTGCTTTTCTAATCAGAAGTATCATTTTCTTGCATCTTGAATTTAAGTGATTGTGAGGAGTTTCAATCACAGGTGTTTAAAGAACTGTGTAAGGCTTAAATGAATGAATAAAATGGAAAGATTTATTCTGTTCCCCTTTTTATTCTGTAGGAACTCACCTGTTTCAAGTGCTGGGATTGCAGAGAGATTTGGTTGGGAAATTCTGACAGGACATTCAGGTAGAGACCTGGTAAGTATCTAGAAATCAGTGTGCTTGCCTAAAACTTCCTAAACCAAGGTTGAACACAAGGGCATTTTTATCTCTAGATATGCTCCCTCTATTCATAGACATGTTTATCTGAAGCTAATATTTACCCGTATTCTGGTTCTATTTTTAAAAATTATTTGTTCCTTTTTTATTTCCTTTTGAAATATGTAGGGTGTACTCTCACCTCCCTCATCACAAATGATTCAGCAGACTCAGTATTTTCACTGACACCACTACACGTTCTACACACAGGCAAATAGAAACTCTCTTTGCTCTGCCTCTTTTCTTTTGAATTTATTGTAGAATTTTTTGCTGCCTTGCTCACTAACTCAGCCCTGCCTCTGATTCCTCAGGGGCTCTTGTGCCCTAATCAGATTGATTTCTTGATCCAATTCCCTTAGTGGAATTGCCAATAATGCCATTTAATTTGGGGCACCAGTACCATGTTCCTTTCCCTCTGACACTCTCGTTTACTTTTCTTCTCACCCCTGTGTCATGAGTGGGGTCTCACAGCTGAGGAGCAGCCAGCTCATCTCCTGTCCCAGTGAACATTCCAGAGAGCTCCTTGGATTCCTGTGACACCCACCTGCTACCCCACTCCTTCACTGTGGTTCCCTCATCATAGAAATGTCTGGTTGGATTTAATATGCAAATATACTCCAAGAGCTCTGCCCTTGGTGGGGAAATAGCCCTGGCAGGATTCTGAATAAAACAGGCTCTGAGCTGAATGGAGTGGCAGCTTTTAGGAAAAAGAAGCATTGCAGAGCAGCACAGTATGGATGAGGTATAAATGAGTCTTTAAAAACCATTCCTTGTCTCCTTTTTCTGTGAACCAAATGTGTTTTTGAGCTGAGAGAATAAATGTGACATAAATCTGGAAAGGAGACTCTGGATCATTGTGGCATTGCCTGGTTTCCCCAGTGTGGCAGACTGCTCATGGTATGGTTGCTTGACAGGAGTAAGTTCTTGGTTTGCCTACACACTTGAAACTGAATCAAGTGACTTTCCTGTTTTCTTAACACATGATCAGCAAACATAACTCTTGTTACACTACATACCTAATTCCCATAATATTGTCAGTTGTGCCCTGACATAATGTGTAAAGACACAGAGGATCATTTCTTCAGTAATGTAAGCGGGTGAGGATGAGAGGTATTCTGACAGCCAGGCACTGCCATTCCAGAGCTCTCTTCTCCACCCCTGAAACAGAAGCAGCTGTGCTTGTATGAGTTCCTGGGTAGGTAATTTTTAGGGTAGGCAGAATTCTGGCTGAGACAGGGAAAGCATGTGAGGACACAACACAGAGATTTCCAAGGAAATGCTTCTGGTGGAGTTGCGTAATACCTACTATTGGGGAAAAAGAGTCATAATGTTTCTTGCTCTTTCTCTTCAGTGGGGGCAGTTTTAATTTCCCAGTATCAACTGCACAGACCACAGAGTAATGGATCAGCATTAGTGAGCCTGTCAGGGAAATAGAGGATGCAAGCAGCATTTCCTAGATAGACCAAACAAGTTTACACAGATAATTAGGTAAGGACAGGTCTTGGAGTCTCCAGCTGTGTCTGTGCCATGCACAAATGACCAAGGGAAAGCTAAATGTGCAGTTTCACACAGCGTGCCAGGGACACAGCTGAAGAGACAAAGTAGTCTGTTCACTCATGCACTGTTCTGTTCTCCCTTGGACCACTCTTTCCTCGAAACAGGGGCTGCAGAAATCAATGTCTGGAAAACAGGTGCTTCCCATGCTTGTGTCTGTAGAACTGCTTGCAAAACAAGTGAGTCTGAGCAGACATACACACTCCTAATGTTAAGAAAGAAACAGTTAAGGCTCATTCTGTTGGCAGATTATCTGAGGGGATTATCTCCCTGGGAGGATCCTGGTTAGCAGTGAGGGCTGCAGCAGTGCCTTTGAGCTGTGTCAGGATGTGTGGATGTGCTGGCTGGGCAACTTGATTGGGATATGTTGGCTTTTTGTGAGAACAAAGTCCTAAACCACTTAGCATAATTAGTTTAAGTAGTGGCTAAAATAAATAAATCTATTACACCACAGTGATTATTTACTGATTTTAAAAAAAAATACTGAGTTCTGATATTTTCTTGCTTTGAAAGTTCAAGAAGGCACAGTGTGCATTTCTAACATTCTTTTCTAATTTTTAGAAAAGACTGATGAAAATGAGTGATATCTGGTGAGAACAGAAATATTAATGTGTTGTTCAATACAAGTTAAAACAGGGAAAGGCAAACAATAGCAGTGAGTCAGCCTTTCAGAGAAAATAACTAGTACAGACCTTTAGTCTGGGTGACATTATCACAATTTACTTAACTAGAAAAGTTGTGTACCAGAGGCCTTTTCTGAAGATATCAGGGAGATAAAAATGCAAAGTATAGTAGCCATATATGCAGAAAAGGATCAAGGGAAGAATTAGGAAAAACAAAAGAGGTGCAAATCTAATTTCAGATGTGAGGAAAATGTTAGATCCATAAATAAATTATAGCTATAGAGCATTTAGAACTGTAGAATTAATTATAGTCTTAATAGAAGTCTGAGAGCAAGAGCCTGCTGTGAAGGCATTGCAGGGCTAATTAAGGTCAGTGTTGGAAACACAACACTTAACAAAAAATTTTTTTAATGACTTGGTAATGCTGGTGCAGAAACCTTGCATGGAGTTATGCAACCACCTGTACAAAGGAAAGCTGGGTGCCAGTGGCACACTCCAATTTTATTTTCTGTTTTGAACATCTATCCTAAAATTGAGGCCTATTTCTGTGGAAATGTTAAGTTCAGATTTGTTTTTCTGACATGTTTTCCTATATTTACTGTCTCCTTTAGTGAAAATTGTTGTTCATATTGGTCACTGTGAAGCTAATATGGATGTATGGCCTATATGAACAAACTGCAGTTGGAATATAACTCCAGCTAGTTGGGGGATAAATCTAAAGGCTGTACTATTTCAATCTGTCTGTAGTAAGGAGTCATAATTTTTTGAGTTAATTATTTTCTATGAGCAGGAGAAGAACTATTAAAATAGAAATTACAGTAGATTTTGTGAACTGGGTAGCAGGGACTGTTGTGCCTATGTGTGAATTCAATTACAGGCTGTAGTGAGAAGTGTGATGCTACAAATCTAATTGATAGGCAATTTGTTAAGGATATAGTAGATTTGCTCAGTTCTTTCATCCTGCAAGTACAATATGTTCATGTGTAATTTTACTCAAGTGATGAATTTAAATTATAAGATTAGAAACAAATAGACATCTGTGGGCAGTATTGATGTGTCCTACTCCCAAACCTGACATCCAGGATGGGATGGTGGTAATAATGGTTGGTGTAATTATGATTCAGTTCTGCTTGTTTATTTGTGAGAGGTTAAATGATCACAGCCTGGCTGGAGTCTGGTGCAATGGGTGAAGCAAGGAGAGATGTGGTCAGAATCAGTAAATTTAAAAATAGATTTTGGATTTAGTTGAGCTTACTGAAGACAGTGTTAAGGCTGATGTAACTCAGTTGTTCCCAGCCAAGGTTCATAAACATCCTGTGTTCCTCTGAACCATTGTTGTGGTGCTGTGGCAAAGTGACGTGCAGATAATACTGCAGATTTTGTGTCTGCAGATAGTTGGAACTGTGCCACAGTGCTTTTCCCTTTCATTTTGTTTGAGAGTCTAGAATCTCCAAGTCAGGAATATTAGAATATCTGGACAGCAGTTGCTGCCATCAGGTGCTGTTGCTCACAGCAAAAGCTGAAAATCAGTATAAAACCTTTTGGGTTCTAATTACAGGAGAACATTCCCTCTGAGACAGAGTCACACACATGCTGCCCTGCTCTCTGGGTTTCCTATTTTCTCAGCTAACATCTGTAAATAACTTTCAGCTTGTCCCTGTTGATTCCCCAGCTGCTCCATCTCCCTTGTTGCTCGTGTCAGAGACAGATGAGTCTCGAGGGGAGCGCGAGAAGGCTGGAACAGAACTCCTGCAAATGCCCACAGAGCAGGCAGGATGCTCCAGCTGGTCAACAACTGGATCCTCCTGGTGCCCAGAGAGTCTGGAAGCTCACTGAGGTCATACAGGTTTTCTGCACATCCATCCTGAGCAACTGAGCTTGAATAAAGGAAAAACTATGAGTTTACTGTGTGTTCAATGGTAAATTGTTTTCCTCTTCCTTTTTTATTGTGTTTCCTCTCTGAGTTTTTGCTTCCCACTCATTTAATTCAGTAGCAAAACTCAAGTTGGCTTAAGTGGAACAAGATCAGTTCCCATGCCAGGATGTTTTATAATGTAGTGATGACAATCTGCCATTTAGTTTTTATGTAATGACAAGATGGTATGTTCAGGATTGTATTTACCTGTGAGGTCTGTTTGATGTTGTGAAGCTCCTGTCTGATAATATTTCCCCCTGTGGATGTGTGATAATCCACAGGCTGTGTATTTCACAGTGATATTATCTTGGAGGGTCAGTAAACATTAGAACCTACTCCAGTCTGAGCTATGGACAGGTGTTGGTTAAATAAACATAACTTCCAGGTTTGTCCTGAGGTATTTGGAAGGTGGCAATTCCCCTGGAAACTGGATTACAAGACTGTGTGTTAGTCTTCGTCTGGCACCACAGATACCTGCTAGGTAGGAATGCAAATAATCTCTGAGAAAGGGAGCAGATACTGAGAGCTTTGCTGTGTTGATAGGAGGAATGTTTTTAGCTGCAGGACCAGTTTGCCTAGAAAGGCCAAAGCAAAGGAAAGGAGGGTTAGTGAATCAACGATCAAGGTATATATGGGGGAGGAGAAACACATGCTCCAGAAAGGCCAAGGTAAAAGCAATGCTGGAACCAAGCAGAGCTCAGCTGTACCTACCAACACTGGCAGGTCCAAAAGCATCATGTCCAGAGCTGGCTGCTGCCCAGCTGATGGATCCAGGCAGAGTGAATCCGACACATCCAGCTGGGGCAGCCCTGCTGCACGTTTGCACACAGCCTGGGGAGCGTGTGGGCAGTGCAGTTGATGCAGCGGTTCCTCTGCAGATGTGATTCAGCATTCTTTGGAAATGGCTGTTTGCTCAGGATACCCAGACATCCAGCTTTTGGAAAAATGTGTTCAGCCACTGCTCAGAGCAGCAGAGGCTCTGCTGTAGGCAGCAGACAAGTACCCAGGCTGGGAGGGCTGGCAGGTCTGCGGAATGTGCCTGGATCCAGTGCAGCTGGGACCCAGACACAGCTGTGTGTGAGCTCTACCAGGAAGACACAACGACTGAACTACTCCCAAACCTGCAGAGAATAACAAGATTGGGTTCACAAAGCCCAGTCCTGTTGGGAAGGGAAGAAGAAAGGACTTTTGGATGAGGGTCAAATGGAATAGTACATAATTTATTCTTACATTTACTTGTTCACATTCAGTCTTTACATTGTCTCTCAAATTTGTCTATTCATCACTTCCAGCTTGTCTACTTAGCTTTGCTCTCAATCCTTTCTTTCTGGTTTCCACTTCCTCTGTGCACATGTAGATCCCAGCTTCTCCTTTATACGCTTGTCCCATGAGAAAGTATTTCTGCAAGTTGCATTCCTTATTTAACATATTTTATTTTCCTTTACCACACCACTAGAAAGGTGAGTCCCAGTGCAGTTAGGGATACACATGTCAACAGCTGGCTCTCATGAAAACTGCAAAACTGAAGGTTTGCTGCATCTGTGTTTTATTTTATTTTAGGCAGTTTAGTGTCTTGTACAAGTTCCTGTGAAAATTCAGGGTTTCAGTTCTTGTCTTTGAGTTTCTTGGACACCTGGAGTTGTTTGTGTGGCTGAATTCTGTAGTTGAAGTTCTTGGGTGAATGAATAATATGCAATTTATAAAAGGTGAAGCAACATGGAGTAACCAAAAATAACAGCACAGAGCAGTTTTCCTGGCATCCAGCCAGTACAGGGTCAATGGGAATTTCTCCATTGGCTTCAGTGGGACTTTCATCAAATCTACTGAGAGAACACTGTACAAGATGTCCACTTCAGACAGCAAGGTTAATAATACCTGAAGTCATAATCATCAGCAAAAAATACTGGGCTGAAGTCAGCTGTCATGGAAGGCTCAAAGGTTTTTCAGGCCCTGTGTAGCTGACAAAGTGACCTGGTGGTTACACAAGAGACTCAGCCTGTTCAGCTGGGCTGGCTGAATGTCACAGAGCTCTTGTGGGGTTGCAGGGTGTCCTCAGGAGTGGCTGGGTGTGATGAGCTCTCCAAACTTGACTTCCAGTGGAAGGTGCTTTAGGTGTCATAGCACTGCCAGCAGCATTGGAAAGCTGCCCTTGATTTTTAGTTGCACTGTTCACAGTCATTAATGGAGAAAAACTAAAAAATCTGTCTCAGTCATTAGCAACAAATTATTTTCCAAAGTATTTGCAAGATGCTAAATGTCTTGAGATGTTTGCAGAAGCAAGAGCAAACACTGAAAGCAAAATAATGAAAATTAAACATTTCCATGCTCATTCAAGATTAATGATGTCAGGGTTAATCACTGCCATATAAATACCCAAATAAATAAAATAGATTAAACAAGTATTTTCTGAGTGTTTGCCTGGCTATCTGGCTTTCTTAGGATCTTTAATTGACTTTTCAAAACTTGTTTCTAATTGACTTGAAATTCGCACTATCAAGGAATGTCTAGAATTTTTTGAATCACTTATCAAGTTTCTTTCCACCAAATGCATATGCAACACAGATTAATCAGCCTCAGCTCTGACATGCAAGAAATGTGAAATAAAAATTGAGAAACTGTGATTAGACCAATTAGTTAAGAAACACTGCCTCTAAATTATTCCCCTATCTTAAGAAAAAGTGAGAGTTTAGTGCAGCACCTGTTCTCTAACCTCTTGTAACAGTCAGAAAACAGCATCACCAATGAAAAAAACATTTAGCCTGAAAAAGAGGTTAGTAACTTTTTAAAAAGAAAGAAAAAAAAAAGTGGTAACCATAATTCTGCCTCTGAATATGTTCATAAAGTTTCTATTTATTCAAAGCTGAAAGATTAAATATGGTGCCTGTCTTCAGAGTGCCTGGAGATGCCTACATAGCGTGATGTTATATTTAATAAAAATCTTACATCTATAATCAGTTAGATCTGAATATGCCTCACCTCCCAGTGACTTTTGTATTTAAGCTAATGTTTAAATCACCTTTCTTTTGGCTCAGAACCTGATGATGCTTTTGAAGGCTTAGACTGCTGCTATTGGGCAACTTATCAGTGTATGGAAATGAATGCCAAGAAGTTTAAAATATTGTGTTTGTTGTAAAATGCTGATTTTAGGACGTAACACACAAAACATGTTAAAAAGCCTTCTTTGAGTGATAAGAGTGTGTGCAGTGTTTGGTGTACAGATGTATATAAAGCAGTTTATTGCTATTTTGCAATGGAGAAAACTGATGTGCAGACAAAACTAAATTAATTTCCCACAGCCAGACAATGAGTCAGTGACAGAACTGATAAAAGAAACCACCAGCCCTGATGAGGAGGAGGGAGCAAAAGCTGTGGCTGGGGACTTTCACAGACACAACACCAAACTCAACACAGATGGGGATGACTTCAATGTGGAGGTGGTCACCCCTTCTCCAGCATGTTCAGCTGGGACTCATTAGTGGGGCAGAAGCTGCTACTCAGCCAAATCTGATCCCTGCTCCTGGCCCTGGGCCCTGTGCTGGGGATTAGTCTCTAGGAGCTGTTGAGTCACCTCCCTGCATCCACCCTGTCCTGCACTGCCCAGGGGTGCCAGGGGTGGTGGGAGAGGGAAGGGATGGATGAGGGATGAGTGCCAAGGACAAACCTGCTGCTGCCTGAAGGAGTTACTGCCGTGTGCAAACCACTGAAAACACCTAAACTGCTCTATAATTTCCTTTGTTCATTCAATTATCCAAAACTGTGGTGTTTGCTGATCATGACTCAAGTTTACATTAAAACAGGAAATCTTGTTTCAGACTGCAGCACAGATTTACTTGGTTTCTAGATAGCCCATGGAAACATCAGGTACAATTTTGTAAACAGAGCACTATGGATTTTTACAATGAGGAGTAATTCACACAGCACATCTTTGTCCTGCGGAGATTTTGCTGTAATTCATTGCACAAGGGCTGTACAATGTCAGTAATAAAACACAAGATAGTGAATTAAAATTGGAATTTTGAAGAATGGACTCAGTTACAATTACTACTAACACTGAATTAATTTGTATTAATATTTCATTAAAATAAATTTTCTGCCTTTCTTCTAGCTCCAGGTAACTTTTTTCATGAGGTGCAAAGTGTAAATCACAGATCTTAATCAGCAGATGTAAGTGTTTCTTGTGGCATAAAATTAAACTGTTCACATAACATGGCTAATGCTTACTAAATTTTATTGTTCAGGCAAGTGGAGTGTATTTAATAGGAAGCTAAAAAATTTAAAAAGTATGTATTTTTTTTAATGGAAAACCAATTTCTTTTGCCACTGGGTAGGACCAGGCTCTAACTGTACAGTATGTCCCTGTACAATTGCTGCTCCAGGCACAGGATGGAATCCAGATTGTTTCCCTTCTCCCAGGGAAGAGGTGAAATATACTTCATCCTTCTCCATGAAGCAATGCATTCTCCTCTGGGCTGATAGCTTAGCTGGTGAATGGAAATGTTTTGCACATTGCAGAGTTGCAGCAGGACACTTTTGGGAGCATCTCCTGTGCTCTCCTTCCTCTGCTGTGGTTATTGGCTGAGTACAGCTCATCAGAACTGGGACCAGGTTTGTCGGTGTTGTGTGGCAGCACGTGAAAACCAGAGAGGATGCTCCTGTGGGAGGGCACTGTCAGGAGAGCTGAGTGTCAATAAAAGATCTGTCAAATCACCTCTCCATGGACTGTGCCATTGGACTGATAGAATGAACAATTAAACAGAAAATTAGAGCACAGTACTGTACTGGTAGCCCTGCTGCCTCCTTTTGTATGTCACCAAGCCTTGCAGCAAACAATGGTGTCACCCTCTCAGATGTCTTGGTGTGCCTTTCTCCCATCTCTTACTTTATCTACAGCATCTCACCTGTCTTAAGCACTTAGGCTGCAGCCTTTCCGTCTGCACATAATTTCAGTCTGAATCTCTTCTGTCCTCCAGAAGAGCTCATGTTTTATACACACTATAACTCTCAAAAAAAATCTATCTCTGATTGTCTTTCACACTTCCTCACCCAGTTTCATTGCCAGTTTAATGTTTTATTCCTGCCATATTTATTACAAGATGGCATACAGATGCTCTAGTCCTGCATATATTATGTTGCCCATTCAATTGTGCTTTTTTTCTACTGGATTTAATCAAGAATTGCTCCATTATTCATTCATATTTTTCTCTGGTAAAATATAACCTCCTAATGGAAATTATCTAGGTTTTTTTTTTTAAATGTCTTGTATTGTCCTGCTGAAAATTTACCTCTTACTTGATGGAGAAAATTTCCTTGTTTTATGAACTTTCATCAGTTCCTTTGAGTTTCATAAAGAAAAATCCAATACATTTCAGTAAAATGAAACTTCCTTAATGGAAAACAATGAGCCTAATTCAGTAATGTTATTTTATGGTGTCTTGTATAGAAATGTTTCATGTCAATTCAGTAAATAGATGTTGATTAATTGCACATTGAGAAACCATCCCTTTTCCCACAAAGTTTAAATTAGAAATGGTTGCTTGGATCAGCAAGTTTAGTCTCCTGCAGAAGACAGGTCATGCAACTCTCTTCTATTTTGCTTTCTGTCCACAAACTTTGCTTATTGTTGGAACAACACTATATGCTTCAGAAAAATGATGCATGTTGGTTTTTAAATTACCCAGTGTTGGGAAATCCACCACAAAATGAGTAAGTTTCTCCCATGATTAATTAACCTTGCTGCTAATAACATGTGCCTATTTATAATCTGACTTTGTGTGGCTTCAGAGTGAACAATTTATTCTTTCTTATCCTCCTGTTTTTACCAGAAAATCCTTGACAAAGCTCTTCCTTGGACAGCTGGAACTCTTTGTCACTGTGGCAGCCTGAGCAGCCATTCCAAGAACAGTTTAGCATTCTCCACTTTGGTCCCATGACAAGGCCTTTTTGCCAGCTCTCTCACCATGATGAGAGATGTTCCTGGTGGGGTGGGATGGGATGGGATGGGGTGGGATGGGGTGGGGTGGGGTGGGGTGGGGTGGGGTGGGATGGGATGGGATAGGGTGGGATGGGGTGGGATGGGATGGGGTGGGGTGGGGTGGGGTGGGATGGGATGGGATGGGGTGGGGTGGGGTGGGATGGGATGGGATGGAGCTGCAGCTCCTCCTCTCTGAGCCCTTGAACCTGGCCACTCATGGTCAGTAATCCAGGTGCCACCAGGTGCTTTGGCTTGGCTGCTTTCCAAACACGGATCAGCTCAGAATGGGGGAGGACGATAACACATCGATCAATCAATCTCTTCTCATTTGGTTGGGGGCCAACATCCACCAAAATCAGCCCTCAAAGAGAGACAACCATGAGTGCTGCAGGCACAAACCTGGCTGAGCTCAGCCCTGGAGCCTCTCTGCTGTGATATGTGTGTGTGGAAATGTGTGTGCAGGGGTGGGACTCCTTTATGTGTCTGCATTGTGTACACATACCAACTCTTTTGCACACATATATGGCAAAATTGCCATTTGTGGTAAGAGCAGATTAAAACCCAGTCTGGTTTCTTGGAATAAATCAGTTTGATTTCTCGGGATAGGTCATACTGCAAACCTCCAAGGCGGAGTTATTCAGGAATGCCATGTCCTACAGGATCCCCATGCTGGGAGCTGTAAGGGTCTCATTTTTGCACACTCTGAGGAGTGGAGAGCTGACTGGTTGGGTGAGCTCTGGATGCTTCTTTGACTTGCCTTTGACATCATGAGCATACAGTAATCACACTTTAAAAATGAAGAAACAAACAATATGCCTTTTCAAAAGCAAACTTACACAGAGACATCCCTTATTTCTTACTGGAATTTTTAACACTTATTGCTATGCTTAACTACATAGCAGTTGGGAGGTATGTGTAAAACAGTAGTGTTAGTAGTAGTAATATATAAATGTACTACTACAAATACAGTTTTCCTAAATATAGGACAATAAATTCCCAAAAAACACTTTTACTTTAAAAAATACCCTTAGAAATAGAGCTCTAAATCAACAAAAACCCTCGTGAAAAGTCTCTTTAGTCATAAAAAAATAAACTTATTTAAAGGTAAGGACAGTGAAATAGAAATATCAAAATGAATATCTGTGTAGAACTGCTGGAGAATTTAAAGCAATGTTTTGTATTGAAAACCTCTCTGAACTCTCAACTTTATGCCTAAGATAATCGAAGGAAAATTAAATTTATCTCTGGGACAGTTTTTAGGAAACTTCTAATAAGGTTTATGTTTAGCAGATAACAGGGTGTTGATGGTGGTCACAGCCTGCCTAATAGAGCTGTAATGATACATTTTGTATTTAATCAATATCAATGAATAATAACTTCTCTTTATTAACCCTGATGCCCCTCTGGTTCATTTTAGCTTGTACTGTAGGGATATCTGTTCCTTGTTTTTCAAAGACTATCATTTTTTCTTAAATAACCTGATAGAACTGTTTTTATCAAGGCTTTTAAAAAGTTCAGTGATGGCCTATTATACACAAAGTGTTTACTTTGATTTTGCTTTCAGTGTAAAGCATATTTTCACATGTAGATAGATATTAAAAGATTCTCAACTAAGTAGAAGACCATGGGCAGATAAAATTTGGGAAATGTCGTTGTTCTATGGGCATTATAATTTATGGCTGCCCTTAAATATTTGCACAGTTTTGTCAGATAGTTTTATTGAACTTGTTTTCTACTAAAAATTCTGTGATATATCTTAGATTATCAAATTCCTGTATACGCTCCTTGGCTC
This sequence comes from Catharus ustulatus, assembly GCF_009819885.2. Lineage (NCBI taxonomy): Eukaryota > Metazoa > Chordata > Aves > Passeriformes > Turdidae > Catharus > Catharus ustulatus. The sequence continues at coordinate 16,783,428 of NC_046231.1, read as the reverse complement.
TCAACAAGCTTGAATCACCACTGGATCTGGTTATTTTTTGTGTGTTCCACCTTTCTGGCTGTCAGGGGGAGTCACTCACCTGCCTGGAGATGCTGGAGCAGCCCTTGAGCTGTGTTCAATTTATGGCTATGAAACTTTTTAGGGTGGGTAACCCATCACAGTCCAACCAGACAGAGCTAGAGCAGCTCTGAGCAAACATTTTAAGAACTGCAGGAAAACTAAGTAAAACTTTAAATAGGGAGAACCCTATGCTAAAAAAATCACAGAAAGACTTGGCATATGCGCACAAACATGCCCAAAAATGCTACCATATTTTTAATACTTTTAAATATAATAATTTAATTTAGATTGCTAATGTGTAAGACTTTAACCCAAGAGATTTTTTTTCCCAAGAACTCTTTCTTCCACTGAGGATACTGTCTCCAAGAAGAACTTCCTTGCATAAGGCCTTGTCTGTGAGTATGAGACATCCATGGGCTGCCTCAGCCTGTTGTTGTTTGGTTCTATATCCATGGTTAAATTGGAGATAAACTTTTGTATTTATTGATTTCTCATTCCCTGTTTCTAGAGGGAGGTATCCCTGGTGAGCTATCCCTGTAAGATCCCTGTCCTGGGAGCACTCCCATTAGGGATGGGGTACTTGATGAGATACCAGACACTGTGGTAATGCTGGAAATCTGCCAGTGTTAGGGTCAGACCCACTCCTCTGTCTGAGTGTCAGCTGATGTGAGAGTCAGGACAACCAGATTTATATTTGCAATTGTAAATTACTGTGATTCCTGTGATCTATCCCTTTGTCTCCAACTTAGCTCTAGAATTTCATATACATCCCCAACAGAAAGTATGTGGAAGATAAAAGAGGCCTTTAAAACAAACTGAGCAAGTCTTTGAGATTTCAGTTTCACAATCATTTTAAGAGATGCTGTTGCTGGCCTTGTAGCCTGGCCTCACCCAGTGTATGGAAGTGGAGCCTGTGATGTGCTGCTTTTGTGCTTGCTACATTCATGTTCAAGGCACTCTTTGTACGACTGAAATGGCAGTTATCTGCCTCACCTCTGCAGCTGATATTCTGTACCTTTCTGTGCCATCTCTGTTAGAAGCTCCCACATCAATGGAAGGAACAATATTATCTGGATGAAATGTGAATGTAACAAGAGTAGGCTGTATCAGGCCATCTTCTAGTTCTGCATTTTTAGTATTCAGACTACATTGTTGGCAACAGAAGGCAGGCATCTTCCCTAACTGAGCTGTTGCAGTCAAAGCAGAAATGTTGGCATGTGTTAGTGGCATTCCAAGGATGTTTAAACTCACATCTCAGTTACATTTGAACTTGGTTTTCCTCTTTGGTTCAAAGGCAAATCAAAGTTGAAGTTTGTCATTATGATATTGCTGAAACTCCACATCATTTTCAGAGCTCAGTTTACTCTTGTAAATAACATAAAATTAATGACATCGGTAATAAATAATTTTTCCTCTTATTAGATTATTAGGGAACCAGATAAGTCTGGTGTAATTTTATTAAAGCTCATAGGAAATAACATTTCTAGAACACTTTTCATTAAAGACCAGAGGTGGTATAAGGCAATGTGCTGTTAACCCACGTGTGCTTAGCTCTGTGATGTGCATGAGTGCAGTCAGAGATGAAGTGAGATTGAAGAGCTTTGGGTTTAATTCCTCGTTTCTCACAGATTTCCCATGTGATTTTGAACAAATCACTTCCTCTTTTGCTTCTGTCTGGCAAATGGAGAGAGCAGGATGTTCCTGCCTCACAGGCACACTGTGAGCATGGCATATACTTGGATGCTGTGGTGTGGGGGGCTGCAGGAGTGTGTGAAGACAGATGTTACTGCTCCTCAGCAGCAGCTTCAGCACAGAACAGCCTGCTCAGGCTTTCCACAGGACTGAGTGAAGAGAATGTGTTTTCTGCCACCTCTTTACTTTCATTCTTTTTTTAAACTTTATTTTTAAAAATCAGCTATACTGTATACAATCTGGTTATTTACTGGTGTGGATTTGGAAAGTGGTTGCAGTTTGGAGGATGAAGTTATATGAGGATGTAAGAGAGCAAGACTTTCTTTGATCTGAGCTCTGACAAAAGTGACACACTTCACGTTCTCCCTCACCTCACTCCTATTGTCTCCTGTGGCAGCCCCTGGCATTGAAATTTATTGATGAGAAACGCTGATATAGAGTCTTACTAAGAGATAAATCAGCACTCACACAGCATCCAAACCGAGCACAGCAGGGAACATAATAGAGAGAAATTAAGTCTATTGCTAGGGCAAATAATTCAACGGTAGTGAACTCTTAGCAGTCAATTTTAACAATCATGAAAAGGGATAATTCTACACAAAAAATGGGTGGCTTCCACTTTTTGCTGTAGGATATATAACTGCTTGTTTTACCCAAGCAACTCACATGACAATTTCCCAACCAGGAGATTTCTCACACCACTGCACTCTTAATTTTACAGAGCACTGGTTCACTGCCTCTGCCTCCTTGGGCTACCTTGCACCAGTGCTTCTCCGTGGTGTGCAGTGTCAGAGCACAAGTGTTTGTCTTGCAGCATAAGGCACTTGGCATCAAAACCGTTGTCTGTGGCAGTAAAGCCAAAGCACAGAAGTGGAGCTGTGCTTTTGTTGGGGTTTAGATGGACATTGCCATGGCAAAAAAGTATATGGGGAAGAAAAAAATAAGAGCATTCTAAGTCTTCCTAGTGCCAGATTAAACTGCTATTAATACAAATGACCAAAAAATGTGTATATTCCACTTTCTGTTCAGGAGCTTGTGAAAACGTGGTGTGATGTTAAGCCTAGGTGGTGCTGAAAGGTTCTAATTCCTACACAATTCTAATGTGTGTGGTGGGAATTTCTTGTATACACCTTTCATCAAGAGACAACTGAAGCCTGAGATTTAGTGACTGGTTCAAAACATGCTTGAATTCCATGGAAGGATGCTGTCAGTCTGGGTTGTGACCTGTCTGCTCTTGTACAGAAAGTTTGAACATGGACTTGATCCAATTTCTCCCCACAGCATCCATGCCCCCTCTTTGAAGCCACTGTTTGGAAAAAATAAAAAAGCCTATCACATTAATTAGGTGGGATATTTCAGGTTCTTGGAAGGAGTTTGATTTTTTTTTAATTTGCAAGAATTGGTATGGTTTAAATGTAGTTTGGGCAGATGTCCTTGACATGACTTTTGATAGCCAGCTTGTAGGCACTGCATTGGTATATATAGCTGACTTTAGTTTTGCTATTTTTAGCACTGGTAGAAAACAGTAATTTCTGTTTTCCATGGTTTGAGTTGTATTTTATCTAGCAGGAAGTCTTATGGGGAGAGTTATGTTTGTCAGTTAAACTAACTGATAAAGCTGCAACAGTGGACAAGCTCTCAGAAGAAGAGTCTTAGCAATTAGAAAATGAAAAGTACCAGGAAAATCTAAGTTTCCCTTTCCTTCCTGAGTCCAAGAAAATGTCTCATATCATGTAAATCATAATCTTCTCATGTAGCCATAAATCATTCCATGTGCTCTGCCAACATGTTCATACTTGTTCCATCTCAAGGCTCTTTTTATTAATCACTGTATACATGTGGGATCGCACAGATTGAGATAGGATCAAATTGATATGTTAAACTGTGGCATCAAAACAACCACAAGCTGTGGAAGCAAACCCATACAGCAGGTAACTAATGTGTACAGCAGCCACTTTACTTCAAAAGGTGTCTTTTAGCTATTGAATTAATTTTACATTTTTGTTGTTTGTTTTACCAGAAATGAACTATAATTAATTCATGTATGTTCTGCTAAGCATTATAGATCAGTAACTTGTAGACAAATGGGAAAGCCTTCTCAAGACTGGAGTAGCTTCTTGGTTTGCAGTTTGTGTGGGCAATTCTGGTGTTTCTAATGAAGCTGCCAGTGCTTTAGTCATGTGTAGGACTCCCAGGATTGATACAGAAAAAGGAAAGTGGGAAAAGGTCATTCTTTCCCTATTATGAAGTTTGAGAGACCTTAATACATCCATTCCTTTACCAAGGAAGTTAGATGCTGCATCACCTTGCCTAGAACTTTTCAGGTCCTGTTTAAATTGTAAGAGATTTGTTAAATCTCTTGACAAAAAGCCCATGAACCAACTCCCGTTTGTGCTTGCTGTTTTGACCTCACCTCTGACATTCCCAGGGGAGCAGCTGCCCCATTTGCTCTCTGACAGCAGGGGAGAATTAATGGTACCTTTACCCACCAAGTGCCTCTCATGGCTTTGCAGGTGTGGAGAAGATGGGGAAGGGAATAAGAAGACTAGAGAAGCTGGAATAGAGCTGTGAACTCCTGGAAGGGTTTGAGTTGAGTGCTGGGCAAGGGCACCTGGAAGCTGAGCAAAAGGGCTCAAGAGCAGGGGCAATCACTCACAAGAGCAACCTGAGCTCCTGCCGAAGAGCTTGCTGCCATCTCTTCACACGTTACTGCTGCTAAAACCCACTCCTCTCCTCTCCACCCTGTGTCTACACAACCACAAACACCTCAGAGATGCTTTCTCACCCCAGAGGTACCAGACCCCCCTCCCTGAAGGCTGCTTTGCCTGGTCACACTCACCACTGGTGCTAAGATGAGTAATCAGGCTGTAGCCTAACGACTGAGCATTCTCTCTGCCCTCTGATTTTCCCTCTGATGTTGTTAGTAAACATTTGTATCACAATAATATTTGTACTGATATAAAAGCCTTTTTTAGCAAACCTGGTGAGGCCTTGACCTCTGAGACCCAGAGCATTCTGCAGGCTGCAGCAGTGACTCCATGTCAAGAGTCACAGCTTTCATTTCAGTGAAGCAATGCCAGCTTACATTATGTTGTGTGAGATCACAAAGGAAGATTGGGATATTTTATTACACTGTCAATCAGCCTGTAGCCTGGCTCTCATCTGAGTGCTGAGCCCTCTCCCCTCTTCCTCCTCAAACAAAGCAAACACAAAGCCAGGGTTTTTCAAAGTGTTTATCATGAAATGGATGAAGCATGGTGACACCTTCGAATACAACAGAAACCACATGCCAAATCAGTGCTATTGTGAAGTAAAGAGAGCAGGTGGATTTCATGAATATCTATGTGCATTCACTGGGCATGGCAGATTTTTCTAAAGATGATGATGAGGGTAAATCAGTACAAAATAGGTGGCAATTCAATGACTTTCTTTAGAACAGAAGTTTTTATTGGAGAAACATAAATTAGTTTCCACAACCCATAGCTGCAGACACTGACTGTTCTTCTAATGAAAGATGCTGCAGATACTGGCTGCAAAAGAATACAGAAAAATTACAGACACTGACAAAAGGGTGTATTTTTCATTTACTAACTTTATTCCCTGAATATTCCCTTGAGTTACCTTGTTTTGTTTACAAGAGCTTCAGGGGTGGAGGAGGGTGGTGCATTGCCTACATGGGCAATTACTTTACATACTCATTTCAATCATAATCCATTCAGAATGATAAAAAATGAAATCACATGTAATTTATAATCTAGAACATTGCAGCTAGAGCTTTTTAAATATTACAGCTGCAACGTGGTTTGACATAATCCCTTGCAGTCATTCAGGCTCTTCTAAAACCAAAACACATTTATCCATAAGTGACAATTACATCTCAGCTTTTTTTTTTTTCTGAAAATTTGATATGTTATTATGGTTTGGGGGTTGATCTTGTGTAAGTAATGATTGCTGGTTGCATATAAAGCTGTTTATTTTCAGACCCCCACCTACCCTGAACCTGTTCCATGCACTGTCATTTGCTTAATGCTGCTAATTAATATGAAATAACATGCCACTGTTAGGCAGTTAAAAAGAAAGACTTCAAATGGAGCTTAGCCAGTCGTAATGGCTGTCTTGTTAATACTGTTGTCATGTGCTCTAAAATGACACTGAACAGTAATTCCACGCTGTGAGTGTTATGAAATGAGTGGCATTTCATTCTGTGTTTAGAAATCCCAAACCAGCATGAGATGATTGTGTATTCCTCCTCCACACAGGGAGAGGAGTTCCCCTAAACCTGATGTGGAGTGTAATTTCTTGGTTATTGATTTGTTTTATTTCCAAAAAGCCATTGGTGACAGAGTCTCAGTAGCCTGATGCTGAAGTACATCTGTAGCACATTTCTGAGCAAGCTGCTGCCAATCCAGCTTCTGTTTTGTCCACAGAAGCTGATCTCTTCTGTGTGGTTAATTACCATTATCTTTCCTTCATCTCTCACAATCTGCAATGTCCACTTGTTTTTCATAATTTTGTACAACAGTGCAGCATTATTCGCTTTGGCAAAACCGTCTGGGTGTGCTGAGTCCAAAGCTGGCAGTGCTTGGAAAGACTCTGATTTCAGCAGGCTCTGGATTGTGTGTGAGTGTCACTCTGTCTGTGCTTCCCTCTGCCAGCTGAAAGGCCTGTTTGCTTCTGGTTTTACTTCTTGTCTCTTACTTCAGTCTGATGCTTCTTAAAATTGTATGATAATGAGGAAGTCCCATTCTGAGGTTTTCAATTTGATTTAGTTGGATAATGAGGTATATTCTCTCTCCCTCCTCCCTTGTTGGCTGTGATTTCTCCAGGGACAAAAATGCTTGACCTCTTCACGGACTTTCAGGGACATAGCAGAGGAACAGAGTTCCCCAGCTGGGCTTCAAAATGCCAATATTGATGCAATGAACAAAGTCCAGCAGTGAAGAAGGAAATCAGAAACTACAAGTCTGGGGAAATACCAAGTAGTAGGTAGTTGATACTAGGTTAAGAGGGTATTGCAATTCTTAGTACTGCCAGACTCAGAGATTAAAAATCTTGAGTTGAATGTTAAAAAACAATAATCCATTTTTCTGAAAAGACACCAAGTCTTTGTTCTTTTATTTAAAGTTTCAGGTTTCTGCAGCTCCTTCATGTGTGGCAGAGACATACTGGTGATGTTTTGAGATAATTTGAGAGGTGTTCCTGGGGTGCTGCAGCTGGACTCATCTCTTACATCTGCTGACCTGAATCATGCTGCTCTTCAGAGTCTGAATTGGCCCTTTTCCTGTGGCATTGTATTACATATGCATGGCCACAAGATAGTGGGATAGTTTTGTCCTGTTAATTCTACCCAGGTGCCTTCCTGAGCTGTGCCCTTCTGCCTGTTGCAGAGTCACTCTTCTAACCTGCACATCCTCAACCACACTCCACCCTCTGTGGGTCAGGAAGGCTTTTCCCCTAAACTCCTCCTCCCATTTCCCCTACAAACATCCTCCAGTTCTGTCCTTCATACTCACCTCTGTCTTTGGGTTTTGTCTCCAGACTTAGCAAGGTCAGCTACAGAAAGCATCGTTTTTTCCCGAACTGCTCTTAACAGAAAGCTTAGGGATAAAAAGCTTTACCCGCTGCTTTTGGTTGTTGACAAAGAGCAGAGGAGAGCTGATGTGCTGCTTGGCCCAGGAGGTGTGGAGAAGTGGGGCAGGCAGACAAAAGCAAAGCTTAAGAAGACATGAATAGAACTGCAGAGATGCTGACCATGTAAAGAAGAAATGGGAAAAATCTGATAGATCTTTTGGATTCAAGTTCCCCCTGGCCAGCAGAACTCAGTTTACAGGGATGAGAAATCAGAGAGGCTGAGAGGAGTAAAGACAAAAACCAGGACTTCTACACTTACAAGTTTAAGATGGGCCCTGAGTTGGTATTGTTGTGTTGAGCAAAGAAGAAGATAAAAAGAAAGAGATCCTGACGAGTTTACAGCTTTGTGTTACTTTGTTCTGCAACATAAGTCCACTCACAAGGCAAATGTTTCTAAACAAAGGATCCAAACAAATTCCTAACAAAATCAGTCTAACATTGCAACTGGCTTAAATCTGGTGGAGCTATATATTCTGATTAGATCCCTCTGACCAACTCTGTACTTAATTAATTTGATAATAGTGACACTAACTATCATTCTTGTACTCACTTGTCCTTACTGCTTCTTCCTCCTCCATGTCCCTTGGTTAGTGAGTGCATCCTTTGCAGAATGTACCACAGCAAAAATGACTGCATGGGAAAGAAGACAGAAATAAACTTCACCTGGTAATGTAACCCATGTTTTCAGGCTTCCCACATGGTATGCTTAACTTTCTAATTTGATCATATTTTTATGTTTTGAATATTGTATGAAGTGGTTTAGATAAAAATAGAATGAGAGCTAAGTGGAAGTATCATATCATTTTAACTAGCTCAGTCTGAAGACTGTTTTAGGTGGTGACATAGCTGGGTTTTTTTATTTTTAAAACCTTTCTGTATGAGAGAAAAGCAAGACAGTTGGGCTTCAAACATTTGGTAGAAAATCCTAAGTAAGTTAAAAGCAGCAACCACATCCCTGTAAGATGTCACTGTAAATTGAAGGGGTTTTCTGTGAATGATTTGTGCTGTTTGTAAAAGTGTGTAATTTGACTGTTTGTATCTCATAACCATTGAAAAGGGACTATTTTAAGAGCAGATAATAATAATAATAATAATAATAATAATAATAATAATAATAATAATAAATTGCATTTCTTTGTGTGTACACAAATGGATGTCACCTCAAGGACTGTCTGTCATATGCCCAGTGTAAGAGGTTAGGTGTAGTAACATGTAGCCCTTAGGAAACACTTCTGAACAGGATATTGGGAAGACTAAATGAATCCATACAAACAAACTTTCACTCTCTTTTGTTGGAAGATGAAGAGATACATGTGGCTCTGCTTTCTTGCTAAGATACGCTATCACGTTTTGTCTTGTTTCTTCCTGTGTTTCAAAATCAATATTACATCCACAGTTTCAGTTTTCTTATCTGCTGTGTCTTATCTGCTGTCTTTGTGGAGCTTGACAATGAATTCAGTCCTGACAAGTATTTGCAATGCAGAGTTTTAAATAATATAATTTTGGGTGTTTATTAAAAAATAACAGCATGTCATTTTAATGAGTGAGTTCCAGGGTTGTCATTTTTTCTCCAAGAAAACCTAACACACTGACTGGCTTTATATTTTTTTCATAATACCATACTGAAAATACCTACTAAAGGCCATTGGGAGGAATTTTATTTGTGTTTTGTGTGGCTCTTACCCAGTAGAGAAGCTCTACTTATAGCATCTGAGACCTATTAAAGTAGGTGCTGTATCATCCCTCCAACAAAAAAAAGGCAACACAGAGATGACAAGGGAATGTTATTTTCATTATTTTATGGATGGAAAGACAGGCACAAAGAGATTGTGGATTCTTCTTGGTCATGCAAGAAGTATGTTGCAGAGTTTGAAAATAGCTGATATATTCTGAATTGCAGCACAGTGGCTCAAACCAATAGTCTTTGGTTATTTGTAACAAAAATGGCAATGTTAATATCAAGTTGAATTCATGTCATCATTTTCACCAAAATATTTAAGCAAAACCTCAGGCAGAGAATGTACATTAAAGCAAGAACAGTAGCAGAAAGCAACAGGGAATTAAATTTTCTGTTTTACAACAGAGGCATAGATTTTAGAAAATACTTTTAATTTATCACAGTTACAGAGTTCTACTCCTTGCATATGTAGCACTTGTTTAGTAAATAGTGAATGTAAAAACCTTCTATAATATATCTTCAAAAAGAGCATTCCATTGCTTTTGCACCAGTTCCTGTGGGGGGACACAGACGTGTGAGAAGTGGGATGTATTGGGAGAGGTGCCCACAGCAGCAGAGTTCATGCAGAAGCCACGTGTGGAAGTGAACTAAAAAGCTGAATCAGCACAGGACTGAAAGTGGAGTAAGAAATAAACTCTGCATACAGGCTCATTAATGAGCTTGGGCACAGCATCAGACTCATACAGCTTTTGGGGTTCAGTCTCCACAGGGCTCAGCAGGGGCTGCTGCCAGCAAGGGCATCTCTGCTCTGCTTTTCATGGCACAGAGCAGACACAGGTCTGTTTTCTTCTCAGCCTGTGCCTTGGGTGGGTGACAGAGGGACCAGTATGCTGGTATGGCAGACCTGGTGTGCAATAAACCTTCTCAATATTGCATTACAGTATGGCTCCTGACTTGGAAGAGGTGTGAGCACCGATATCTTCAGCAGAAGACCATTTGATGCAGGTGCTCAGTGCACCTCAAAACACTTTATTCATTTAATCAGTTCTTGCCAATTCCTAGCACTCAGCTTCCCAGGACTGCCTTTGTAGCATGTCGAGACTTATTCACAATCCACGCCTTTGAAGATCATTAACAGCACGGATTGTGTGGGATTGGAGGTGGGTATGTAATGGGAGTGCTCTTGTTTCTCCATGCCTTTTGGGGGCTGGGATGAAACATGATTTAGAACCTTGTGTTTTGGAAGGTGGTGTGTGTAAAACCGGTCTCTCTGCTTCCATTAGTGGGGCTGTTTGAAGAACAAACTACTTCCATCTTTATGTCCAAGTCTATGACAAATTAAACAGAAAGTGCCACTTTGCTTTATGTGTTTGTCTGACTAACTGGGTATGAGCACATACCTTGGGACCTCACTCTGTCTTTTTAGAACCTCTCAGAAAAAAAACATGTATTGAAACTGTTTCAGTTTCCTTTCTGACTTTTAAGCCAACTGAATCTGCCTTTAAGATTTATTAAAGTTGGGTGGATTAACTCAAAATGCTAATTTTGAAATGATGTCAAGTTGATAATTCAGGTGTGGCTGAATCATGATTGGGGTAATTTCTTTAAGGACAATGAGGTCTTGGGTGCCTTATGCTTATGTACAAGCACAAGGAGCAAGAATCAATTTCTTCCAAGCAGGGAAAAGATGCTGGAAGATGACTCTATCAGATGACTTAATTTAACCTGTGCCACTCCAGAGAGAAGCCTGAAAATTTTCATTCCTTCCAGACTGACTCTGTTTTACCTTGCTTTAGGAAAATAGAGATGTATTTTGCAAAGAGAGTTGTTAGTGAAAAATTCTCTTGGAGATTTTCAAGATTGATTTCTTTGAAGCTTATTTTCAGAATGTATCTCCTGTCTTACTTGTCATTGGGAGAGTCCATGTTGGTGAAATACTGCCTGTGCTACTTCCATACAGGAAGACATAGCTGGCAGCACTCCAATAGATTAAAAGATTCTTCTTTCGTCATAAATGGGACAAATTTTATGACCTATCTTTGTACTGTTTTTAAACACCTATTCTGGTGGTTCTGGACTGTGTTTGGGTCTCATTTGAGCTTCCACACACTGAGTAAGATGTGGAGCAACCTATGATAAAATTTTAATGAGCAGCACAGTCATACTATCCACAGGCATAGATCACACAGCCTAGGTTCGTGGTTAGAACTACACACATCTAAAACAGATGCCTTTTTCATCATTGTCTCTGTGTTACTCTTCTCCAGGGATATAAAATAGCATTTAAGAATTCTCCCAAGGGTGCATTCGTGGAACAGATAAGACAATTTCTTCAGCTAGATTGCAGCTGTAATTCTTTTCAATTGTAATTGCTGGCTGGAGAGGTGCCTGCAGGCCAGAGGGATGCTGTTCTTTACATTAGTGTCTTTGAAAAGAAAAGGAAATATAAACCCAGTGGTTGTTTCTAAGGTTGTTTTCTTTTTTTTTTTTTTTTTTTCAGGTGTCACCATGTGAACTCAAAAAGAGCAAAGCATCTTAGTGAAATAGAGAATAAATAATAATAGAACCACCACGGCTTACTCCTTGTGAAAGTCTCTTTAGGGTTACACATGTGTGCTAGGAAAACTGTCCCACATTTGGGAGGCTCTGCTGCAGCCAACTGCTCCTCATCACAGTGTGCTCTAGGTGGGAAGATAACAGGCTTCTTCCTTTACTGCTCCTTTATTTCCGTGTCACTTTGTTTTTATGGCAAAAATGAAATGTTCTCTCTCCAAACTTTCGGACATTTGGCAGGGACAGGGGAAGGAAGTGCCATGCCAAAGCAAATCCCTGTGCAAAAGCTGCAGAGGATGTATTAGTTTTACTTTTTTGTCCTGAGAAAATCTGTGAGATGGTGGAGTCATACTGCAAGGGCTGTTTCAAAAGGTGCCCATTTGCATAATGACAAATGGATTCAAATAAATGGATGTTGTGTAATTTACCAATACTTAACAAAACTGTGTGGTGCCAGGTCTGCACTGCTCTAAGTTGACTGTATGCAGGTGCAAAGATCTGTGCCAGTCCTGAGGCAGAGCAGAGGCCAGTGAGAATTAACTAAAAATCCTGCCAAGTATAATATTTATTAATTTTGCACTTGCTAAGGGACAGCTCTGTAGCTCATTGCTGTGTCACACTGTTTCCAGGCAATCTAAACTGCAGCACAGTCAGCTGGAAGCCTCAGACTTGGGCTGAGGAACATTTTGTGGTGTTGAATATGGAAAGGGAAGGGCAGGGCTGCTGTGTAGCCACACAACAGCTCATGAGGACCATACCTTGAAGTGAGGGCTTGAAAACATTCATGGCTTTTCATGTTGGAGATCCATGTCTCGTTTATGGGCTGTGCTCGAGCGATTCCCCAAACACTGCTGTGGTTTTAGGTCTGCTGTAAAACTCGCTGGGTGAATTTCTTTTAACTGTGTTAGGAACTGATCAAAAGTCTGGCTTTGCAGTGTGAAAGGATGTAAGACACCTCCAGAAGTCCAACGAGAATCCCACAATTGGGCCACTTAATAAATGGCACATTTCCAAGGAAATCAGGCATTTGTCTTTCCCACTGCAGTCAATGAGAACTTCTGGCAATCTGCCCAATTTAAATTTGGGTTTTAGAAATATTTACACAGGTTTCTATTTTTAATAAGTTTCATCTTTGTTCTTGTATCAACTATTACATTAACTGCAAAAAATCCAATCTTTTGATTAAAAACTGCTGATTTGACAAAAGCTGTTTTCCCCATAATGCTGCATGATGCAAGTGTGGTTAAATCCAGTGGCCTCATTCTGCTATGAGAAATAGTAGATTGCACATGGCATATCCATTTCACTCAAAGCCTGATGCAGCCAGCCTTGAGCTCATTAATCCACAAATACATTTTCCCTGAAAAATGAGTCTATGTAAATTTTAGAGCTCAAAAGTACAATTCAGCTCTGAAAACAGTTTGAGAAATTCACATGAGTAGTTTGAGGGATGAGGTGAGTTGTCATTCCCCAGAGAAGAGGGTGTTTCTGTACTAATAAATTACAGTGGTGGTTGGATTTTTCATGAAAATTAGCAGTCATCTTGTTTCATATACAAGAAACTTCATCAGGAGTGTTGGTGCTGTGAAATGAGTATGAATTTAGCTTATAATGATTCTTGATATTCCAGAATGAGGATTTTTTACATCTCGCAAAATGAAATTGGTTCAGTTGTCTGTTGACTGTAACTGGGATTTATTTCAAGACCCAGTATGGGCTGGTTTGCTGAGTTTAGTCTGCATTCTGAAAGATTTCTTGGTTAAGAAAATTGGTTAGAGGGTGATGTAGAGAATTAAGAAATGCACAATGAGATGAGGTTGTTGTCTTCAGTTTGAGCTCCACATTTGTAAAACAGAACAAAAATATGAAACCACATGAAAACAACTTAAAATTTGTACACTCTAACTTTTCAAGGAAAAGCATAGTCACCAATCCCAGCTGAATTCCATTTGGAGAATGGGGAATGCTCTTTGGAGAATGTCAACATTTTTATGTCAGGTGGATGTGAGCAGAAAGCAAAAATGTCTCTACCCATTTATACCAGCAGACAATGAAAAATTATTCTCTTTCAAATAGATAACAACCTTACCTCATCCTAGCAATACCTAAAATGGTCTGGAATGCCTTTTCATTATCTAGCTTAAACATCTGAAAAATGAAAGGCAAGAAGAATAGAAACAGGAAACCAGTTCCTTTTGATGGATGCAGTTTCACTCTTGAAATGCACATTTTCAGACACGTTTGCCCAATAATTTTCAGAGCAGAGTCCTTGGGGGTTTTCCCAAATGACTGCTACATGCATTAAGAGGAACTAGCGCTTTTCTCCCTCTTCTCTTTCCTGAGGTACATATTTGTGTGCAGGATGCTTTGCCCAGATCCTTAGATGCAAGATAGGCAAATACATAGCATAGCTGAAATTTGCCCTGCAGTGATGCTGTGTGCAAACTGCCAGCACAGTACCTTATGTTGTGTAAGGCCAATTTAGGTCCTTTATGTGGTTCTTCTGTTGTACATAAGAATTTATGTAGATTGTTCCACTGGGGTAAATTTTCATTATTTGCAAACAGAAAAGATTCTGATTCCATTGCCGATGCAATCGTAAGCCATGCTTAAGAAAAACTGCATTACATACTCCTGTTGTAATTAATAACATACTAATGTCATCTCATCTTTAGTGTCATTATTTGTGCCTTGAGTGCTCTGGCTGTGGCTTGGCACTGCCAGTCTCCCAGGTTTTAAGAGCAGGCAGTTTGATGGGATGGGGAGACGAGGTGCTTGGGAGAGGCTGCTTTCTGCAATAAAACCTCCAAACTAATGCCTTATTACTCAGAAAACATCTAAATAGACCTGTGGCTTCTTTGACAATGGACAAAGTACCTGGCTGCTCTGTGGGGATAAAAGGAGCATTCAGGGGTGCTCTTCTGTCCCATGTCCACCCCAGCAAACCCCAGCTTTCTCAACTGTATCAAAAAAGAGGATGGAAAAATAAGAAAAGAAAAACTTGCTAATTTATGCTACAAGAGCAGGCAGTGTGTAAGATTTTAGTTGGTGTATCCTTGTACTTCTGCCTGTTACAGAACTGTGAATTGTAAAGGGCAGAGACCCTGCAGATCATTTAGCATAATTGGACTTTGATCTTGTTTAGAAGCTGGGAGTTTCTCTGAGCACTAAAATTAAGGATTAGCCTTAGTTTGATTCACTTAAGACATGACCCTTTCCCATATTCTCTGTTACTCCATTCAAACTTAATTATTTAAATGCCTAACTTGTTTATACCTTACAAAACTATTGTTTTGGGAGCATTTTATTGAATAACATGGCAAACCAGAAAAGTTTATTTAAAACTGGGAAGATTTGGACTTCATCCAACTTCTGAGTTTAGCCTGCTCTCTCAGAGAGAAGATCAGCAATAATAGGCCCCACATGGTAAAATATTGGGGTGGGTTGACCTTGTCCAGATGATATTAGCAAATGGTAATAACTGGAAGTTCATGGACTGCTTTAGGAAAGGCTGTATGATCTCAGTGTTTCTAAGAAATGGTACAGAAATCCTGACATTATCTGAAATGGTGTGGAAAATGCTCATATCAGGAGTTTGGATTTGATCTGTTAAAGATGCAAATACTGACTCAGTGTCCCCATTGTAATTGCAATAAAACTTTTCTAGATGTTAAATACTTCAAATTCATGCATGCATAAAACCCAATCTGAAGCAGAATACATTTGCAGTAAGTTTTTTGCCCAACTAATTTTTCAAATGCATGAAACCATTTCAATTAATATCACAATATTATTTAATGGCAGTACTATCAGGCATTTTAGAAGCTTCTAAGGTCTTCTTCATTCCTCTCTTGACCTGTTTTGTGTGCCTGTGCCTCCTACTTTGCTGCGTGTTTGATGTGAATGATGCTGTGAGAGAAGAGCAGGACCTGCAGGTGCTGGATGCTGGGCTTTAATGTTCTAGTGGGTGTGTGTATAAGAGAGAACAGGCTATTGAGAGACTCTGGACTAGGTGTGCTGGAAAAGCAGAACAATGAGCAAATGCACAAGACACAAATGGTGATGTTTCCATGGAATCATCTAGACTAAAAATTACAGAGTTGAACTGCAGAGGCAAAGAGATTCAGATCCTTACAGAAGTTAAATGTCTCCAATCCTGCAGATAAATGTGCCTCCCAAGCCTTCCAGATCATGAGAAGCTTTCAATGACAGCTGGAACCTGCTAACACCTTGAGCAGTTCTGTTGTATTTTGTGTATTTTGTTCTGTTGTGTTCTGTTGAGGATGACAAGAAAATTTCTTCACTTCATCGATATGTTGCAAAGTGCTTTATTTTGCTGTCTTTCTGTGCTGGCAGAGAGAGATCATTAAGGAAAAATGACGTATTTCATTTGTCTCAGAGAAATTATTTACAAGCTTGTGCAGGGTTTCCTGTGACTCTTACCCTTCCCCACAAATAAATAATGCTGCAGTTCAGCCACTGCTTTCAATTTGAGGAGAATTGGGATCCAATAGAGGATGCAATCCATGGGACAGTAATTAATACAGCAATTTCTATACCAACCTTCAGCTTTTATTAGATTCTATAGGTGCTCAAAGTCTCCAATGGTAGAAGCCTGAGGAGACCTGGTTTTGAAGTATATCTGGAAAATGGCCATTAAAAAAATAATATTCCTCAATTTCACCACTTACAAGTCTTCCATTCTTGGGCTCCAGGAGCAGAGTTGTTTCCAACATGACAGACATTATGGGGAAAAACCACAGGCACACTGATCTGTAGGACTGTAATGTGAAAGGCCCACAAAAAATGCTGACCTTGTTTGCAAGTAATGGAAAAGGTCAGTGCCAAAAGCAGCTGCAGTTAGAGTTTCAGCTGGAAAAAACTGGCAGAGAACCTGCTGACTGTAGTTTTACACTGCTTGGCTAAGGAGCTGGGAATGACTGAGGATTACTTCCCAACAAAATGGTGAGAATAAATGCTGTGGCCACAGGTGGTAATATAAATTCCACATCAGTGGGAGTAAATTAAGCCTTCTGCCCTGTCTGTATATCTGAAAATCATGAGGATCAAGGAGTCCAGGCTCTACAATTCCAAAATAAATAATCACTGCCATGTTTCCACCTAAAATCCATCCATTGTTGAAACATTGTTCAGGGCTCACTGCAGCACCAGACCTTTCTTTCAGGTGACTGTCCAGCAGCCAACTGCCTTAAATCTGGTTGCATTGTTTATTAAATCTGTGAAAAGATACAGACCATCACTCCAGGTACAGAAGTGTCTTCTAATAGCAGTGATGGAATGTCTCTTCTCCCACTCTGTGCCACCTTCCTTGCCAGCACAGAGTGAGGAGTAAAGAGTCAAACTGAGTTTCCTCTTGGCAGGATTTATGATGCCCACCTTTAAATACCTACAACATAGATGTCAATGTAAGAGCTCATTATCCAAACTCCCCCTGCAATCAGTGGAGAGAAATGGGCACTTCTAAGGCAGAGCTAATCAATAATTCACCAGAGAAGGTGAGGGAAGGCACCTTTTTTCATTTGTGGAGTCTCAGGGAATAAATATGCTGGCTGTGAGAGTTTCCATTCCTGGTGATATATGCCTCAGGTCTCTAATCCTCTTGTTAGGTAGTTGCAAGTGTTTCAATGTCAACATTAAAACCCCTCCCAAATTAATAACAATACTATTTTTCTAGTACAAGCAATAGTATGCCTTGTTTATACTTTCATTGCATTTAAAAAGCATGTTTCAAAGTAATGTATATGTATATATAAAACTGTATTATAGACTGAGTTAGTGGTAGTGCTTGTAAATATTTCTTAGGGCTGTTATGCTATTTTAGAGGCTTTGAGTAAATATATACCACTATCAAGAAGGAGCAGCAAAGTTAAATAGTAGAGCAAAAGAAGGCATTTATAAATGAAAAAGCATCTGGCTGAAAATGGGAGGTGGAAAAAGAGCATAACCTTGACTGGTTAAATATAAAACCAGACCATACATAAATATAAAACCTTGGGCAGACCTAAGAAGATTTTGAGGAACAACTTGCTGAAGGCATAAAATTGTTGAAGAAAAAAAAAACCCTTTTCTCCAGAGAAGAAATTTTGCCAGAGAAGCTGCACAGCCCATAGATGTATAAAATACACACACATGAAGAATGACATAGCAAAAAGCTGAAAGAGTTATTTGCACTGGTGTTCACTCTGGAGGAAAGTTTGCTTTTCCTTTATGGTGCCAAGGCTGAAGACCTGTCTTGTGTTCAGGTACTAGTAGAAAAGATATTACAATAAATTGAAATGAGAAGCAGATAGAACAGAGATGAAATAAATTTTCTCATTTTTCATTAGAAGGAGAAGTGGTGCTTTCCTTCAGACATCTGGGTTGGAAATCTTCACTATTTAATACATTCATAGCTGAACAAAAGAATTGACCAAGAGCAGTGAGTTGATCACGTTTTCTGTTGTTAATTTAGTTTTGAAGGTTTTAGTCAAAATTAAAGCTAATAGAAGTGCTTGGACATGAATAGTTCTCTGAAAATGCACCTCAATGCTTTGACACAGTGAAAAGGGCTACGAAATTACTGTGAATAATAAATAAGGAAATGGAAAATGCTACAAAAATTGCTGTATGCCAGTGTACTCAATGGCATATTTATATTCTGGCTATGTTTATAGAACAGAATCATACAATCACTGAGGTTGGAAAAGACCTCCAAGATCATCAAATCCAGTCTTTGACCAATGTCAGCTTTTCAATTAAACCACAGCACTGAGTGCCATGTCCAGTTGTTTCTTGGGTACTTCTGGGATTGGTGACTCCACCACTGCCCTGGGCAGCCCATCCCAATGCTTGACAACCCTTCCAGTGAAGACATTCTTCCTGATGTCCAGTCTGAAACTGTCCTGGCTGTTTCTTCTTATCCTGTCCCTTGTTCCCTGGAAGCAGAGCCTGATTCCCACCTGGCTCCCTGCTCCTCTCAGGGATTTGTAGAGAGCCAGAATGTCCCTCCTGAGCTTTCTTTTCCCCAAGCTGAGCCCCTGGGATCCCTCAGCCATTCCTGACCAGGCTTATGCTCCAGCTCTTTCCCCATCTCTGTTCCCTTCTCTGGACCCACTCCAGCCCCTCAAAGTCCTTCCTGAATGGAGGGGGCCAGAGCTGGACACAGCACTCGAGGGATGGCCTCACACAGAGGGGACAATCCCTGCCCTGGTCCTGCTGACCACACTGTTTTTGATCCAAGCCAGGTGCCATTGGCCTTCTGGCCCCCTGGGCACAGCTGGCTCATGTTCAGCCACTGCCAACAGCACCCCCAGCTCCTTTCCCAGTGGGCACCTTCCAGCCACTCTGCCCAAAGCCTTGAGAGCAGCACAGAGGTTTTGTGACCCAAGGGCAGGACCTGGCACGTCACCTGGCTGAACCTCATATGTTTGGCCTCAACCCATCCATCCATCCCATCCAGATGTGCAGTCCTATCTCCAAAAAATCAATATAGAATTAGGAAAGGCAGAGAGGGTATTTGGAATGGTCAGCTATGAATGGCCATGGAAGAGACACTAACAGCCTTAAGACTCCTCAGTGTGGAAAGAGAGTGCTCAGAAATCCTGGGACTGATGTTTTAAATGTGGCAGTGGTGGAAATGTTCATTTCTCTGAGCACAGCACCTCCAATGCACCAGCTAATCTGGTTGTGCTGCAGATTGAGAACTAAAGGAAGTACTCATTTTACACAACACACAATTAAGTCATGGGATCCATTGCTACAGGATGTTTTGTATGCCAAAATATATATAGGCTTAAAAAATGATTAGACAATTCATGAAAGAAAGGTCCATTGAGGGCTACTAAACAGGAAGATGCTGATGTAACCTCCAGCTCAGGAAGTCCCCAGACTGCAGATTGCCAGGAGCTGTGAAAGTTGCTGGGGGAATGCTCTTAGAGTCTTTTTTGTGCATCTGGTACTGGTCACTGGCCTCCAGGGAACAGGGAGCAAGCAGAGGTTAGTTTCTGCTGTGGCTGTTGCATGCAGCTGGTGACATATTGTATTTTGGAATCTGTGCCTTAGGATATTAAAACTGAAAGAAGAACTGAATTTCATTTTCTTTCTTCCTGCAGTTTGTCTATTTCAGTGTTTCACTCAGTTTTGGTGATGAAACTGAATGCCTTTTCAGTTGCAGTGTGTTCAGTTTTCCAGTAATCCACTGCTACCAAAATCAGAGAGTGTGGATATCTGATACTCCTGGCCAGTATTGCCAGATAAGAGCAGAGAGAGAAACTACCAAAAATAAATGGATGAAAACAAAATAATAAGGGTATTTCTACTCATTCTGAGTTCTGGTTTGGTCTTCTACCAATGGATGTATTTGAAATACAGCAGTTGATTTTGGTTCATTGTTAGTGTTTTAACTGAACATCTTTTTCAAAACAAAGCAGGTGCCCATTCCTTGGGAATTCAGCACATTTATGGGAGTTTGCCTATGTCCCTGTCTGGTGGGTGTTTTGAACTCTTCAACTGCAATTTCTCATAAAGGTGGGGTGAGTGTTCTTCCTCCTCCCATGTTGGGAATTCTTCCCTAAAGGCACACTTAGAACAGGAAAGAGCAATTATAAAAATTCTATTTTAGGCAAAATCAATCTAAGTAGGAGATACCCAGAATAAAACAAGTTCTCTTTGGTGGTAGTAGCCAAGTGTACTATTTCTATCTGATGGAAATGTGATGGGAAATCAATGACTGGACCATTCTTTGTTCATTGTATTTTGCTGCCACACTAATGGAATCCCTGATTTTACTCAGCCTGGCTGCCAAGTGCCACGTTGGTGGAGGAGAAATGCAGCTGGGAAATCCAACCCCAGGAGACAAATATCAGATGGAACACACTGACATCTAGACACTCTATAACTAATTACAGAGATTTCAAGAATGACTACAAATAACAAGCAAAATAGCAAAGGTTTTTAGTATTGACATTGCAAGACAGACTCACAATTGGTGCAGGGAGTTGATAATTTCTAATTAAATAAAGACTCCACAGCTTTCTGTGGTTGGAAGTGTAGGTCAATATTGTAACAAAATTTTGTTTTTCTTCTTCAGATGTTCACTTTAAACCAACATTTAGAACCTTAAATAGCAAGTATTGTACTTTCCTGGGTAATCTATTGCTTTTAACATTTGTCAGTCATATAAGTGTGATGTGATTACCTGACAAGGATCCACCAGCTCAGGTTAGCCAGCAATTTTCACTTTTTTAGTAGTAATTTCTATTCTTAGGTAGTTGCATAAAAGAAAGGATGGTATTTTTATTACCATTTCATTTCAAATCTGTGTGATGCTCATATTTGAACTGAGAACTTTTGTATTTGAAAGAAATGGAACTGGAGACATATTTGCTGTAGGAGTAACTTTTGTCCAGTGTAAAGAAATAACTATGAAGCTCAAGGGAGGTTGTGTCTCCTGGTGGTTTTATTTTTTAATTTTTCAAATTGCTGCATATTTTAAAAGTTTTTTTTTTCCTGTGTAAAAGTTACCAATACCAAATTAATGTTAATTTTGATAAATTAGCTAGTATTTTTATTTACAAGACCAGTGCTTTATTTGATCTCCTCTTCACTGCTAAAGCTCCACAGAAACGTAGAATATCCATTTAAAATCCAGCTAGATTTCTCTTTTTTCCATTACTCCTATTAGAAATTTCTTTCAGAATTTCACTGGTTATTAGAAAAATCCTTCAGACTTCTGCAGCATATTTATGATTAATGCTACCACTGTATTTTTCTTAAGGATCTATTCTTCTTTTGTCTCATATGTAGATCTGTAATCAGTAGCTGCATCTTCTCAGCCTTTGATTTTACTTGGGTGAAAGAAATCCAGTCCTTAAAACTACTTTTATAAATTCTAAAGACAGATCATTTGCCACCCCATCCATCTGAACAGGGTTGTTTTTTAATGAATGTGAAATGATTTTTTCCTTCAAACCAGAATTGTTCCATTGTCTAGATAAATTCTGTTCTGCCCTGTGTGCCTACAGGGCTGCTGTGTTGATCTGACTTTGGTGTCATGTTTTTCTTTGCACAGTACTTGATTAGGTTTGCAGAAGGGGAACTGAAGTGCCTTCTTTGCATTATTTTTGAAGATGTGCTTGCTTGAGTGCCCAGATAGTTCCTAGTTAACACGTTTCAGCCTTGTAGCAATTATGTAGTGACAATTAGCATTTCAGATATTTCTGTATATTCCATTGACAGGCTCTGAAGTTTCTATGGAAAATGATGATTATGAGCCCATCAAAATAGCTTATAATTGCTTTCCTATGTCTCTTTTTTTTTTTGAAAGAAAAACTATGATAAAAAGCATAATGATGCATTATTCAACTGTGCTTTTTCATATTCTAAATGCACACTGATGTCCATCCCCTGAACTTAGATTATTCTCATTGCACAGAAAACTGATGTGTCCTGAGGCTCTTCTTGATCTGTGTAGCCAAACACTTGGCCAATAATCACCATATCAGTGATAAAAAGTGATCTGGGTCCTTTCTGGCCCTGATAGGACATGCTCAGCTCCTGCTGCACCACCCCACACTGCTGACAATCAGCCTTTTTCAGAGCAGAGCTCAGCATTGTGGGGGCTCTGCTGCAGCCATGAAAACTTAGAAGACTTGTGAGGAAAGCAGAGAATACATCAGTGTCAGCCCAGTCTGCAACAGCCTCGTCCAGCCCCGGGCCCCGTGCCAGATTTCACGTGGTTTCATTGCTTCAGCCTTGTAATGGATAATAGCACTGCTGCCACCAGCTCAGGAGGGCTTCAGCTTTTAAAGGATGGGCTGACACACTTCACATGGCCAGATTCTGCTCCTTAACCTTACCTTGAATTTTCCTTTCCTCAGTGTGAGTAAGGACAATGTACAGTTCTGGTTTTAAGGAAAAAAAATTATTTCGCGTTCCTAAAACCCCTCCCCTGCTCAGATGGATGGAGCAGCAAATGGTCTGTCTTATAAACTTCTAAAAGTTTACTTAATTACCTAGTATGAGACCAGTAATAGTGAATTAATTTAATAGGCAGTATCAAGCTATTTCCTCTATTTCAGGATTTTTGTTGTACTTGTCCTCCAAATTCTGTGAATTCTGTGAAATCAAAATTTAAACCTCCCCATAACTGGGTAGTTCATAAATATTTATATGTGGATGTTCAGGTGTGTCCTAGACAAGGGCTCAAACTTTTCTTAGGAAAAAAGTGCGAATATGCTGTGAGAGGGTTTGCATCGATGAAGACAAAGCCTGACAAAATCTCCATCAGTTTTGGTGAGATTGGGATTAGATACTAATAAATATAGTAATATTTGGATTTTAGAAGAGATATGAATAGTTATTGATAGAGATATTATAAAGAAAAAATTACTGAATTTTAAGGAAAAGTTAGTATCTTCTTTTGTATTTATTTAACACTTTTCTTCTGGAATTTTGCCAAATTTTCTCCATCTTTCTTTTGCTATAAAATACTAAAATCCCCACTAATATGTAAAGAGAAGACAATTTTTTATTAAATTACCAGTTTTTAGAGTGCTGCCTGTGCCAGCTTCTTGCTGTCTTGCCTGGTAATTTTGATGACACTTTCTCCATATGGTAACAGTTGTTTGGGGGTTTTTTTTGTTTTTGTGTGGTTTTTTTGGGTTTTTTTTGGTTTTTTTGTTTTTTTTTTCTGAGCAATTAGGTTTTTTCCCTGTGCACCTTCTCTTTTGCAGTGCTCATTTCTTGGGAAGTTGTCTCCAATTCAGGACTCCAGAGGGTTGTGTGAACCTTCCTTTGTGCTCTCTGCACTTTATAGCCCCCAGTTCCTGCTGTCTCCTTGCTGTGGCACCACAGCAGCTTTGCTGTGCAGATCAGGGTCAGAAATGGTACCCACAGCCAGGTTTTCCCTGTGCCACCTGCTAAATATTTTTAGCATTTTACAGCACAGCCATCCAGCAGCTGGATGTGACACCTGGGGCCTGAGGTGATGCTGGGGTGATGTGACACCTTGAGATTAAATAAAGTATTGGAGTGTTGCTTCACACCCCCAGGGAGTTTTAATGGTTTTAATTTGTGGGCAGGCTTTTAGAGAGGGGTTTTCTGTGGTGCCTGGACTACAAGATGCAGAGCTGTGCTCTGAGGGTTAACACAGCCATGCCAAAATCCTTGCAGGTTGTGGGCATGGGAACAGGGAGAGTGTCCTGGTGCAGCCCGGAGCTGCAGTTTCCTGAGCCTGCAGGGAAGGGAGGGGAGGCCACGGGAAGGGAACATGACTGCCAGTGTCTTCTGCTGGGAGGCTGCCAACAGGAAGCAGCTTTTTAATTTTTTTAGTTCCTTTGTGGAAGGCTCAGCAGTTCCCAGCCATCTTTCTGGGATGCACAACCCTTCCTCTAGGCAGCCTGGAGGAGAGGCTGTGGGGTCTTGGGCTGGATTTTCCTCCTTGGAAAACATGACTAGGAGCTGCACAGAACTGTGTTGTGCCCCTTTAAGAATATCTATATTGGGATGTGTAGGCTTCTGTTTTATTTTGGGCTTTTCTTTGGCCTTTGATCAATTTTTCCTCCAATTTTTGAGCTGCTCTGCACCATCCAGGCATCCACAGATGGAGAAAGTGGCTGGGCAGTGCCTGGAGTGAGATGAGGAGACGGAGGTTTCCAGAACAGCTCCTCCCTTCCCTGCAGGGTGACAAGAAATAGATCCTCGGGTGCCCATAGGCTGAAGCTGTGGTTTATTAAAGTAAATTACCTGTTTTTTTTTTTTTTTTGAGTTATTTATTATAATGCTTTAGCTCAGTTATCAAATTGGAAGCAAATGGTGGAAGAATTTGCTTTGCATGTAGATGAGAAAGACTGAAAGTACTTCTCTTCACCGTGGCACTTTGTGTACAGTTTCCTTAAGCCCAAATGGCTAATCTTTCCATAATGAACTTGAGCATGGCTTTTCACACGAGTAGTTGCAGTGACTTCAGTGAGATTTCATGCATTAATAGGCGAGCAAGATTTTACCTTTGAGAGTACCAAATCCTTTTGGAAAAATCCTATAATGTTTAAGTAGAAAAGAAACCAAAGAATTTATAGATTAATGACTCAAGCCGAAAAAACCTAAGGGAGGGTTTTCATAGATTCTTTGAAACATCTGGTAACATTTTGCTTTAATGTTTTGTTTACATGGGGTTAATAAACTGAGCAGCAGCAATAGGAATTGTAGGGAAGAAAGCAAAGTCTATGGGAAGAGGCAGTAGAAACCACCCTTATTAGCACTCTATTAAGAAAAAGCATTTTGTAACACTTTATTGATGGGCATATTAATAATTATTCCTCATTATGAAGTATTTAAAAATGGAATTTCCATATAAAGCACAATCATATATCCTGTCACTTTTAAATGCAGGAATAGAATTTTTGTTCTGTGCTTTAGGGCTTGTCCAAGCATCAGTAAAATTCATTCCCTTTCCCATTGTACCTGCCAAATGTAATCAACCTAACCAAAGGAATGTGGTCCTTCTTGACCTATAAATATGCTAAATATATTTTGTATAACACTTTGCAATTGTGACTTGGGCACGTACCCTGTAAGTGTGGCTTAGAATGAGGGAGGCTCCCTGCTTTCTGTGTAATTATCCAGGTAATATCAGTTTCAGTCAAAAGCTGTAACTCACTGACATGGATCTAAGGTAGACTTTTTGGAAGTGGTATTTATTAGGAGTAAACCAGCACTGCAGGGTTTGGCCTTCTGTGGTGATACAAACAGCGCATTTCAAAATGGGCAAATGCAAACCAGGAAGAGCAGATCATATTTGAGAAGACTGTGCTCATATAAACTTGTTTGTTGGGGGAATTAAGTGTCAGTGATTTATTATTCTGCTTGTGCAACACAGAGCACAGAGCTACACAAGGATGGCTGGGAAATCTGCACAACTTCCATTGGAGGAGTGGGGTCTTTTCTCCCTCTCTGTTACAAGGATGAGCAGATGTTAAGCATCACTTCACTGTTTTATGATTGAAATTTATAAAGGCTAGCAATATGGATTGAGAAGGCTCTAGGTATGTTTTCTGTTAGAGGCTGATAAAAGAAATGAATGGCATCTGGAATTTTAACGAAAACTAAAAACATCTTCATTTAATACAGCAGCCATGAGAGGAAAATTAACATGCAGAACAACAATGGCTGATTCCTGAAAGAATGTATGGATGGTGGTAATGGTTATCAATGTATGGGAAGAGGAGAACCTGATTTAAAAGTATTGAGTAGGGGAACAGTATATAAATAATTAGGAAAAAAGGGAGATGTTGGCTGTATTTTTGAAATGTAACAATTCAGGCTACGCAATGAGAACTTTTTTGTAAGAGTGAAAATTCAAATAACTTACCCCTGATATCCTCTCCCTGACTAATAAATGTGCATGATTCTTACAGAAATTCTGTTCTTACAAGCAGCCAATGAGTACAATAAGGTATATGGCTAATTTTTGACTCTGTAATGTTTCTAATCATTAATGGCCTTCATTATTATTCAGTTATTCTGTTTAAGAAAAGCCTGCCAGTTATTCCAAATTATATAGGGATATATGAGATTCTGTGGATGTTTCTTTACCAGATACTAGAAAGATAAGTCACTATTTGTTCTTACAAAATGAGAAAAATGATTTGTTAGAGATTCAGAGCACTTTATGACTAGCCAGTAATGTCTTTGGCTGTACCTGCAAACACGAACATTTGAATCCCAGAATTATGAAATATAGACTCAAAATGATATAAAACACTGCTCTGGGGTTTATAGATTCCCTCAACAGTTTGGTGGAGTGCCCAAGCAGTCTGTGATTAGCTTTGTCATAAGGACTAAATCTGTGGGCTTATTTTTTGAATCTCTCCTACCACTTTCTAATCAGCACAGTTGTTGGAATTCCTTTATGGCAGGAATTTTCATTTCCTCATTCACCAGCGCATACCCTGTCAGAATCCTGGGGGCCTGATTTAAATGGTTGTCAGTGTCACTGTGGCACACAGTCATTTTCTGGTGCCTGTTTTCTCCCTGGCTGAGGATCATCCTTATTTGCTTAATAAATGGGCAGTTAAGGGTCTTCATTTTTATGCTTGCGGCACACTCATGCTTTATTATTATTTTATTCTTTCTATTTATAGATTTTACATCAACATTTGATGAATTTTCCACATAAATGGCAATGCTTGATGTAATTCATATCACTCTTAATATGTACAATTTGCATATATTATCCCAAGCAATGACCTAGTAAATGAATTAAATAAGCCTTGGTGATAAGAAAGACATATCTGAGCCTGTTTAAACAACAAAAACCAATGCCTCACCAAAGCAGGGTTCCTGAGAAAACACAGGAACCTCCTGAGAACATCCTATAGGTTTTAATTCATCCCAACCTATGCTGCAAAGACACAAACACCTTCAAAGAGTGAACCAGTGTCTGAAATAAACTAGTTAATGGTAATATTTTCAGTTATTTTAAAGAGCCCAGATCGTGAAGAACAAATCTTCCAATGAATTGCATGTGGTTTTTATTAATTTTGAGCCTAAAAAATTTAATTATATCAATTATGTAAAAGCAACAGAGAAAGAATTGTAATTGCTTGCAGTGTGCAAGCCATGCTGGGTCCCTGGCTATTCTTCCTTGAGAAGCTGCCACAAAACAACCCTTTAAGAAAAGAGACTTGCACACATTCAGAGTGATGAAGCAGAAGAGTTAAGAGAGTCTAGGTAGGTTTCTGTGTGTCTGCTTTGGCTGATAACCATCAGGATGCCATCCATTATTCCAGGTAATCCAGCTCAGAAAGAGGCATCTTCTGAAAGCTGCAGTGAGATCCATTTGGATTGTGTAACTTCCCTAGGATTTGCTGAGACAAAATAATCATTATGATTTATACCATTCCTGCAAGAAACTACCACCATATGACTTGAATATTAGAGGGAAGTATTTATTCCTTTAGTGATGATTCAGTGTTAATATTAATTTACTATGTTATTAAATCTCTCTGTTGTGGTAATGCTTTTGTTTTTCTTTTCTCACTGATTCATACTTAACTTATTGGACTTGATTCTGGTTTCTCACAGATTCTTACTTTAGCTTCACAGGAGCTATTTGTGATTTACATTAATTTCATGCTATTGGAATTATTCCCAGCAATCTCATTGTTAGATTTTTTTCCTGTTATTACAATTGTTCTTTGCTTTCCCTTCAGCAACTATGGAAATGTTAGGCATTGCCTACAGAAATTAATTATTTCAGTCTAAACTTCTTGGTTTTGATGGGAAAGAAAATTGTAGAGAAGGGTGTACAATGGAGGCGTTATACCTGCACCATATTGAGAAAAAGTATTTGTACTTTTATCCCAGTAAAATTTTGTTTGGTGAAATAACTTGTTGGGTTTTTATTAGATTGTTAAATCTTCCAACAATACTCTGAACCTTCACAGTTCCTTCATGGACTGGAAAGACACATTTATTCATTACCAGTTGTATTTGATGGATGGGACAATCTATTTCCCTTGATAAAATTTAAACTAAAAATACAGTTAAAAAAAAAGGGCAATAACTCCTCAGAATTTCAGGGGAACATCCCAAACACCCTTTGAAAGCCAGCATGTCGGGTGATTTTTTTAAAAAACTTGTGCTTAATTCCATGTGTAGAGCCAGCTCACTTTTGAATCCAGTTCTCCTTAACCATCTCGATGAAGAGGCAGCTTCCTCTGGAAAGGAACAATCCCCAGTCTATTTTATAGCAAAGGCAGAAGCTTTTCTACAGCTGAAATCCCCATATGGAGAACACTCGACTGCCAAATTTCTATCTATTAAGTTGAATAGGATCCAGCATATGTGGCTCCCTTGATTGCAGTGCTGACCGAAATGTGCAAAGAGAAATGTGTTTTAAACAGACAGCTCTTAAGACAATTTGGGCTTGAAGACTTCTAAAATTCAAGTTCCACCTGGATACATGCAATTATCAAGGGAAAAAGCCCTGAGCTCTACCATTTTCTGCTCCTGGTAAGGTGCAGAGCCCAGCAGAGAACAAAGCAGTTGCTGCATTCTGCACCAGCCAATTTCTCTAGTTCATTTCAAAGTAATTTAAGCCTCTTCTTTTTATCTTTCATTTTGAGTCTCTGATGACAAAATGAGGTTTCTAACTCCTAACTGCTGGTGGGATCCATCCTCTGTTCCATCCAGGGGTAAGGTTTATGTAAGACATGTGACACCAGGTCACTTGGGTGCAGGTGGCCCAAAATTGCCACATTGTGGAGAGTTCAATGCAGAAGTGCAAAACCTACCCAAGAAAGAGTGGGTACCTATGGGCAGCTGACCTTCACCTGTGTTTGTGCTTGAGACATTTGGTTGTAGCTGGGTCTGTTCAGTCTTAGACCAGGCCACTGGGCTGATCAATGGTACTGACTGAAGAGCCTGCCTAGTTTTGTTATCTCTGAACCCTCCTTACAATGTCTCTGAGATGGTGGTGAAAGCAACTCAGGAACAATGTCTTAATTAGAATTTAATAGCAGAAATGCAACCTGTTGCAACAACAGCTTTATGTAGCTGGGAAACCTCTTTGGTGAGACGTTTAATTGCTGGCTCTGGTTTGGAAGGAGTCCTGCATGTTGGCATCTGTACATGCCAGGTATTTCAGAGGAATAGAATAATCCAAGAAGGTTCAAACAAGTGGCAGCTCCAGCAGAGCACCTGGCACGTTGTCCCTCTGCACCACGTTGCTGTCACTGGATGTGTCCCTTTCGTGGGTGTCCAGCACTGGGCTAAGCTGTTCTCACTCAGGTAACAAACCCTGCCTGCACAGCAGCACCTGAAGGGTTTAAGCTTCCTGTTGATTTTGGGGATTGGTTTGAGGCCTGGAAGATGTTGAGCCAGGTAGGTACCTGAGTTCAGGTCAGTGAGTGAGCCAGGAGCACAAAGGCTGCCTGTGACTAAGCTGTAGTCATTAGAACATAACTGTTTCAGTTCCTGACCAGTACAGGGATGGGGGGACAGCATTCTCCTTTATTGCTACACCATTTATAGTGTCAGGTTTATGGAAAGTCTTTGAGAGTCAGTGGGATGTAGGCACTTAACCTGCTTAAGTACTTTTGTAAATCCCTTTGGACACTCACCTAAACCGGTGGGCATGGAGAGCTTTACATTTTCAAAGGCAAAGTAAGGACATTCAGTTCATTAATCCCTACAATGTTTCTCTGATCTGTTACCATCTATATGGACAAGGAGACTGAAATGAAGGAATTAGGAGATGTACAGAAATATGGGATCTCCTGATAATCAAACCTACAGTTATTTCCTTCCTGATATTCTGCCTTATTGTTATTTGTAGATGATTAAAGTTGGATCCATAGACTTCCTGCACAAATGAAGTCTCAACTCTGACTCACCTGCCATCCTATTAAGAAAATATAATAGAAAATGAGGACATATCCCATGTGTTTTCTTAGGTTTCAATTGTTTCCAGAGGCTCAGGCAGCATGGAAAAGTGGTTAGTAATGCCCTAACATTGAACGAAATCTTTCACAAACCATGTGTCACTGAACGATTGCTTTTTGATGTCATGTGCAAAAAACTTTTTTCTTTTTTGTTCCTTTTATTTTTTTAATCTGCCTGACTTCATTGATTGAATCTCTACAATAAGAATGTGAGTTTGAGGATTAAGGTACAAAGCAGTTATATGCCAGGTTTTTTAAGGTGGAAAGGTGATTTGATTAGACAGATGACAGCTGGAAACAAGTTTTGAACCCCTCTGTATTTTGGATTGGCAGCATACCCCCAGTCTGCTGCAGTCTGGTGGTTTGGAGAAAGACTGGAGAAAAACAATAACCAGGATTTTATCTGAGTTGCTCTGGGGAGTGGCTGCACTGGGGAGCCCTGTGCACTGAGAGTGGGTTATAAGGCCTCTCTGAGAAGATTAAAAATGAAGATCAGTGAATAACTGCAGAGGTAAGGACTGCACTTCCATGGTGGGTGCTCTCCAGACACCAGCAGTAAAGTCACTCAGCAGCACATGGTGCTGGTCAGCCCTGTTCTGCCAAATCACCCTTGTGTGTGTGTGTGTGTGGGATGGCTCTGGTCCTCAGCACAATATACACAATATGGCTAAGCCCTACAAAATGTGGAGTCAAGACTGATAAATCCCACGTGCCTCAAAGGTAGAGATCTGGAGGCACCTACAGAGATCAAGAGCATGGGAGAAATCCCACTGTGAAATTGTGAGATACCAGGTAGAGATGCCATTGCAGTGGATCAGGAAATCTGCCCAGTGCTGTGGAGGGACTGTGTCCATCCCTCAGCTTAAAGAAGCAAATCCCAGGTCTAGAAGTAGATAGTAGTGCATGCAGTTTAAGGATATGGTTGGATCTAACCCCAATTCATTGTCAGCATTTATATTACAAATTATTAAGCCAAAGACTCTTCAGTAGGAGGGAAATTCAAAATTTTCTGTCATTTTTGGGATACCTAACAGATTGAAATAACCCAATAAAAGACTTCCTTAGAGAAGGAACATCAGAGTTCGGTATGTGTCCTGTGTAGTCTTGAGCTCAGCTCTGACAAATTCATCAGTGCTGCATGAATATTCATTGAGCAGAGATGTGAGGAGCAAAGCTAGATACAACTTAGGAAACATATTTGATAACTTAATTTTTATAAATTATTATAATTTCATAATTTTACTCTATTTTTTGTTAGCATTTGAGTATTAAAAATGCTTTATGACTAGTTTTAACTCCTGTTAATGCTATTCTTGATGACTTGGCTTAAGGAGCACCTTAGGACTTTTGGAATTAATGACTTCTTAATAGTTTGTTTGCAAAACCTTCAATATCTAGGAGAGAGTTGCTGTCTTGAAGGATGACATTGAAGACAGCTCTGGTTGTACAGCCCAGCAGCAGCAGAAACAGAAACAGAAGCTCAGTCCATTTCTCTAAGCACAGGGCCATGCTGTGTTTCCAGTTGGAAAGCTCAGGTTTCTTTTTTTCTTACTAATTTTTCTTGGTATGTTGTATATGTGGTACTATTCCTGGCTGAAACCTGGTCTGCAAGATTCAGGAGGTTTATTTTTCAGCTTTGTCAGTTCTGCTTTTGCTGCTCATTCAGCCTGGAAAGTCATTTCCCCAAGGATCTGTGGACTAATTTCAGATTTAGAAAGCTTGAATTTCTCAAAAAAATTGCTCCCCCTACCAATTTTTTCCAATTCTTATGCTTTCCCCTCTTGGACTCACATTTGCCCAGGAGAACCAGAGAAAGTTGGCTTTTTCTGAGCCATCTGTGCAACATAGATAATACTGTCATCAAGACACTTGCAGGATTGCCTTGCATTTCATCACCTAGAGAGTGTCTGCTCAGTGTTCATCCTGTGCTGTGCTGTCAGCTCCAGGCACGTGACCTCACTGGACTTTAAACACTTGCAAAATAGCATCAGGAAATGGCTTTGTGGTTTTCTCAATGTGGAAGTCCTTTCATAACATCTGAAGAGCTCAGCAACTTTCAGTTGTGTGTCCTAAAAATAATTGTTTGAAAGAGCAGAGGTGTGATGACAGAATATTAGTTAAAATTCTTTTTTTTTTTTCAGTGATGGACAATAGTGACTTTCCTGGCTACACTGAAATAAGTGGCAGAACTTCCAATGACTTTATGAGGCTGGAATACACTGGTGTAGTCTTAACCACTTAAATGGTTGACAGCCAGTAAGAACCAATCTCAATTTCTCAAATACTAGTAATGTAAATATAAATATGCTTTACCATAAAAAGTAATGTGCAAATATCTCTGATTGAGGAAGATTCCTTACTTTCAGTTGTGAACTGAAATTATCCTAATATTCAAATATACTGCAGGGTTTATAACCAGTGGAGTAGGACTTGGAGAAAGTTAGGGCTGGTATTTGAGAGCTGTAACATTTACAAACACTAAATGAACAAACCCATATATTTTTATGCTTGCCATTCCAGACCCATGAAACTTATCTCAAAGGTTATGAGACAAGGGACTGAAAATGATTCTATTACACAATTGCTGCAGGGAGTTGCTGAGCACGGTAATTAATTGCTGGTGTATTCATTTGCGGCAGGAGGAGCAGCAGAAGGAAAATATCTCATTGAATTTGGAATTGTATTTATTCATGTATGCACTGTGGTGTTACAGCACAATTATTATCTGACACATTGGAAGCAGACTTGTGCTCCATTAGTTGCTGGAGCTATGTGCTATTATTGGATGATCTGCTACAAAAATGCACAAAACATTTATTTTGAGAGATGCAGTCAGGATTATAATTGATGCCTCACAGATCTCAGCCTGGCATTCTCCAAACCCAACCAGAGAAACAGGAAGCTCAGTTTGGCATCCTCAGCCCCCAAAACGCTGAGGTGTCCCCAGGGGTGATGGGAGCAAAGCTTGGGCTCCCAGATCAGCATCTCCTGCGAGGAACTTGGGGGTTTCATCTCTGTGGAAGGAGACACGGGGGCAAAGCCAGCCTGTGCTCCTTTCCAGTTTCCAGTGCAGTGCTGGCACCAATCCACAGGCAGCTGCTCATCCAGCATTCCTGGCTAGAGGATCATTTCAGCAGCTATATAATATGTCAGCCAAGAGGAAGCAAGAAGAAAAAGGCAAGTAAAGTTATGAAGTTAAACCCAAGAAAATAAAAATTGCAGGCAGCTGTAGTGTGGCAATGGCTGATGGTGAGGGTAATAGTTTATTCAGTGATTCTGCTGCATAGTTTCTCATAAAACCTCAAAAATCCAATTCCAAGACTTTCCCCCTGAATTGTTCATTATTGTTTGCATGAAGCTTGTGAAAGCTGACACAACAGCTCATGTGAAGGTTTATGCTTTGTACAGCTTCTAAAAGAGTAAATATGGAGTAAATAGTAACTGTAGGCAGAACTGTGGTGTGCCAGTGTCACCCTCCCAGCAATGAGGGAAATACTCTGTGCTTTGCACACATTAACAGTGCTCAGCTGTAATTCCAACCCCACCAAGCTCAGCCACAGAGAATGCTGTGGGAGAGCAGAGGTGGGATGTGCACGATCTGACCACGCTGCAGATGTGAATCCAGGAAGATGTGCAATGTATCCCACCTTTCCACAGAAGGCAGTGGGCACAGGCTCTTCCCATGCCCATCCTTCATCCACAGCATTGTCCCTGTGCTGGTGAAGAGCTCTCTTGTGTCCTTGTGCTGCAAAGAGCAGAGCCCAGCCCCGAGCAGCCTCGTGGGTGCCAACTGTGTGGCTTCTGGAGTGAGGCTGTTTTACACAAAGGAGTAGGAGAGTCATGTTTGGAATGATTATTCCTGAAGATTTAAAAATAAACCAACAGCTTCCTCTAGGTCTTCTAAACAAACAGCCTAGATGAATGTGAAGTTAACCTCTCCTTCTTCTCAGTCTGACGAAAGATACAAATGGAAGCGATGACAGGATTGTATTACTCTATTAATATGACAGATTCTAATTTGTGATAAGAAAGGAACCTCATTCACTGCTTTATTACTTTAGAAATTCTAAAATCAATGCAAGATATGCCATAAACATCATTCTTGGCAGGCACTCATTGAGGTGAACATATAACTCAAAGATAGCTTGAGCTGAATTCTGACCAATTTAGCAAATAATAAGCAAGGCGATAAGAACATTAAAAGGAAGAGACAGTAACAGAGTTAGGAACAGATGGTAGCCATAAATAATAATAATATTTTATATTTATATATGATGCCTTTCAGTCTGGAAAATCCCACAATGCTTTACAAAACTGAATTTAAAACACAAACTTAAACAGGAATGCACCATTTCTGGTGTGAAATATGACAGTTGTTTGAGAGCCCAAGCAATGCCAAGTCGTTTGGGACAAGAAGAGAATAAGAATTTTAGTTCATTGCTGCTACACTAAAAGCTTGAGTTGGAATTTATTTCTTTCCTTTCTTCTAATCTATTTAATCTATCACCACTGGTAGCATCTGGGTATTCTGCTGTAATACATTGCTACTATCCATAAAAAACACTCTCTTTACTGTTAATGATATCAGATGCACTGTTGACATTATTTATTGAAAGCTCTAAATGATCAGCAATTTGGCATTCTCCAATGCAAAAAGAACCCCCCAAAACGAACAAAAAATATTTAATTCTCAGCAAAATTATCTCCCAAGGCCAAGCAGCAACAGTAGTTAGCATGTCCTTGTGCAGGGAATATTAACTCCCATGTCAGTCTAAATTCTGAAACCTTTGTCTTTCCCTGCAGAACATAATTGCTCCTTCAAAACACTTATGTAGCTCAGCCCAACTTGAGGCTGTCTTCTGATCTCAGATAAACCCAGGCAATCCTTCTGGCTTTAGTGGGATTATGCCAACATGAGTGAAACTAAAATTTACCCCACAGTATAGGAGAGCTGATAGGTGCATAAGGCACTGTGTGACGTTTGAAGGCTGCAATGGAAAAGTGCTGGAGGATAAGAAGGAAAAAAACATACACTGTGTACACAGAGCAATGGAAACTATTTAAAGCAGCTCCAGCCTCATATGTTCTGTGTAGTCCCTTCACAAGGAGAAAGATGTTACATGATAGTCTGGACATCTGAGTGATTAGGTTCTGTGTTGTAATATAAAATAGAAAATATTGGATGTTTCTGAGTGATAAATGACGCAGTCTATTTGCAGGAATGATGGAAAAAAGTCAAGAAGTGATGTTGGTTAAAATTAATTAATCTTTAATACTTTCCCATTCAAGTCTGTAGGAGTCATAGCCAGTGTTTTCCAGTTCCAAGCTCACACTTGCAATAATGGCACCTGCAAGGACTCTATGTCAGATGAGCTTTACATCAAGCTTGTGGCAACTGTCCCAGAAATAGAATTACTATTCTACTGGATACCCTGGAATACTGGAGCATTTCTTGAAAATGGGATGTTTCCTTGGAAAAGCAGGGAAAAAAAAAAAGTTAGTGGTAGGGCTTTATCTAAAATTAACTTTTTAACCCTTGGAAGATATACTAGCTTGCACTCTTTGAACTGTTGTACCTCTCTAAAAGTGGGTTGGATTTTTCATTCGTAGGATTCCTGTACTGGCACTCCATGTTGTTGTACTCTCATAACCATTTGTTAAAATATAC
This sequence comes from Catharus ustulatus, assembly GCF_009819885.2. Classification (NCBI taxonomy): domain Eukaryota; kingdom Metazoa; phylum Chordata; class Aves; order Passeriformes; family Turdidae; genus Catharus; species Catharus ustulatus. The sequence goes on along the minus strand of NC_046231.1, from coordinate 16,747,703 downwards.
TGGGTAAAATCAGATGTCTCATAAATTGGCAGAATTTAAGCTGGTTCCACTGGATCCTTGTTCACTTCTGCTGTGTTTTGGTTAAACAAGGTGAGGTTTTGAATGGAAAGGAAGAAGAGAAATACAGAAATTAAATGATTCATACCAGCAGGATGTGTATATAAGTATACACATACCTACATGGATGGACACACTACTGGTATTGGGGACTATTGCAATATTTAAAAGGTTTCTTAATTTTAGACCTGCCTTTCTGAGACATTGGGCAGTCTCCTGTTCATTTGTTATTTTACAGCACAGTGGATTGGCTTCCTGGTTTTACTTTTGCAGTTCCATATCAACAATACACCAGACTTCAACTGCAAGTTTAAATTAAAGTTTATATTTCAAAAACACAGCATTGATGACATTGGAGTTGCTACTCTGATTTCCAGGGCTTTGTGTCACTGTCTCATAGCCTTGAAGTTGATGCCAGGAAGTTGGTATGGACAAGGACTGTCCATGTAGGCTCTGGACAGTCACTCTGGTGACCTCAGCCTGCCTTCTGATGGGGACATGTCCATGTGTAAGTGACCCTTATCAACAGCTGCATGGACAGCCTGAGTTTTGAGTGAGCACATCTCCACACCAGCACACAGACAGGCAGCTGGCACCTTGCATCCTGCTCCCAGATCTGTCAGCAGCTCTCCCGTCCCTCTGGGAGTCAGTTTGGGTTCAGAGCTGGGAAGCTGCTTTGATGTGGGGCTGTGTGTGGTTCCAGCTGGCCCTGCCTGCCACACTCCTCTGACTACACAGAATCCCTTGGGGATTCTCACTTCTTTCAATTTCTTTTTTCTCTTCTCACCTGAGCTGAGGCAGGAGGAAGAGAAAGATGTGCTGAGTTTATTCTTCCTGCTGCTCTGCTCTACCTTTCAGTCCTGTCAGCATAGAAAGATACTCAAATGCTAAATTTGTAAGAAAACATAGACTCCAAAAACTTCCATTTTAAAGTGCATTTTACTCCAGCTTATAAGAAATGGGTCATTCAATAGCCTGCTTGCTGAGTATTGTGCTGGTTGTGTTTTGTCCACAGCCTTATCTTTTCCACACAGACTTCCAGTTTTTAGGAAACTGGTTTGCAGGTCAGTGTGCAGGTACCTAAATATTTCTGGCTGTTTTAAAACCTCAATACCAGCTGGAATTAAGAAGAAGGTCTGAACACTAAACATACACTGCTGCTAACTTAATCACTTTATATAAATTCCCTTTGGATGATCTCTTTTGTCCCTCTTTGGGAGGCTGATATTTGTTCTCCCAATCTGTGGTGAGAGCACAGGAACTGCTGCACCTCTCTCTGCTCACTGCAGATTAGAGCACAGGAGGCATCTCTGGCTTCTATTTCCCCACCCCCCTATGTCTTTCTTGCAGAATAACTGAAAAAGGACAAGGGTGAGATATTTCCTGAACGTTGCATTGTGCCTTGCCCTGCATGGTGCACAGAGGAGGTGGGGAGAGAGGATGAAAAGAGCTGTGGGATGAACTTGGCTCTTGTGCCATGCCAGTGCTCAGAAAACAGAGAGTTGATGGAGATCAGGGCTTCAAAACTCTCAGGTTGGAGGAGTCAGGGCTGTCAGCTTGTCCTGCACCAGCCTGTGGAATACTTGCTGCTCCATATGATTTCTGTTTCTGTCTGGAAAAGTCGTTTTCGCAGTAGGAAAAGCATCCTATAAATATTCTGTATTTATAATTTTGCTAGAGTTTATTCAGTATGCAGAACTTAGATCAATAAAATGAGGAGAAGGAGGGAAAATACCCCAAGAGAAAAGAGACTCAGAGTTCTGTGCATTCCAGAATAAACACAGCACTCCTTGACGTGGTACAGGCACTGTTTGTGCCTGGCTTCCCAACAGGGGTTCTTGCACATCCAGTAACTTTGTTTGTATTTTGTAAATTAGCAGATGGCTCTTTGATACAAAGGCGAATGTGTTCCCACATCAGATCGAGTATCTCTCTTCCTCTCTTTCCCCTTCTCTGATATTAAACAAATCATAGAAGACAGAAACACAATTGCCAAAAGTAAGGCAGAGATGGAGCAAAGGAAGAATATGTGTAAGTTAGCTGTGAAGTTCAATTGACAGTGACTGCAGTAAGGCAAAGAATATAACTGATACTCAAATTTACAACATTTCTGAGCTCCAGGGACCCAGATACAGCCAGCTCACTTAGTACAACCCTTTTCTCTGTTTCTTTCCTGCAGGAATTACTCAGGAAAGAGTCACTGCTGGAGTGGGGAATAATTTTGTACCTGTCATGTAATCATTTCATAGACTCATAGAATTGTTTAGTTTGAAAATGACCTTTAAGATCACCAAGTCCAACCTGTAACCCAACACTGCCAAGCCCACCACTAAACCATGTCCCCCAGTGCCCCATCTATACATCTCTTAAATACTTCCAGGGATGGGGCCTCAATCACTTCCCTGGGCAGCCTGCTCCAGTGCTTCACAACTCTTTTGGGGAAGAAATTTTCTCCAATATCCAATCCAAACCTCCCCTGTTGCAAGTTAAGGCCATTTCCTCATGTCACCTGTTCCCTGAGCAGAGCCTGACTCCCACCTGGCTCCATCCTCCTGTCAGGGAGTTGTGAGATCAGAAGATTCCCCCTGAGCCTCCTTTTCTCCAGGCTGAGCTCCCAGCTCCCTCAGCCCCTCCTGGTGTTCCAGACCCTTCTGCAGCTCTGTTGGCCTTCTCTGGACCAGCTCCAGCCCCCCAGTGCCAGGGTGGAGCCTGTGTCCCTCTTGGTGATGCAGGTAAGGCACTGTGCCTATTTACCAGAAGTTGGGCTTGATCTTGGCTGGAACTTCAAGGCACTAATTTCAGTAATGTAGCAGCAATTAAATGAGACACTTAGAGACTACATCTGGCTAAAACATATTCCCCATTGTTCTAAAACCTCCTCTTTTTAATTGCTATTCTGAAATTTCTTTGGAAATAGTCTTGTTGCATTAGTCAACTCTTTCCTTTGCTTGAACTTTTGTCTATACAGATAGCACGATGATAAATTATTATGTTCTTCCTTCTGCTTGTGTGTGCAAACTAAATATATAAGAGAAATGAGTGTTCTTTAGGGCTGGCCTTCGCTTTTTGATCTATTTGTACAAGACCTGGCATTACTGGGTCCTAGTCTATGATTGAACCATACAAGCACAATGGCACTGCAAATAAATAAATTGCTACCCTGAAGATAAAATTATATTTACTTGCACTTTTCCCTACAGGTCTTTGCACCAGAGGTCTTAAAGGAAAAAGTAATTCCTCTGCTGTTCCCTTGTCTTCTGCATCCATGTCTGGCTCCACTGACCTGAGTGACAGTGGAGGATTTGTCATTGGCCCTGGTAGGAATGAGGGGTCCAGTAGCTGTGATGGCTTAGAACAAATAATAAAAGGCTTTGCTCTCCTGAAGCTTTGCCTGACATGGAGCTTGTGTCCAAAGGTGGAACAAAGTATGGCTGCTTTTCCCTTGAGCACTTGGGTAGCAGTAAAGGGGAAAATTTGCCAAAGTACTTGTGCAGAGACTAAAAGGGTAGGATAAAACCAAGATTAACAAGTCTTACTCTAAGTAGAGGAAAAAAAATTAGGAGATAAATTTGCATTATATATAGGAAAAATATGTACCATGGAAAAAATGCATATCCAATACTAAACGTGGGCACAAGCCCAACCCTTATTTTACAGTCATTGAGAGAGTCTCCATTGACTTCCAGGGAACTTGAATGAGATCCAGCTCCAAATCTGGCTTTCTTAGTTCATGAATACTCCTCTTGAAATTAATGATATTTCTTGAACTGGGAAAATAAGACAGATCTTTGGTACTACAAGTCTTGCCCTCAGCACTTCATCATAGATATGATTTGAGAGAGTGCCCTTTCAAAGTAATGCCTGGTATTGACATGCATAAATCTACAGTGATTTGATCTGTTTTCTAGGGAAGGGAGTCTTAGGACAAATAGAGGGAGATAGCTGAACTATCTGGAGGCGTTTAAGGAGCCACCAATCTACTCTCTAAATGTTCCCAATATAATTCAGAGTGTGAACAAGAGATAAATCATACATTGGGTTAGTTTGCTCATTTTGACTCTTCAGTGACTAATCCATCCATGGGCCCTCCTCCTTCCTGCTTTGTATTTACCACCTGAGCATAATTGTGTAGGTATTTGTAGAGGGTAAATCAGATCTGAGAAATGGGAATGTGTCTCTGCACATTGCAGCTCCATGTCCTGGGCAGTGCTGCAGCTGAGGCAGGGTCACAGACATTCCATGGGGCTCTTACAGGGTTTTTGTCTGATGAACATGTAAGACCTTTTCACTGGAAAGGTGTGTTCTGAGTTAAAACACAGTTCCTGACTGTTCTTTTGACATCCAACTGTGAAACTCATTTTCTACGACACAAAACCATGAACGGTGTATAATTTGCATTTTTCATGAATATTCATTTAATATTTATAATTATTTTAGTCTTACATACTCCCCTTGTTTTCTAATACTCAATCTGGCTTTTTAGTAATTAATTTGAGTTTTGCTACTAGCAAGTGGCGTCTCCTATGAAGCCTATTACAAACATGGCACATTGTTCTAAATTGCATAATAAATAATCGTCTAGAAGGGTGACACATTCAGCAAAATGGCTCTGCCCCCGTTTGACAGGGTGAACGCCTATGTGCTTTTCAAAGCAACTAGTTTAGCACTCTTCATTTACAAAGAGGGAAGGGAGAGGAGAGAGAAATGCTACTCTGAGAACAGCTTGTCTCATGTTGACCTACTTTCTCCACCAATCTGCGTGCAGCCAGAGCTGCTGTTGTGTTGACACTACATATCCAAGCTAAAGCAAAACCAGCAGAATCCGTGGCCTTAGAGATTGGCTCTAGAGAAGACAAAAAGGCCTTCTGGGTTTGAGATGGCTTTTGGATGTGCAGGCACGGCAGGGCTGGGATAAAGAGAGCTGATTTTCAAAACTGACTCCTGTGCCTCGCCTTTCCTGTGAGATGTGAAGTGGATTTTACTCACCTAACAGGGCCACTCTGTGTCTAATCTCTGAGGTACATTTATTCCAAAGCAGGTGGTGTTGGTCCAGGGAGGGTCTCCTTATCTGCATGGGAGATGTGGTCACAGAACTAAATTCACTACTCTTTATCAGCGTTTTCTCTCCTGCCAGGAAAATCAGAACACAAAGGAAAAGGGGTGTGCCTATGAGAAAAGCAGGGATGCCCGTTTTTCATCCCTATCTTTGACTGCCTTTCAGCCCCTAGAGATTATTTGCAGAGGGTGCAAATTAGGATAACTGTAGAGCTCCCCTAATCTCATACAGAGGGGACAAGTTTTGTTCTTCCCTCTGCAGCCTGCAGACCAGGGAAAGGAAACCTTTTTATGTATCTACATCTCCCTGCAAGGGTTAACCTTGTACTGTTTGGAAATTATTGGATCCAGAGATTCAATTCATGATCTTTGGGTTTTGTTTTTTACTGGCTATCATTAATTTTTGAGAGGGCAGCATTTTTGATGCACTTCACATCTACAAATCCTGCTGTCTATGGTGGGAGGAGGTGCTGCTACCTCTTGAGAAATGGGAGTAAAAAAATATGTTGTGTCGATCTGCATCAGTTTCATCATTTCAACCAATGTTTTCATAAAAGCTGATCTGTGCTATACAAAGCAAATATTACTCCTTTGCCCCCGAGAGTCTCATGTCCTTTAATGGAAATGAATACAGTTTTATTCTTAGCAGCCTCTTGCAGAAACCTCCAGTAATGTGACTTTTCTCCAAAACATCTTTTTTATGACTAGTTGTAACTTAAAGCAAGAACCTTGTTAATTCTGAGGAGAAAGATACTAAAACTTCTGTTTCAAAGCCATGGCAATTGTTTTATACAATTCTGAAGATTTCTTTTCGCAATCACTTTTTTTTTTTTTGCACCTCCTCTGAGAAGGGTATCTGTGATAGGATACTGGAAAGATGTCTTGAGATCCATCTATTTATTTAGGTCCTAAAGAAATTAAGTTGACCTCAGTTTAGTAGAGCAAATAAAATAATAGGACAAATCAGAGCCATTAAAGATACCTAAATGAGGTCGAGTAGAAACTGCTTACTGCTGGGTGAAATGTTACTGGGACTTTCTTGTATTTTTTCCTGGAAGCCCTGGAGGGAATTACAGCACAGTACAGTGGCACACGAACATGAAGTTCACTAACCTGCCTTGCTCTGTGGCACTCTCATCCCACAGCATCCTGCCTTTTATGAGCTCTTGTGATCTGCTTTGAGAGTGGAGTAAAACAGGCACTATAGGATAGACTAGGAGTCCTTGGGTAAAGCCAGCCCAGAGAGCCAAGTGCAGTTATTACACTGAATTTCTTCCCCACAGAGATTTGGGGATTTTAAAATTCCCTTAATGCAGTGGGTTCCACTTCTCCCAGGAACACACAAGTGGGTGAAAGTTTGACATCTCTCATTCTGCTCACTTTGTGTTTCTGGGGTAGAGGCTCTGCTATCCTCCCCAGAAAGATTTCTCTGCTGACATTGCCTATTGCTAAATGTTTCTTGGCTATCCAAATTTGCCAGCTGATAAGCCATGTGGGCCACTGGGGCAGGAAGCTTCAGGGGCTGTTTTTACTGCCTGCTCCCTGTTTTGAGAGGCTGGGGTTTGAGGGTTTGAGTTTGCAATGCTGAACCTCACTGCCTTGAGAACAATGCATGATCCAAAAGTTCCTACACCTCTGAGCCATAAAATGCCATTGAGAGCTCTTTGGTGGTAAGAACTGCTGTTATTGTAACCCTCAAAAACTCAGGTACTTTTTGCTGAACTGTCTGAATGTGCTGTTTGATAACTGTTTGGCATAATGCCTGTGTCCTTTGATTTCAGTTAGGCAACATCAGCTTTCCTATTGATATCTGCTAGGAATCAGGTGAATCAGAGGTAAGACACTGATGATGAAATTAGAGGTGGATCAGGTGAGTTTTAGACATCAGAGAGAATCACAGCAAAACAGATTGGTTCCCTATACCTGCCATTTCTTTTGTCTCTGATATTTAATATTTCTCATTAATTTACATTAATTTTTAAGCTTATGGTATTTGAGGAATTCTTGTAAAGTACAGACAGTGATGAGAACTGGGAGTCATGAATTCTAGTTCTACCTTTCTTTCATTTGGTGATGCCTGAGCTTGAGGAGCCAGGACAATGTCCAGGCTCTCCATGGATGGACAACACCTGAGCATGAGCATCTCTCCCTTCCCTACCTTGACATCTGTGGAAACCCAAAGCTGAAACAGAGTTTCAGGCTAATCCAGCCAGATCAACCAGGTCTGTCAGGACTCTCCTGTTCTACAGAGTGCAGATGCAGCCTGCAAAAAGCTTAGGTAAGGTGCTTAGTCCTCCTGCTTCTGTTTACTGTGCTGTGCCAGTATTCAAAACCCTCACTGACTGACACCAGGATTAATTCCTTAACATCTGGAAAGAGATTTGAAAACCTAAAGCAATAATTTTACAATTATGCTTAATCAACACTGTGCATTTAATGGTTATGTTATTATATGAATGCTCATTGACAAATTAAGGACACATTTTAAAACTCCATTAGAAAAGTCATTAAATATAAAGTCTTTGTTCATCAATTTGTTCAGTATTTGGTTTATGGTCCTGTACCAGCAATGTTCTACCTTGTCTTTTATGGATGTGGACTGAGGGGTAACAATGCTTTAGTGATTTCTCAGGCAACAAAGCTCACAGCCCAGTTCTTTCCCAAATTTCCAGGTTTTATTTTATTGTGGTGGGTTTACTTCTGCTGAAAGAACAATCAATACCTTGTATTTTCAATACCATGAAGATAAAGAAGTGCATTACATTTTTCAGCAGTAGTATCACTTCCAGCAGGAATAGAACAAACAAACCTTTTTAGCTGTTTACATGAACAGACTTTCAAGTGTACCCTCTAGTTCCCCTGAGAGGTTAATTTTTAAAACTTACATCATTGCAAGACAAAACTGAATTAGTGAAGTGCCTTTTTAAAGTATTGAATGAAATACTTTAATGAAAGACTCCTGTCCTGCCCCAGTCAGCTGCTGCACATGGATTCTGTGTGACCAGCACTGTACTGGTGACCAGTCCTGTGAGAAAACTGGGCTGCACTGCCTCAAATTGCCCATGTTTGTCCTGTCCTACCTTGGCTCTGAGTGTCTGTTCAGAATGGCTTTCCCTTCTGCTCAGAGCTCAGCACCACCAGGGTTCCCTGTGGAGGGCTGGTTTGGGGGTGCTGCACATTATTTCATATATTATGTCCTGGGCTGCCCCTCTGCTGTGCTGAAGTTCTCCTGGGTGCTATGAAAGGACCAAACATGCAGGCACAACCAAAACCATACGTGGAATGTGTGTGGTGCCCCAAAATCACTAATTCCTTTAGTCACTCCAGTAAATCTCTTCCCACAACAAGCATGCACTGGGAGTTGCTCCTGCCCAAAAGAGACCTGGGAGAACATCAGTGTCAGAAAGGTTAAGTAACTCAGTCCATAATTGCAGGGACATGTCTATAATTTCAAATTCTCTCTGCAGAAAAGGAGGGCTTTTCTTTCTGTCAGACTGTGTGGCAACAGAATCTGGCCATCCTGTGCAAATCTTGTAGGTGTAACAGACTCCTCATTCGACACAGATTTTCAAGCCAAGGTGATTAGTAGGTCATAAATATAATGCTAAAGTGATCCTTAAAATAAACAACATTCCTTGATTTTAAAATCCCAGGAGATGAAGTTTAATTTGTCTAACCAATCTAGGAATGTGAAAGATTTTCCTGCAGTGCCTTATTGATATAATTTGACCTTGCTTAGCATTGGAGCTCCCTGATGGAGGTGTGGGGGGAGGAGGGGTGTGTGGACACACATGCAAAGTGCTCTTACTATGCCTGTATTCAAATTCTAATTCCATATTCTTGTAAGAACGATCTCACTGGGAACCAAAAATAGCACAGACGGAAAATATTCTCACAAGATGATTGTCACACAAATAAGAGGAGTTTCTCTTTAACCCATTCTCTTATCAGCTGAGCTCTCTGCAGGCTCCTCATCTTCTGCTGGTGCTGTGCTTTAGCCATTGGCCAAGAATCTGTTCATGAAAAGCAGCAATTTAACGGTAATAAATATCTCTGTGGTTGACAGCATGCCACTAAGCTGGATTTAATGAAGTGTGCTTACCTTGTTTTAACAATATCAAAGTGTTGTTTCAGCGATGATAATTTGCTGTATTTGTAACAGGGTGTGTTTGGAGTTTTGGTGAAACTGTTTTTTCTGGGTCTTTTCTAGCTTTGAACATGCCCAGTTCCATCTGCTACTGCTCTGTGCCTTTCAATGAGATAGCACAAAATGCATGCTCAGCCCAGGTTCTTCCTGCCTGTCACAATTTCCTGTATAGAAAGAGAAGGTGAATTAATGGTGATGCCTTTATTTATTTTTATTACTGCAGGATCCACAAACCTTGGTTTTGAAGGAGACTGGGCTGTGCTAGGCATTGTAAATACACAGAATAAAGGTTGTCCTTTCAAAGAGCCTGTTATCTGTGTACTGGAGGGGGATAAAAGGGGATGCTGGTGGAGGGTGCAAGGAAACCACAAAACAACCTTCAACACACAAAGCAGCTGAGCAGTTGTCTTTATAGGCACCAGGCAAAGTACAGGCATGAGGAAGAGAAAACCTGAATGCATGTGTTCAAAGCTCCAGTGAGTGGTGTGACCTGGCAGCACCTGCACATCTGAGCTTGAATCTGATCAGTGCAGGAAACAGATCCATCAGAGAGGGGGCCCACAGGGTGCACAAGGGGTGTGTTAGACACAGGGGACCTGACAAAAGGAAGGAGAAGAGTTGGTCCCATGAAGACCATTTTATCCAGGTTGTTTTGGGGGAAATGCACTCTGTGGAGTGTTAACAGTGATCTTCAAATGAGCTGATCTGTCAAAAAGGCATTTTACAGTGGTGTGTTAATTCCTGAACTTCCATGGTACACAGATTCATACAAATAAAAGTTACCATTCTGTTCCTTTATTTGAATTTGTTCATAGATTATGAAGAAGAGCTGATGGTTGCATATTTACCACACAACAGATGTTCAAAGTTCTCAGTCACATCATCTGCCCAATTGCCCATGGCTTTGTCTATTCCAATTACTTTTTCCCATATGTACACATTGGGTCTCATTCCACCTCTGAGACAAAGAGGGGTTTATTTTTTATTTCTCTACAGAACTACTGAGGTCCTTTGGGCTTCACACAAGATGTGTCACATTCCAAAGAGACCTGAAAACTTTCCCATGGCAGTGACCTGTAAGGGAATGACTGACAGGCTCCCAGTCAGAAGGTCTGTGATACCTCTGCTATGAAGTTTTTCATTTTGGGTGTGATCCTCAGCTTGGCCATGATGCTTTATTCCAAAAAGGGGTGCTATATGTTGGATATTCCAGCAAGGCTGCCTCATGCAGACTGTGGGACAACTTGGGAAAAACAAATGTAGGAAGTTACTGGACCAGCTAAAGTGGGTAGAGGTTATGGGCAGAGCCTGAGTGCAGGAACACAGAGGGGATGAATGCTGCACACAGACAAGCAAAAATGGTTTTACTGTCATGAGCAGCTGAAGAATTGCTGTCTCCTTTTTTTTGGCAATGATAACACTGGATGTTTCTGAGACAAGGGCTGCCAGTGAGCCTCAATGCTGAGAGGGATTTGGGAAATACACTTCCCTGAGAAAATGCTGCTGGGGACCTGCCTGGTGACACCTAAGCTCTTCCTGAAGCAGGGAGAGCTGTCCTCCTGGGACACATTTTCCTTGCAGGCTGAGCTAATGTGCTGCTCAGCTCCCCTTTGTGTCCTTGTGTCCTTGGCAGGAGCCTGTGCAGAGCAGCGCTCGCCGGTGCCGTTCTGGCATGAGCAGGTGAGGCAGGAAATCTCAGAACAGCCACACTTGTTGTAGTGGAGCCCTGACTCAGAGAGATGCAGCCCTGCAGGGAGCTCGATGCCATTGGAATGCAGAGCAGACTGCAAAAACCTTGCACAGAGCAGAGAGAACACAAAGAGCTCGGAGCAGCCGGGTTTGACATTGGACAATCAGCCAGGCACAGTGCAGCCAGCCTGGGATCATCAGCCGTGCTGAGAGGCAGGGATAATTAGGCACACACCAAGATACCCTGCAGATACCCTTCTGCAGCTCTTAACTATTCTTAGAAAAGTTTTCCTAATATATAGCTTGTATATTGATCCCTCTGAATTAAATGAATTCCTGTGTTATTGGTTTCATATTCTTGTTTACTGTGTTGGAAGATCCTATCATATTCTCATGAGTCTCCTCTTTTCCAGACCGAGCAAATAATGAAGAATTCAGCCTTGCACTATAGGAAGATATTTTCCTCTAAAATTTGTCTGCATTTTGGTTAAAATATGATGTTCCAAATCTTACCCTAAGAGAAGTTTCACTAATACTTAATGAAAGGGAATAATTGCTTTTGATGTCTGACACGGATTGGTCGTATTAATACATCATTGAATGAGCTTTGCTCTTTTTGTTGCAGTGTGTCAGTGTTGAGTCATATTCCACCTGGGGTCCTCCATAACTCCCAGCACTCATTTTGCAGTACTCTTATTTAACCAGTTATTTCTTATTTTGCATTTGTTCTTTTGACTTCTCCTACTTTCCTGCTACTTCACACTTGCTTTTGTTGAATGTCTTGACTTGATCTAAGTGGTTTTATTCAATACATCAAGACTGTTCTGAATTCTAGGATAGTCTTTCAAAACGGTCACAACCTTTCCCAACATCGGTACCTTCTGCATTGTCCTTTCAATGAGCTGAGTCATCTGTGAGAACCCTGAATCAACCTGGATCCAGGACAGATCCTTAGGGGACCTTGCTTGATACACGCCGCTACTCTCAATACTCATGGGAGGAAAAACTGGTATTTGAGCACAAGCTTTGGCCTTAATTTGGGAACAGCCAGGCATTAGGGCAGCTCATGTCACCATCTGAAGCAAAGCCTCGGCTTCATAAAATGGGATGGACGTGAAAAACCCCATGAGCATCATCTGTACAAACTGTCCTGTGCCTCTGCCCTGCCCAGCCCACAGCACCACGCACCACCTTCGCTCCCTGGATGCACAGTCTCGAAGGGGGTTATAAATACACATCCTCCTTCAGTTGGAGAAGGAAGAAGAGGATGCAGATGGGTGAGAACTGTTCCAGTGCAGCTCCCGCTCTCGCCCGGCGCATAATGAGATCAGAATGCAGGCAGGAATGTGTGGAGGAGTGGAGCTGGCAAGGATTCACCAGCCTGAATTATTCTAAGCCTATTCCATCCCTAATCAAACTGTTTTGCTTTTTTATCTTTTATTTTGGTGTGCAAAGGTGCTTTATGGAACTGTTTCTGTTGGAACATAAAATTCAAGCTCTTTTTACTCCAGGAGTAAATTCTAGTGTACAGGATATTGCTCTTTGGGTGAGTTTTTGGTGTGCTGGGCTTCTTATAGTATCCTTTGCTCTGGCTATTTCAGAGCACTTGGCATTTCCCTGCTATGTAGCCAATTTACTGGATGGTGGAAAGTATGAAATTGGATCTTTAAAAGGATCCCGGATCATTTCTGATGCTAATATAAATCTTGAAAAAAAACAACAACCCAAACAGAAAAGGGGTGGGCAGAGCCATATCACATGAGTTATCCAGACTTGTTTACATCCTGATTTGCAAAAGATACAGCTTGACCCCAGTGTAACCTTGAAGTCTACACAGGGAGAGGAAGTACTATGTAAATTAGATCAGCCAAAACAAAACAGGCAGACAGAAAGCTGAGTGTACAGAACAAGCTGGGGAGTCATTCTGCAAACACTTGCTAGGGAGAAGAAATGTGATTTTTTTTTTTTTTTTTTTTTTTAAATTTCTGGGATATAAATGGCTGTGAAAAAAATCCTTTACTAAGAAAAAATAGCCACATGCATTTTCCACAGTATAGGAGCAATGTGTTTTCCTGCACCAACCATGCCCTCCCAGGGAAGTCCTGCCTTGCACAGGAGCAGTTCTAGTGCCCAGGGAAACCTCCTTGTACCCAAACTTTTTGGCTGCAATCTAAATGGGTTTTAAAGATGGCAGTGGTGTCCTGAGGGCCCTGCCAAGGGAGTAAAGCCATGCACACTAAAAGACACTTAACAGCAGGGAATGTCTGGTGGTGGTGAGCAAGCCTTGTGTTAGTGCCCCAAGGTAGATAAAGAAGGGGGAGAGCAGAACAAAGGCTGTGCATCATCCAGGAGCTCTGCAGCACCTCTGGGCCATGCAGTTCACTCTCCAGTTCTGCACTGGGACACACTTGTTTGGCTGACCCATGAAGAGACTGAGAAAGAGATCTGGAGGGAAAACAATGTCATTTTTGGAGTGAGTTAAGTTTTAGCTGTCCCTATCTCTGTACTCCCACTCCCGAGGCTGAGCCTCTCCACGCTTTTGACACTGCCTGGTTTAGGGAGTGGAGTCACCTGAGGACTTCTGTGAAGTGATGCATCATCACTCTGAGCTCCAAGCAGCACCTCAGAAGCAGCACAAAGGAGGTCAGAGCGTGGCACCAGGCACAGCAGCAGCTGCAGGCTGGCACGGCAGCAGCTGAGCTGTTTTGTGTCTAACCACAACCCCCTGAGCTGCTGGGTGGCTGTGGCTGCAGCTTTCTCACGCACTCCACCATGTCAGGAGAGTTACCCCTGCATTGTTATTTGGAATCGATTTTAGGAGAGGGAAAGTGATTCCCATGCAAACCCCTCTGGGCTCTTGAACCCACAAAACTGTTAATCTCTGAATTTTCATCTCTGGATGGAGGATGGAGAGCAGCAGTTGTGAGCAGTGTTTAAAGCCTGTGGAACACAATTGTTTAGTCTGCTGCAGGCAGAGCCCAAGCCCAGTAGAAGTAGTTTACAACCAGCAAAGTTTAGGAGGCAACTGTGAGGTAAAAAGGGCTCAAAAAAGGGAAAACTCCATCCCCCGAATTGCCAATATCCTTCCTGAAGTCTCCATTAACCAAATTCTGAGCCACTTTACTGGGGAGAGCTCTTGCACAGATGAGCATTGTCTGCTTCCAAGAACAGCAGGTTTCTTTTGCTGGACATCACATTTCTTGCTGCTGAAGAAACCAGAGTTGTTCTTGGAGCAGTAGTGAGCTGAGCTGTGCACAACTGTTCCATTCCTTGGCTCATCCTGGGCTCATCAGGGACCACACTCTTCAAGCCTTTCTCAAGATGCTGTGAATGGTCCACATGGGGGTCAAGTGCAATTCATGAAAGAATCCCAGTGCCAGAATTTATTGGTGCTGTTGAGAAATGAGAAGTACATTGTGCATAATGATGCCTGTGAACTTTTCATAGCCCTTGCTTGCCTGCTGTCTCCTGCCAGCCAAACATAAAATATACACTGGTGCTTTTCTTTGTCAGAAAACCATTGCTGTTTAAGTGTAAAATGTCCTTTTGGTATGTATATACATATTAAAGCAAAATATGTTTCCTATGAACACTAACTGACATAAGAGTCTTACTTTAAATGCAGAGATTTTAGTTACAGAAAGCTTCTGCAGCCACTGACTGTGTTTGTACAAGAGAAATTTGAAAGAAAAAGTGTGAGAAGAGAAACGAATCTTTTAAGGCAAATACAGGAAATATTTAGGAAAGACTAATGCAATCAGAGTTGCCCTTTATTCCTTGCACTGCAGATCTGTCAGTTTTCAGGGGTTTGAGCACAGGTAAAGATGGAATCAGAGCATGGTTTGGGTTGGAAGAGACATTAAGGATCATCTGGTTATATCCCACTGCCATGGACAGAGACATCTCCCACTACACCACTGGTGCTACAGCCTGGCCTTGGACACTTCCAGGGATCCAGGGGCAGCCACAGCTTCTCTGGGCAGTGTGTGCCAGGCCTTGCCACCCTCACAGGGAAGACTTTCTTCCTAATATCTGATCCAAACCTGTTGTCTTTTACTTTGAAGCCATTCCCCCTTGTCCCATCTCTACATGCCCTTCCCAAAAGTCCTTCTCCAGCTCTCTTGGACCCTCTCTAGGGACTGGAAGGGGCTCTAAGGTCTTCCCAGAACCTTCCCTTCTCCAGGCTGAGCAATCCCAGAACTCTGCATGTCTTCACAGGAGAAGGGGCCAAACCCTCTGATCACCTTCTTGGGCCAACAGGTCCATGTCCTTCTTTTCTTGGCTGCCCCGGAGCTGGGTACATCTCTGCAGCTGGGTCTCAGCAGAGCAGAGCAAGCAGAGGGGCAGAGCCCCTTCCCTCCCCTGCTGCCTCCTGCTTTGGGAAGGAGCCCAGGACACAGTTGGATTTCTGGGCTGGGTCATGTTGAGCTTCTCATCAAGCAACACCCCCAAGCCCTCCTCCTCTAGGATGCTGTGAATCCATTCTCCACCCAGGCTGCTCTGTTCCAGGGTGTGCTTGTGGCCAAGCCCTGCTCCAGCTCTCACCTCCAGCTCTGCTCTGCAGCAGCAGGAAATGTGAAAGGAAGCAGGCTGGAAAGCAAATGTCTCTCTCCAGTGGAGACCACAAGGTTCAGCTAAGTCTGAAAATCTGGCTTTCAATTTGTTCTCTCTTCAGATTTTGACCATGTGGGAAATATTTATTCCTCCTTGCACAGAAATTTATGAAGTAAATGGGAAATTTATCTTCTTAGTATTTAATTTGCTTGGTGATTAAAAGAAATTAGTTTCAACCATTGAGCAGTTTAGCAAACCTCCATTAATTTTTATAAGGAAATACTTGCCTGACTTTTTCCTGTGAATTTATATGAAAAGAATAGCTACTAAATCTTCTCCAATCTGTGAGTTTTTGATAAGGATATTCCTAATGTGAATAATCAGAAACTGAATCTAAATTGGATGCTAATGAGTTAAGTGTAATGTAGCCTCTACTTCATAAATAACAATTGGATTGTTGAGTTAAAACAGTGCAATGGCAGTGACATTGCAGAAGTATTTTGAACAGTAAACTTATTTTCAGATTTTTAAAGCAACCAGGCAGAATCAGGAATGTAATTCAGCATTTACTCAGGCATTTGGGTGTTTAAGGAATGTCAGCCTAATGCCTTTGGAAATCTGTTCCTTTCCTTTTCAAAGCATCAGTGAAGAAGAGAACTTGTTGCATTCTCTTGGTTTTCAGACAGTGCTGAGGTAATTCACAGTGATAACGCTGTCACTGCTGAGCTAAAACCATAAGATCTTTCTTTGAGTGTGTGTGTAATGAAAGTGTGATGTTTTCAAATAATGAATGAGTCAATATTTCCCCAATGCTTTTCAGACACACTGTGATAAAGTAGTCTTTCAGATTACTGATTTCAGGTTTGTATTAATCTTTTTCATCACACTTTTATAAGTAAGGCTTTTGTTATTGCTTTCTTTTACTACACTGAACCAGTAATCTGATCTCACTTTTTGAGACTTAACATTGTTCTATAAATACAGCTTTGGGCTAGAAATTATTTTAATTTTTGACAGTTTCCATATAATTTTCATTGTTTGTGCCCACCACTAAATTATCTCAAAACATTGTACGATGGCTAACGGCTAAATTGGGTCTCTCAGAGAACTGTTTAATTCTTAGGCAACATTTATTCATATATGATTTAATAAGACAGCACAAGGACTAGATGAATGTAATTTGAAAAATGAAAGGAGAAGTACAAAATTATTTGCTTTCCAGCCAAAAGGGAAAGGAGCATTTCTTTGACTGCCACCTTCCCTGTGGCTCTTGTGGTGCCCCAGTAAAGACTTAAGGGTGGTGACTCAGCCATGGGCAGAGCTCAGAACAAGGCAAGCACTGCATGAGCCCGTTCTCAGGAGTGCTGCTTATTGCACATCATCCCTGGGGCTGTGCTGGCAGGGGATTGCACTGGAAATCAGGGGGGTTGTGGTGCAGCCTGCTCAGCCCCTCCCTGAGGGGTAATGGGTGGCCCAAGTGCTGACAGGAATGATCTGGTACCTTGTGGGTGGCCTGGCCTTTTTACCTAATGGGGGAATCCAGAACACCATTAAAAATCAGAAATTAAGAATTCTAAACTGCAAGCTATTGCTGCAAGACTATTCCCACTAATAAATCAGTTAACTAGGAGGGATGTAAGTTTTGTCTCAGTTTTGATGGGACTATGCCAACATTGCCACTGACAGGGACCCCACAGCTGAGCTGTTGTTGAGCCAGGTGGTTCAGGCTGGAGCTGGAGCAGCAAAGGTCTCAGTGTGGGCTGCAGAATCTCTCTGAGATGCTGGGTAAGGGCTCTCCTAACAGCCCAGCATTCTACAGGACAGCCCTTCCTGCTGGTGAGACCTATTTAATGGAAAGAAACCTGGAAAAACCCTAAAAAGCTGCTTGCTCAGTGCAGCACAGGGCAGGTCTGTGCTGTGCTGGGTTTGCTGTGCACAGATATCCCTCTCTGCCAGTGTTATTATTGATGCTTTATATAAGATCCTAGGTTTTTTTGATTCCCCTGTTGAGAAAGACTTAATATTCCATCATGTCTCTTGGTTTATTCTGTAGCTGCCCCTACACTTCTGCCCCATGACTGTGGGGAGGCTGGGGCAGGTCCTGCCCCTCTTCCAGAAGAAACTGCATGGTTACCTCTGTGTAGGGGCAGCATGAGCATCCATAAAGAGTTTAATTAGGTTAAGGATAAATTTCAAAGCAGATATAAGCCTCTAAAATGTAGACATAACCAGAGCTTGCCATGGGGCATGTGTGTCCTTATGCTGCTGCTGAGGACACTGCAGAGGCAGCCACTGGCTTCTGGCTGTAATTCCAAGCTGAGGGCTTGGATCATAGCTTTGTGACAAGCTCTAAACTCTGCTCTGCTCTGGATAATTTATTTACACTTTTTTTTCTTCCTTCCATGAAACAATAAGGTTTCACTTTTACTTTGGACTTCATCTGAAATTGCTGCTGACCGTTAGTCATACCTTTTAAATGAATCTATAAATACAATCCAGGCTGGAACTCTGCCCCCTCCCGCCTGCCAGTTTACAACATGCTACAAAAAAAAATGCAAACTCTTGCTTCTTGCTAAATAGTCTGACTCATGTTTTCTGGTTGGGAAAAGGGAGTGGCATCCTGCAAGGCTGCAAACCCTGTGCAGCTCCATGTGACGCAGTGAGTGTGCAAAATGGAAAGGAAAATACAGGTTTTGTTTACTTACCTTTATGGCTGAAATTAATGCAATTAATGGCAAATGGGTCCAAAATATGGATTATAAAGTAATATATTATAACTGAATCTCATATGTTTATAAAGACAACTTAAAATGCATTTTTAAAAGAAATTCAATGTAGGTTTATTAAGAGAACCCACTTAAGTCTGATGACTGAAAAAGTGAAGACACATGGAAATATTCTTTGTTTCCAGATGATTTTCATTCTAAGGTGTTTGGAATAGCTCCAATTTTAGATCTTAGATTTTTTAAAAAATTATTTTTGCTTAGTAATAATTTCCAAACTTCCTCATAAGCATGATGAAAATTTTAATATACTTAAATCTAATTAAATATTTAACTATCTCAACAAAATTCTATTGATATGTTTTAATAGAAACAAATAAGATTTGTGAAAATCCTCGCCTCAGATTAGAGTAACAGCACAATCTTTTGCGTTTTTAGATGTTGTTTCTTTTCTTTGATAGATTTTTTTATCAAGTCTCTTGCTGCAAGAAAAAGATCCCAGAAATATGCAGGTCTTTGTGTATTAAAATTAAACCATCTGTAATTTCAAAGAAGTGAAACCAAGCTTTTACACTCAGGTTCCCAGATATTATCCAGTATAAAAAGCCTGTTTATTTCTTTGGGAAGCATTATCATCCCCACAGATTAGAACAATCTTTATATACTTAGCAAGGAAAACCAACCCAAGAACAAAACAAAACCAAGGGTACAAACTGGCCATTACTGGTCCAGTTCCTTTTAAGCTTAACCAGCTGTGGGATGTTAAAAATCATCATTTCCCTTCCCTTCCAGGAGATCCTTGGGGAAATGCACACTGTTCAGTCCCTGAACTGTGCAGAGCCCAGCACATGCTGCCAGCAGGGCAGGAGCAGGCACAGGGCAGGGTCCTGAGGAGTTTGGGGCATCAAGGCACCATCTCCCCAGCCTGCACCCCACCCTCCTCTTAGATCTGCTTTGTAACCCCACTGTTGGGGCACTGTTTGAACCCAGCACATGGTGCTAAGAGTGCAGTGCAATCCTTTGAAGGTAATAGGCTTCTCTCATGTGAGATGCTGCCTGTTTTGCTCTGCTCCCCAGTGATGGGAGCCTGCTTTAAGCAGCAAGGAATCAATTCTTCTGGTGTTGAGCCACAATGGAGAGAGAATGGCAGAAGTTGTGTGCACCACAACTTTAGTCTGAGTGTTTAAAAATGCAATATAATAATTAATACATGTGATGAGATGGTAAAGAATCCACACAGAAGTTTGGAGAATTTTAGAATGATGGTCATTATGCATTTCCATGCATGTAGGTATTGTGATCTTGGACTACATGATCACATTTTTTTCCCTGACAGTCTGCCTGCCACAATACACAGGCTGGATGCACAAGGGAGACAAATTAAGATTGCATGTGCAGCTGTAAATGTGACATTTGGAAAGTCTGAAATAGAACAGAACTAGCATTATTTTAATGTAGCTTTTTGTATGCATGCAAATAAGCTTGTGGCTTATGTTCATCTCCCAGGTGCTGAAAACTTTGATATTTGTTGTATTTAGTGGCTCTGTACTTGTCACTTCTAGAAATGGGCATGTGAAGCACAGTAGTGGAATGAAGATTGCACTGAGGTAAGGTGTGTTTCACTGCACCTCCAGTCAAATTACTGTTGATGTTTAAGACACATTAATTCATTACCAGTTTGGAAAGACACGTGCTATTGATTGTGCTCTGCTTGAGTAAGAATTTTCCCAGTTTTCTCTCTCCTTTCCTCATCTGTGATGGCCTCTCTGAGGAGGATCACTTTTAGGCAGCACTGATGTGGATCCAGCTACTTGTAAAATTCCATTAGTTATTCAAAGAATACCAGATTTTCTTTTCTAGAAAAAGAACTGTTTTTTTATAGGCTTTTACAAATCAAATGGCAAAAATAGAGTTAGTTAAGCTCACGTTATATGACCAGAACCACTTAGAAATGGTGGCATCCATCTTCTCTATTTGTCTGCCAGTGTCTGGATTACTGAACAGTCTAAAGTTGAAACCATCCTTGTGCTGAGGAGATAAACACAGATCCTTCATTCTGAATGCTGAGCTTTGAAGGATCATCAACAAATACTACCCTGTTTGTTGATAATGGTACCCAAAGTTGGCTCTTAATATCTTTGTAGATATTTTTGTATCTTTGTAGATACAAAAAATGTCTGTAGATATCTTTGTATCTTTATTAAGTAGATCCTAATATCTTTGAATTAACTAATTTTGTAATTATTTCTTAGGAAGGCTTTTTAAAAGTCATTATGAAAAGTGAAGTCAAAGCCTTACTAACAATCTGCTTAAAATAACAAGTACAGGAAAAGTGGGGTGGTGGGCTAGTCATGCAAAGGGGTTGGCTTCTAGAAACGGGCATTTTTTGGGCTCTGCTAAATGAGACCATTGACTTAATGGGAAGAAAAAGAGAGAAGGAATGTGGTGACTCCTGGGAAAGCTGAGCTGTGATCTGCTTCACTCTAAGCCACCATCCCTCAGGGTGCATTTGCTAAGTTTTAGATGAGCTTGGAAGGCATCAGCCTGTGCTGGCATGGGCAGAGCAGAGATGGAGGAGATGCAGCAATGGTATTTTACTGTGTGCTGGACCAAGCAGAGTCAGCTCTTACAGCTCTTCCTGCTCATTTTCACCTGCACTGCTAACGAAGCTTTTGCACATTCTGGAGCAGCCATAAATCTGTGCACAACCTGTTTCTGCTTCCTTCAGAGTCTGAAACTTCCCCTTTCATATCACCCAATGCAAGTTCAGTCAATATCCACCTTAATCTATGAAATGGGTTGCCAAGGTGTGCATCTAGCCAATTATTTTATTGTTTTCATTGCATTAAAAAGCTGCACCTGGAATATAAAAAAAAAAGGAAATATTTTGCATCCAATATTATCACAATGTTACTTGATTCCTTAATGAAGATAAAAATGGCTTATTCCACTACCGAAAGGGAAAAGAAAATTATCTGACCATATGGTGTCATCTCTACACACAGAGTTTGAAATAAAGAGAAACTGTTTCTCATAGATATGACAAAAAGCAAAGACATTTTACCACAAAGTGATGACTTTTTTGAAGAAGGTGCCCTTTATCCCAGAAACAACATAAGCATGACATGATGTGGCAGTTACCATGGCAACTAATTATTTTTTATTGAACAACAAGAATAAGCACAATAGCTTCTCAAACCCAAGCATATCTTGGCAAGTTAAAATATCCTGGGGCATCATTGACATGTGCAGTTATCATTTTTATTTTCTTTTTTTTTTTCTCTTTCAGAGGGTTTAAGGAAAATTTTGAATACAAACAAATATATTAGATTATGAGTCAGAAGAGGTGTGTTACTTTTTCATCTGACCTCTTCCTTTACCAAAATCTCCTCTTGACATTGTTGTGCTCCTGAGGAGTTGTGGCCATTTAAGTTACAATGGGCACCACCCACCTTGGTTTTGCACTGGAATTGATGATTCCACATTTTAAGGAGATGCCCGAGTAAGGAGTGAAAGGTTGACAATTTAGCTGACAGGAGAACGTGACAAGGGAAACAGAACAGATGGGGCCCTTGAAAATACCATTCTTTGGAAGTATGTGGAATCAATTTAATCCACAACAACAGTACAATGAAGAATCTTATTCTGTAATTATGAGGCTGAAAGAGAGATGGTTTTGATCCAGATATTATTGATTTAGTTGGCTGTGGGTAGTAAAGTAATACAGAAATTGTAGTGTCTGGTTCAGGCCTGGCTGAAGTCAACTGCACATTCTTTTATTTAGAGACCCTTTTAATAAATTGGAATGAACTTTAATGAACATCACACTCAATATGTGAGTTAAGGGTGATGTATTGATGTTACCAAAGTTGATAGAACTTTTGCTGTGTTTGCACAATATTGTCCAGATAGAGATGCAAGGAGAAAGTCCTTGACACACTTCTTCATTTAACATACAGAAGTGTAGGGGTTTGGATAAATTACTTCAACTATACCAATGCTTTCAACAGCAAATCTCATTGAGTAAGCATTCCCATGTGATGGTAGTTTACAGGTATGTAACTCTGTATAATTCTCTATGCTAAATTCATGCTCTCACTCCTGTTATTGCTGACCATCTTGAAGGCAAGTATCATAGACCCTGAGTAGCAGAATTGCTGCTATAGTTTCATTTATGCATGCAGGCTCATCTGAGGACAGATCATATCTACTGCCAAAGCCAAAACATTTCAAGAATTTTTCCATCTCCATTTGATAGAGCAGAATGAAAGAAGAAAATCTCCATCTCTGTTCTTCCATTCAGGGTGACCTTATAACTGAATATCTCTGGTTTGATTCTAGCCTCAGTTTAGGGGAAAAAAAAATCCTTCAGCCACACATTCAACCTCAAGTTTAATATTTTGGTTTGGTTCTGAGTCAGTTGTGTTAAACCAGTTAAGGTCAGATTTAGTTTGGAGAGGCTGCAAAATTACAGGATCAAATGACACATGATGTTCTGTGCAACTGAATTGCATTAGAGGTTGCATAAACACCATTAATATTGCTTAACATTGCTGTGGCATATGAAGCAGTGAGAAGTCAGAGAAATGGAGAGTCTCCATGTGTAGTAAAAATACCTTTGTGTGATGGAGAATTGAACAAGACCTGCCAGGAGTGCTTGTGTCTCACAGGAGGTGGTGCTCGTGTTCAGGGGGGTCCTGTTCAACAGCCCAGCCTGGATTAGGGCAAATGGCCTCAGAAAGGGACAGGAAAAATCCCAATTGTCAGGCTGTCACTGCTGGCTGTCTTTCACTGAAACACAAAAGAGAGAATTACTTGTTCAGTGCTGTTGAAGATTTAGTGGTTCTGTTTGTAGAGCTGGAAGTACTGATTTCAGTGCCCTGCAGCAATTCTGATGGAGATTAATTAATTTTGATGGTCCAAAAATATCCCTGAGAAGCTCTGCCCAGTTCTACTAGTAAGTGTGCCTAAAACATAATTTATTGATTCTCATTTTTGTTAAGACCAATATAACAAATTACTACTTTTGGTACTTATTCCCTATAAAGTCACTACTTGCTTCTGCTGATGTGGACACAGTGGAATAACCTCTGGGGAAAGGAGAGGTGGGATGATTTGTGAGGTGTTAGAAATTCTCACATTCCTGTAGGATGAGGCACTGGAGCTGCCCACTAGTTTTGTCAGGCACTTGATTCTTCAGCTGGTGAGTGTGTGTAGGTAGCACTGGGGTTCTCTCTGCTGCTGCTGAAGAAACTCCTCACATCATCTCTGTGTGTGAGGAGACTTGGCAGTGATCATCAGGGCAGAAGGTGAGACTGGGAATGAAAAATAGATGTTGACACCCCCTACCCAAAGTAATTTTAAAATTTATGTAAATACTGGAATTTCCATTCACAACCACTTGTATTTATGTATGGTATCTTGATGAAATACTGCTTATTAAAAAGCAAAAGTACTTGGTCCTGTTAATCTGGTTTACTGTGGAAAAGCCTGGAGTGTTAAACACTGTTTTCAGAAAGATGCCTTGTTCCTTCTAAAAACCATCAGTGGGATGGTGGCCTGTGCAGAATTGCGGGTTTCATTCATGAAATGTAGAGCATTTGGCAGACTGACACACCAGCCAGGAGAAGTGTCATTCTGGGATGACAGACTATAAAGATAAACAAGCCTTTGTGGAATTTGCAGTGAAAAGGGATCATTTATTAGAAGAATACATGCTTTCCCAAGCTTTTGCATTTTCTTTCTGGCACTGCTCAAGGTCCTGCAGACACCATGAACAGAGCAAAGCCTGCAGGAGTCTTTGGGAGCTGAGACAGTGGGAGACTGGGCTGGGATGATCCCTGTCACTACACAGACACACACCAGCTGAGAATGTGATCCTAACTAGGCATTGAGATGGTCAGAGCTCAAAAAGAAATTTACTTTTGTCATTGAAATAAACCCATGCGGGCAGGAGATGCCGATGAGTTCACATTCCTGATCCCTGTTCATACATGAAGGCAGGAGAAGCCAACTCTTAGGCAAGTGCACATTGTGGGTCAGACTGCCACTGACTTCTCCACTTTCCTAACATGATTATATTGTATCCAGGAGTGAGATGCTGACAGCTTTTTTTTCATTGTTGCTGTTGGAGGACAAGGACAATAGGCAGCAAATTAGAAGTTCAGGGCAAATCAGTTGTGTTATGTTTAAACATCATCTTGAAATGAAATATAACATGACATAATGTTATAAGGAAACAGATTTGACTGCCCAGGCACCTTTATACCAGTGCAGATAGCGATGGGGCCTTGGAGGAATAGAATATTATATTATGTTTATGCCCTACTCAATATTCTCTTGCAGTATTGTAAGTGTAAAGATGCTTTTGTTGTCAATGAGAATCATGTCCTAAGAATTTTTTTGTTGATGATTTTCTTTAGCATTTTCTCCTCTATTGAATTTCTGGGAATGCAGTATGCAGTGCTGTGCTACATGCAGCTGGCTTTCTTCAGATCACTACCTGGCTTTGTATTTACCAGAAGAAATACTTGGCTTTATCACACAGGCTTTTGCTGAGAGATTGCATCCTATAGCTGGGTGACATGAACTTCATATCACTTGCAATTAGCATAAGAAAACATTAAGGGGAAAATAGTGTCTGCCATTTCCTACAGGACCAACAATTACTAAGTCAGAGGTCTATGATACAGTTGGATTTGTCAGATGATAAATATCAAGGCACATAGAAAGAGTTATGAAGCTGTGTTCCTAAAAAATGTATGTTGGGAATTACAGCTGGAAGGCTAAAAATGGCCTTTTTTCATACTACTCTTTTAACCAGAAATACATCTGAGTGCATACAAAAGAAGGAAACTCAACAGGAATCATATAAGTTGTAAATAAAAAAATAATATAGTATTTCTCAATGATGCATATTCCCTGACCTCTCTCCTCCCAGGCTGGAAATCTTCCTTTACCATAAATTTCTGTGCCATCCAAAGAATTCTAGTTGGGAAGTAGCATTAAAGGCTATAGCTGAAATGTGCCAAAAGGCACAGGTGTCAATTTTGGCAAGTACAATTTTACATCTAGCTGAAAATTCCACTGAGTATCATAGCTCAGACCTGCTCTTCTTAAATCACATTGTGGCTAAGTCTACACTGGAGTGTAATGGAAAATACCTAAATTAATGCTAACTAGATGCTCCTATCCCAGCACTCCAGGTATGGAGCCACTTTTCACCAAGTACCTAATGAGCTGGCACTGAGCTCCAAGCTGCTGCAGGCAGAGCACTGTGGAGGCACTGTGGAGGCACTGTGGAGGCATTACCCACATCACTGAATATTGATTCAGAAAACTGCATCATTGCAGGAGCAGTGGGGGCTGTAGGCTGTATCTTTTGACAGCCATGTATTTTCTGAAGCAAACCCCTCTCTGAATAGGGATAGAGGAAATTGTTGATTTTCTGAAGAAGAGGCATTTTCTGGCAGGGAAGGAGCTCTTCGTGCTCTCTGACTTAGAAGTATCTCCACCAAAGCCTTCAGTTTTCTTTAGATATCTTTGAAGTAGCCCTTCTGGGCCCATATGTGATGTGAAACCATACTCCCAGTTGTTTCTCATAAAGGCATTGAGTGCCCTGCAGCAAAAGTTTGAACTGGCAGAAAAATCTCATGTTGTTAGCACTTGCTTTAATTTTCAAGAACAATAATTAGGCACTCGGATAGCGGGGCGATGACTGTTCCAATCTGAATAAAGCAGCACAATGAACTGCCTCAGCAGCAGGTTTTGAAGCAGTAGCTTTTCCTCCTACCCTTTGCCTCCTACTCTGAAGTTTGTAGGAGAACCCATGCATATTACAGCAAAAGTGTCTGTGCACTGACTGCACTGTGGGAATTTTCTCTCAGGCAGCCAAAGGGTTTTTATTTCCCAAGTACATTTCTGTGACAACACATGAGGACTACAGTGAAAGAAAATGTGTTTTGCCTTTTATCTGAACTTCAGCTGGAGTCAAAGCAGTGAAAGATGCTGAGCAGTCTCATGCTAGCCTTGAAGAGCTCTTGACCCTGTGCTTAGGAGGCAAATTTGTGTGCAGTCCCTTTGAGAGCAGTGGCACTTGCACATCCATCTCTTGCAGCATCAGTGCTCTTCAACCAAACTGGATCAGGCCTTTGGCATGTGACTGCCTCTGCTATTGCAGAAATAGAGGCAGGAAAACCCAGCTCAGCTGGTTCATCTGTCACTGAATGCAGGAATGAGCTGTTCTCTGCAGTGAGGACCTGTGACACTGAGCAATGTGAGTGGTGGCACCAGCTCACGGTCTTTCCAGAGGTGACTCACTGAGCCACTCACACCTTTAGTCTTTTTCTGCAGAATCTTCCTGTGCTGAACATTATATAGGGTTATATTCACATGGAAAGACATCCCCTTTCCATAAGGCTCCTTAAGAACCAGCCCTAGTAGGCTACACCTGATTAATTTAAAAGGTGATTACCATAATCTGTAATACTGTTCTTGGGCTGCAGACACTGCAAGGACAAATGACAGCAGAATTTGATGTAAGAACTGTAGTTTGCAAGTAGTATAGTATTAAAGTGAAATGTCAGTTATCAGAGAAGCCCTTAGAAGGAGCTTCCAAATCACAATATTGGAGGAGCAGCAGCCAGTCAGACACAGGTGTGTGCTGCACTCTGTGTGGAGGTGCAGGGCTCACATTTTCATCACCCTTCCTATCTCTTCTTGCCATATTGAGTTGAGTCCCACTGCAATAACCACATTTAAGTATTGACACCCCCCTCACAGCAGTGAGAGGTTGTTCCTCCTGCCCCATACTCAGGGCTGACTGCTCTGGTGGGTTAAGATGCACATTCTCCCTTTCAGACACACTCTAGAACTGCCCCTTTCTCTGCAAAACACAGCAAGCAGCAGTGGGTCCATATAGAATTTGAGTCTTTTCCGTGTCCTCAGTCTCCTCTGAGCTGAGCAGGAACACAGAGGGAGTTTATGGACTTGGCTGTGCAGAGCACAAGGTCACACACAGGAGCTGCTGATTTAATGTTCATTTAGTGTTAATCCTGCAACTCATTAGAAAATACAAAACAGTTGTTGCACATTTTTCAAAGTCAGATATGTTTACAAATGCACTCATATAAAAATACATTATTGCATTAATTTAATCTAAAAATATTGCACATTTAGTAGAGAACACTAAAGGAGGTTATGAAAGGAATCATTAGTGTCCTTGTGGTGCTGAGGCATTTCTTAGCATCTACTATTTTTAGCATTAAAAAGGGTCAAGAGAAGAGCTCAGGATCAGCTGTATGCTTAGAATTTTTTTGGCAGGATGGAGATGACTGAACACTTTAGCTTAAGAAAGGAAGATGGGAGGGTCAACATGAAAAATTGGAAATGACATATCTGGCCAGCCTTAATGAGACACATGCAGGCATGGGTCAATTCTCTTGATGACATATCAAGCTCAGAATCACATGAATCAAAATCCCTGTGTATACTGGTTGTGAGTGTGGAGATTTAGATGAAGTTTAATTCCAATTTTGCAACTTTTGGAGCATTAAAGAATAAGGCAGCAGTTCATGTTAGTCTGTAAACCTGGAATGGATTAAACAAATGAATCAGTACATCACATTAGGGTTTCCATGTATAAACAACATGAATGTGTATGTGAATGTGTGGTTTTATGTGTACATGCACCTGTAGCCATGGTTATGTAGTCATCTCTGCAATATCTGCAAGAGTTATTCAATAACATCATTTCATTAGATCAGCTCTGCCTTTGACTAACATATCTGGGTTTTTTATATGACATGGTACATCAATAACATTTAAAAACAATTTAAGAGCATAAAAATACAAAATTCAGTATAAATTAACAGAAGAAGAAGAAGAAGAAGAAGAAGAAGAAGAAGAAGAAAGAAGAAGAAGAAAGAAGAAGTCAACAAGCTTTGGTCAATTTACTTACACCTTTTTCAGACTTTGAAGAAAATAGGCAAAATTAGTGAGAGCAGAAATGTAAACTCTTGGAGGCTGCAATTGTAGTTGATACCCACAAAATCCTCCCATTTCAATGCTTAGTAAAATGTTATAGGCTACTATGGTTTTTGTCGTCAGTGGATTTTATGGACCCTCTTAATGTGTGCAAACCTTTTAAAATTAAAAAACAAATATCAGCCTGTTAAGGAAGTTGCCCAACACTGCAGACTTTGACAGTTGACTCATTTTGTAGACAAAATTGTTTTCAGCCATTAGGTGTAGCTCCTTGAGAGATTTTTTGGAGATGATGACAGATCAGTACTGGGAACAGGGAAATTCACCCCATTATTGACAGAGATTTAAAACCAAACAAAAACTCTATCAGTGATCAAAAGGTGCATCTGCTCTTTGAAAGGCAAAGTTTAGTGCTCCATAAATTCAAACAGCATCACTCATGTGATCTTTGGAATCAATATTACAATAAGCAATTGTCAGTTCTGCCACTGCTGCATTGAGTAATTAAAAGTCATTAGTTTTAAGGGGTTCCACTGGCAACGTAGGGTCGATGTGCATTGATGTGTTTTCTCTAATCAATAATATGGGCAATTGTCAATCTCCTTGGCTGGTAAGCACATCTGCACGTTAAAATCAGATTATTACTGTTACTTCTAGTGTATACTGTATCAGCTTTTACAGAAAGTAGGTCCGTATCTGAAGGAGGATAATGATAACAGTATTAGAAAGAGAGGCAGGTTCACTTGACATTTGTTATTTCTTTTGCTAAGGATAAATTTTGCAGGGCAGTAGCAGATCTTCCCTTGCAGACTCCAAGCAATAGAACAATTACTAGAAAGAGTGGCTCTTGTGTAATTCAGAAAGAAAATAACAGCAAATGAAAAAAGCAGCAGGAAATTCCATGTGGGGAAAAATACCTTGTGTTGTTGATCTAGTGAAGTGTTTCCTTTATGCTCTTGGTTATGACATGGTTATTCTGGGAACATTGTTCCCCCAAATGGCTAAAATCCCTCTGCAGCCCACCTGTGCAGTGCCAGAGCAGCTGTGCCAGGGGCAGAAGAGCCAGGCTCTGCTGTGGCATCAGCAGGGGGCTCAGAGCCCTGGGGGCTGAGCAGCAGCTCGTGGGGCTCTTGGTGATTTCCCCCACCCCTCAGTCAGGTGGGAAACACCTCCAGTTGTTCTTGGCAGTTCAGTGCCCTTGGCTGCAGCTGTCAGTCTCTGTTTTGCTTCTGATCCCTCCTCTCACCAGCCTGCCCAGGCTTTGCTGCCTGTATTTGATCCCTCCTGCAAATCCTGCTGGTTGTACCTGCACCCCGGATTCCTGACCCTACCCCTGGCTTCCCAGCATGCTTTCTACTCACCCTTTGGCTCCCTAGCTTTGGGTTTCTTGGCC
This sequence comes from Catharus ustulatus, assembly GCF_009819885.2. Classification (NCBI taxonomy): domain Eukaryota; kingdom Metazoa; phylum Chordata; class Aves; order Passeriformes; family Turdidae; genus Catharus; species Catharus ustulatus. The sequence continues at coordinate 16,718,101 of NC_046231.1, read as the reverse complement.
CAAAATGTGATCATTCCTGTTTAATACCTTGGCTCAGGCAAATAATTTTTTTTGGTCTTCTCTGCTTCTGCAGAGGCAGGGCTCCCTGTGTGTCTGCACTTGATTCCAAACCCAGCCTGAGCCTGGCTCTGACCAGGCCCTGACTGTCTGTCAGTCCTACATATTCAGTAAGGACTCTGGGTTTATGTGTGGGGTCATAAAAAAGGGATGTGTCTGCCTGAAGCTGATTTTGAGTTTGTTGTGATAGCTGGACACATGACATGGTCCATCCATGGTTACGTCTGTGCTGCTGTCTTGCAGGGATCAAACATGATTTTTGTGTTCCTAACACTGCCAATCCTGCTGCACTCTCAAACACACATATCTCTTGGTGATCAGGATTAGATGTGGTTTAAAGTCAGTCAGTAGCACTTCAGGTAAAATATTTCCATGTTCCTTTAAAGTGAGAAGTGATTTTTCATATTGATTTGTATTCTGAGACTTAATATAACATGCTATAACAATAAAATATCTTGGATTTCTTCCCTGTTGCATGCATAGGCCCATATTTTCATTAGGGCAACCTTCATTTGAAGGTTGGACTTGATGCTCTTCAAAGGCTGTTCCAGCCTTAATGATTCTATATGGTAACATGGGCAAGAAAAGCACAAGCAGAAGCAGGAAATGAGGTGATCTCAAACAACATCACCCCCACATCCTGCAGAGAGGAGGATTTATCACCCAGCAGAGTGAATGTCTCCCACGGAAGTGATAAAACTTGGTCAGTATTTCAAGTGACATACAAGTGATTTGTGGGAGTTGTACTGGTGCTGCCCAGGGTTGGTTGTTGGTGTCCATCTGCCTGAGCATGACTGGAAGAGCAGAAGGAACTGGGAAGGTCCTCTGGTGTGGTGGCAGTGCAGGTTGTCCTTGGCTGCCACCAGATGACAGAAACCTCTCAGGAGGATGTTCTGGTCTCTACACACCATTAGGACAGGGTAGATTTGCTTAACATGAATCCAGCTTGGCTACATCCCTATGGCAGCAAACCCTCCCACTGACTTTGTGCTCTGAGGAGCCACATTTCCTACAGACCTTAAGATGATGTTTATGCAAATGTGTGGTTTTGGTGCTGGAGGTCTCAAACATGATCCTTAAAGTCCCTTCCAATTTGAGACATTCCATGACTCCATGAGCTCTGGTTCTGGCCAGGGTGGCAGCTGCAGAGGGGGACAGCAGCAGGGCTGTGCTCTGTGCTCATGGAGCAGGAGGGCAACAGCAATCAGAGGTGACCTGCCATGTGTGACACCAGACTGCTTCTAAAATGAGTCATCTTTTAGCAGAGGTTTGATGTGGTAAATTCTAAAGGTATAAGCGAGAGGAAAAACATGTTCCCTGTAGACACAAATTAAGATATTTTACTCTGGCTCTGTGTCACTGTTGTTGTTTTTGTTTTTTGCTTGAGCATGAGACTGTTCTGAATCAGACTTTAATTTGCAAATGTGTTTCCAATTCCCCTGGTGAACGTAGCAGTGGATGTATAAATAGATTCTTACTATGAAGCAGAATGCCAACATGTAACCCAAATCCTTGCATTTAAGCTTTACATCTCATTTTTAGATGTTCACTTTCCCAAGATATATTTTTTCTTAATGGAATAACTTCATAGTCCTACCCAATAATTCTGACATTAAATAAATCTAAAGAACTTCTCATGTATGCTGAGTGCAGTGGTTCTAGGGAATGACATTTGGATTTGGTTGAAGTTTAATAATATAGAACAATAACTCAGAGCTAAAAAATCCTGCAAGTAAAGAAAAATGTAGTACTTTGAAATGTAATTAGATTACACACAAGTAAAATGCCAGTGCTATGTTACATTACCAAATTAGGTTTACTGGATTTACCAGCATGAACTGGAATTGCACGACCAACTTCAGTGGTGGGCAGAGCAACAGTTTGAAGCTCTGATGGATTAAGTGTAGTGGTTTCAAAATCTGTCACTCCCATTGTCCCACTCCTGCCTCTCCAGGTATCCACTGTCACCCATGGTGGTTCAAGTACCCCCCTGAGCAGTAAACTGTGCCAGCTCAAGCATAGCTACATCCCATTAGGCTGACATTAACCTCTGGCAGAAGGATGGGGCAGAAACCTGGAAACACTGTGCATTTAAACTGCCATTCCTAAATCCACTAGAGCTTGACTCACACTTTTATCTCCCTCTGCCCATAGGAAGGCAGCTAAGGATGAGGACCTGAGCATATGGATGCTTAGACCTGTGCAGGTCAGACTGAGATTGAACAGATATGATAAAATATGTCAAGAGACAAGAGTTTTGTGGATGAAATGTGCAGTAGTTTCCAGAATCCAATGATCCTGATGGACTCTTTTCAACAGATTGCAGTGGTTTTTAAATCTGATCTTGTGAATATATTTTTTTATTCACTATAAAATGCTCCAGAAAGAAAATGCAGAGTTTTGTGCAAAGCCACCTGCATATATTTGAAAGTGAGGGCATAACTACTCATACTTATTCATACCATAAGAAGTAGTTAATGCTTCATCAAGGCAAATATTTGGGCTTATCAGTCAATAAAAATATATTTTTTATCAGGATAAACTGGGTGCATAAATGTCTTACTATGAATAAAGAAAAATTCTTGCCAGAGACTGGTGAAACTATGAATTTAAGAGTTCAGGGTAACACTTCTGTGAACTAACAGATAAGGAACATTGAAAAAATCAGAGTCGAGAATAAATAAAAAAATCGATGGCTTAATCTGAAAACCATTTTTGTGTGTTGTTAGAATTAGACCAGATTTTTCTGTGTTTGGCTTTACAGTGCTGCCAGCCTTCAAACTTTTATCATGAGTGACAAATATTTGTGGAAGCTCATCCTTTACTTAAAAATCTTAGATTTATTTCAGAAAACAGATCTATAGCTGGATAAAAAACTTTTAAATACAGTAGTTTCACGAATACAAGCCGCATGGATTATAAGCCGCACTTCCGGTGCCTTGACAATGTTGCAGTCTTTGTCAATAGATAAGCCGCACCCCGAATATTAGCCGCACTTTCGTTCGTCGCGAGAATCCGTGCGCAGCTTTCACAAATTGGCCAATTAGTAACAGGATCGCGGCATAGCGGGGTTTACTGGCTCGGGGCGGGGCCAGGCAGGCTCGGCCCGCTCATGGTTGCCGACGGGGCCGGGTGGCCCAGCTCAGCGCCACGGCTCGGCGGGGCTGGCCGGGTGGTGTTGCCGCCGCCGCCGGGCTCGCCGGCCGCCCCCTCCCGTCTGCACCGCCGCCGCGTTTCCTCGCCCTGGCCGGCACTGCAGGCCCCTGCACCGCCGGGCTCCCCCACGCTGCTGGCCCCGATTCTGCTGGGCTTCCCCTGCTGCCAGGCAGCCCCACCCGCCGGCCTTCCTGCTTCTGCCATGCTCCCCTGCACTGCTAGCCCCAGTTCTCCCGGGCTCCCCCACCCTGCTGGCCCGGGCTCTGCCGCCCCCCTGCCCCGCCCTGCTGGCTCAGGCTCAGCCGCCCGCCCCCCACACTGCTGGCCCCGCCTCTGCCAGGCTTTCCCACCTCTGCCGGGGCCGGCCGGGCTCCAGCTTGGCTTGGGGCTGCCGCGGGCTCTCACTTCCGTGTTGGCAACTTTTAGAATTTTGTTAATAGATTAGCCGCCCCGGAATATTAGCCGCACTTCCGGGTTTCCACCAAAATTTTGGTCAAATTGGTGCGGCTTGTATTCGTGAAATTACTGTATGTCCAGTGATTAGGCAAAGAACATGTAGAACCGCATAATAAAACTAGAGCAGTCATATCTTTTTGGTAATGCACTAATTCATATCAAAAACTTATTACTAAATTAACAAGACCAAAATACCATTGGTTATTCCCCAGGGTTATGTTCAGGTGCTGTAACCAAATTATGTTTAATATCTGGAGAAACTGAATGTAAATTGTGAATCTAAATGTAGCCTGAGCTTTGTAGTCAAGGTGAGGGAGATGTTAAGGCACACAGCAACCCAGCCAGGTGAGCATGAGATCAAAGTACACCCAACAATGAGGAAATAGAAATTGCTGTGAGATACTGTCCTAGTTTGGAGGACAGGTATTTGCTAAGAAATGTAGGAGCCTTTCTTTAAAATGGAGAATGTAAACCCCTTCCCTATAAATTATTATAATTTTGAAATTAAGGGGCTTTTAGGCAAAGATATGGGAATTAGGAATAACAGTTCTTCACTAGGGAAATTAAAATAGAAATAAAGTAGTGCAAAGAACAAACCCCAAACACTGACACAGTCAGAGTACAACCTGACACCCGTCAGGCAGGGTATTGGTAGCAGTCCCATTCCATGGTGGCTGCATCCTCCTGCAGTGACAGATGTGGCTCAGAGGGGTGCAGTTTCCCTCCAAAGGTCCAGTGATGATGTGGAGAAGTCTGGTTTTCCTCTGAAATCCAGTGGAGAAAGAGCTACTTGGTGTCCCAAAATTTCAATTTTTATTTTGGTAGGAAAGTCTTGTCTCTTTTCTTTGGCAGGAGCACTTTTCAATGGGATGCAGTAATTTTATCAGTCCCACAGTGGGACTCAATGGCCATTAGCAGACAATGACTCCTGGAGGAAGGATGGGTTGTGAAAAGATAAAGAACAATGCCCTGCCTAGTTTCAATGGATGGCCCATTAGCAGAATATCTCCCACAGAGATAAGGGTCATTGCCCCACCTGGTCACAACAGATGGTGATAGAACAGATACTTTTGGTCCCATCCTATATTGCAACCCAAGACAGATACCCAATGTGAATGGCAAGAGCAGAATGAGGGTCAGGCCAGAGAGAGACACCCACAACATTTCTGAGTTCATCTCATGATTCTGAGGGATTTGGTTTGTGATTCTTTGTGGGTGGTTTGTGTTTTGTGTACATGGCAGTGCTGTACTTACGAGAAAAGTTACATTGTCCTTCAAGAAAATATATGTGTAAATTTTCTTAGGGGATTACACTAAGCACTACACAATAGTTTATTTCAACAAAAGCTAGAATAGCTCCCCATACAGAAACTATTCTCTTAGAATAATGGTTCTTTATTGTATTTGCCTTAGACTGGTTTGGAAACAGCCAGAAGTTTCTTTTGTCTAAATATTTTTGTCACTGCTGGTTTTTTGTGCGGTGTAACATGTCTGGAAGATTAATGTTTGTCTTCTGAATGTCCATTATCAATTTTAAATCTGAATGGCACATGCACAACAATTTGTCCCTGCCTATGGCAGCAGATTGTCAAGCAGAATTATAAAGTATTGCACTGTCTTCCATGGTAAAAGCTATTCTACTGTTTAGGTGGAATTATTTGATTAGTTCAGGAAACTAATAGTTCATAAATAATTGAAGTCTAAGCTCAACCCTTCAATTAGATAAGGTTCAACTTCATGAGAGATTGTATATGCTTCAGTTTTGTTGCTGAGGGCTTAAAAATATACTGTGTAGATATCAAAGAGCTGTCAAGCAAGATTTCTACCGGGTTGAGTGCATTGAGAAAAGAGTTAGTTAAAGTCTAAGCATGAGTGATAGTGTTTGCATAGTGAAACAGAGATTATGGCACTGCTGGACTGTAAGGAGATGACTGATGTTATACTGAGCTAATAATGCTTATGAAGCTTGAGAAAATGTACAGCACAAATTATTTTTCTCTCTTGAAAATGGCATTTGAAATCTACTCAGAGGAACTGAATTGGCTCCCACATGAAGCCCTGCAGGGGAAAAACACATGCCAAAGGCAGACTGGAGGGAAGCATAGCTGTTTGCAAATATGTTACTGCTTCTCTCCTGGGCTTTCAGCACACACTGGAGCTATGTGGATGGGAGGCTGCCCAGGGTCCTTCTTGTTGGGTCTTCAGGGCATTCATTTGGTATTTCTGATCTGGACTGCGGGAGAGGTTTCTTGTCACTCAAACATGGGTGTGCTTTGAAAGCTGGTGTGCTTTGGTTAGAAAATTCTGGGTGATTAAGAGAGAAACTCCTAATGAAGATGCATGAAACTTGAGATGCTTATATTCCTAGAAAGGTGGCAGGCAAAACCTTGAGATGGGATGTAGACTATGTCCCACATATTTATAATCCAGACATTGTTAGCAAGACAAGAGAAAATATTTTATGCAAAGCATTTATGTCACTGAATTGCCAGTGATATGTGGGATTCTATAAAGAAACCACCCAGATGGTGTCATTAGAGAAAAGTTTTGGAATGCCTGGTGTATTAAGGCCCATCTTGGTGTCCTCAGAAGTTGCTCCTTGACTTCAGATGTGTAGTGGGTAAACCATGCCTTTGAGCCTTATGGTCTGAAAAGAGAAGAGAGAACTTTTGCCTCCTGAATTTTGGTTTTGAAAAGTGTATTTTAAGTCAAGAATTCTTCTTCAGGAGACCACAATATGTGAGAGTCATAACATCAGACAGCTTGAGTCGGGTGCAGATGTTCTTGGGATGTTACTGGTCTCAAAGCCTTAACTTTATCATGGAGCTGAAGAGTCTGTGTAGGAACCTCCCAATAATCTGTGTCAGAAAATTTATTTCAGATAAACTTGTAAGTGCTCAGTGGGAGACCAGTTTTAGATAGCCTTAAAACCTGACCTTTAAAAGGTGCTGTTCCAGACACCTTCAGTAATTGTGCCTCTGGAAGACTTTATTCCTGCATCTCTACAGTTCTGCAGCTTGTGATCACCTAATTTATTTTGGTGGGATTTGAAGCCTACTACCATTTGTTTGTGTGGGTTTCTGGTTGTCTGATTTCTGTGCTTTCTTGGTAAATCCTGCAATACTGAATTGCTCTTCCTTACCTCTGAGAGTGTTGCCATGTTCTCACCACCTGTCTTTGAGTAACAATTGCTCCATAACCATTCTGAAAACAAAGATGTTGTCAAGATATAAGTATTATGGAGGCTTTATATATATATATATATATATATATATATATATTTGCCTTATGCATTTGTTTTATCTTTGTGTTCTTCTTGGGTAATTTGAAAAATCTCTTTGCAGTGTATTTTAGGATTAATTATATTTTTTCTTACAATTTCTTCAATTCTTAATTAAAAATGCTAGATGGTGATAATAAATAACAAGGAAAATCGATATCAAGCTGAACTATTTTAAGCTCATTAGTACACATTCAATTAGGTATTCTGTATTATGGGTAAAGTACAAAAATATTTATTCAAAGTAAAGGCACTTCAGTGAAAGGAAGATTTAATTTTTAATATCTCAAAAGAAATATGCACCATTTTCACTTTTACTTCCATTATGCCAAATGTGGGTAATCCAATCTCTTCTGGAGTTAGAACAAGCCATTCCTACTCTCCTTATTTACTCCCAGATAAAGCAGAAGACAGTCAAGTCTTCCCTCCACAGCACATTTAGTGTGCCAAAAGTATAGCCTACTTGCAAACACAGGTGTCTTCAGAAGGATTATTTCTGAAGGAAAAATGAAATACTGGTGCCTATGAAAACACATTAATGGAAACTGCAAGCGATGGAATAAAACTTAATTTTGTTTTCAAGTTTTGGCCTGGAGCCTCCCTTCTATAATTGTTCTCCTGGATTGTACATGTAGAAACAGGAATGCAGCAAGGATTTATCCTCACCCTGGGTTTTTTCCTCCTGTTTCAGATGTGAAGGTAAGACCATCATCACAATGCCAGGGGAGATAAAGGGTGTTAAATATCCCATATCTGGTGCCTGGAGCATCCAGTGGGATTTGGTACATGGCTTTAAGGTTTAGAGGAAGGGGAGCAGCTGCAGAGACAAAGCTGGTGCCTGCAGTGTGGCTGAGACCTCCCTTGGGAGAAGGCATCATCATCCTCTTACCTACAGCTACTGCTGAGAGCTCTTCTTCCTCCTACCCTGGGAAAGAGAGACAGCTATGGGGCACTCAAAGGGAATGGTGAAGACCAGCTTTTGTTCCCCCAAATGTTGTCATTGAAACCTTATTTAAGCAGACAAACTCTATCCTTAGTGTGTATCAGAAAAAATGCCAGTTAGGTAATGCTTTGGAAGGCCTGTCAGGAGTTTTATTTCAGAGCTCTCTGTGAGTAGCTCAGCAGGATCAGATGCTGTATCTCTGTGTGATAACATACTGCCAGGGTCCAGAGAAGTATTTTTGCCCAGAACTAAGCTGCCAGAAAGTCTGAAGGAGAATACCCTTCCAAATGGTGCAGGATTTTATTATTAGTTCATACAGATCTGCACAAAAAATGAACACTGTGTCCCTGTTCTGAGGTCCTGGATGAGGAATTTTTTATAAGAATCAAGTATTTGATGCATAAATGAAAAATACACAAATCCTTATTTGCAAAAGGTGTTGGAAAAACATAGTTTACAGTAAACAATTAGTTTTTCAGGAGCAATAGCAGCAATAGCAAAAGTTGTTGCCCTCTCCATGCACATTAATGAATGTGAAATATTCTAAGTGCTGTAAATGAGCAGGAGGCTGTATCCTGCTCAACAAATAGAGAATGGATGCCTTGATATATAGAGGAATGGACAAGTATCTCAGAAGGTGGCTTCTGATCACCCATAAATGCTTTACAACCTGCACAATGCAAGGGCTATCAGTATGGACCTTAATAGCTGCACTGGGAAGTGTGCACACTCACTGCCAAACCCATCTGTGTGCTGCTCCCTGATAGCAAAGATGAATGTCAATGATTTACCCTCTGCACAATCTGATCTGGGCAGGGCTTCAGCCACCAACTGTCAGCCAAGAGCAAGCTGCTCACACCAGTCTGCAGCATTGGAGCCTTTTTTACCATGCAAATAATTACTGTAAATTAATAGAACTATTACCATGTGAGAAATCACTTTGAACCCAAGCTATGGCATTTTACAAAGGCCAGATTTGAATAGCATGCATAATCAGTTTGGCTGATTAATTAGTTAATACTGATATAAAGAATGTGATGGACCTGCTTTCCAGTGATACTAAGACCCTTTTAGATCAGTTTTTTGGCAGGAAATTATTGCTCCGAGTTGATAGAAACCACTCTAAGGATGTCTCTGTGTTTTCATACAGCTGCTACTCTTCAGCATGATAAGCAAATACTGTAAATATAACTGATTCAGGTTTGGGTCCACCTTTTGTGTTGTCTTCTATAAGTACAACTGAAATGTAAAATCAAGATTCCCATGGAAAGCTCTTGCTTGTGGAGACGGCGTTGTAAATTTGCACAAATAATGATGGGGAAGGAATTGTACTTGTGTGCTTGAAGGTGTGCCAAGGTTCCTGTCTTCTTGCAGATTTGCCTGGGTGGATTTTAAGGGTATGCTTTCAAAAACCACATGAAAATTTTGTCTTTAAGTTTTCTTTCTGTGAATATAATATTTGCATTTGGAAACAGACTCTAAGGCTGAGCCAAGTGTATTGCAGAGCTCTCCCCAGCTGCGTGGTATAATAACATCTTGGTTGTTGTTATGGTCGGAGTTAATGAGGGACTTAAAAAAAAAAGTTGAAGGTATTAATAAATAACACTTAGATTTATCAGCCTTTGGTTATTTCCAATTCTGAAATAAATGAGTTGCATAGAGTGAGATAAATGCTGATTTATTTTTGGAATTATAATGTGTTGCAATTCAAGATCAGATTAGGGTCAATTTACACTAAGTCTGCTTTGAAACTATTATATAAGCGAGCCAGAGTAGGTCACTATGTCCTGCTCTGCATACAAAAAGCTCCCAGACTAAGTGTCTATAAATAAAGATCAAGCTAAACCAGACAAGCAGCTTGAGTCTAATATTGGGAAGATCATTTTGTGCTACCTTCTGTAAATAATTACGCTGGAGTCCAAGCAAGAAGGGAGAGCACAGTATCATCTGGTGTGCACCACGCACAGAGAGTGAACGAGATTATGCTTTGGCATTACTATCAGCATTAATAAATAACCATTCCTGGCTCTTAGTAAACTCCCAGACTAAAATATGAGCCAGAAGAGTGGGTGATGTTCAGTTTTTATTTATCCATCCATCCACTTACCTATCATATTTAGTGTTGCAGTGCCAGAAGACAAAATAGCATGGCAGGGTTTACTTGTGAGATGCTGTTGCCCTAGTTACCAGCCTCATATCAGGGTTAAGGTTGACACTGTGGGCTCATTCCTTAATCTCAGCTCAGGTTGCTCACAAGGGAAGAGGCTTTAATGTTAACTGAGCCTGTCTTTGGCTTGGGGAGTGAGGCCTTTAACAATGCACCGGGGAGTATTTCTTCTTTGCGGCTGTCACAGCCTGGCTGGGGAACAGCAAGGGGAATCGTGGCATGGGGGAGGGCAGACCTCGCTGCTTTGAGGCTTATTAAATTATGGAGGAGGGGATTATTGGTGGGAGCAGGACTGTGGGCTCAGGCAGCCCTCGGAGGAACCCTTTGTGCTGCAGCAGAGGACAGGTTTTTGTTACAGCTCGGATAGGATTGCTCCGGGTGGGTGCCGTATGGCCCTGGAGGGATTCACTGCACTTGGAGTAACAGAAGAAGGTGCAGAGTTTGGCTTGGAATGGCAGGTGTATGCAAATATACTCTACCTCCTTTGAAGTGCTGAAGGAAAGGATGAATTAATGAACTGGTCCCAGTGCCTGCTCTGCCAGTCAGGAATGGTTCAGGCTAAAATTGTCATCCTGGGGAGTCACCTGCTCTGCTGGCATTAACTCTGTAACTCTGGAATTACCTCTCTTAGCTCTCAAGCTAGCTACTTCTTCTGTGCACAGTTCTCTGCAAGACACAGAAATGCCTCTTGCATGCCACCCAAAGTCTGGGATAATCCAAGACATTTAAGGGTATTGTTGAGACTGAGCATCTGGTCCTGACCTGCCGTGGGGGGTTCTTCATCCATGTCTTGTAGGGGCCTGACATGGATGACTTTTTCAGTGACTATGTATCACTCTGATTTGATCAGCTTTGTCCCAAAATACACCCAAAAATGCTGTGTTGTTTAAAACTTGCCAAGGGGGAGCAGGCATCCCAGGACAAACCCTCTTCTCTTATGGCAACCTAGTGACTGAGCCATGGTCAGGCTGCTGGAGCTTGAGTTTGGGTACCTCCTCTCCCTGTGGAAGCTGGGATTTGTGTCTCACTTTCCCTAAGTATTAAAGTTCTTAAACCATACCATGTTGGAGAGGACAGTATTGGAATTTAATCAAGAAAGGAAAAAAAAATGCTAAATTTTAGGGGCAAATGGTCTTACCAGGGAAAGGCATAAGAAAGGTTAGAAAGCATTATTTCCCTGCTGTGTTGTACTGCCAGGTCTTTCCTTTGGTGCAAGGGATCCTTTGTATTCTCATCTGTGAAGTCATTAGTTCTCATGGAACAATAACCCCAATCTATAGCTAAACATATGGGAGACACTGGCCTTTAGGTGTGGTTTGCATACCTGAAAGGATCCACAATCATTTCCTCAGCTCATGAAAATGCCTTATTATTTTTTTTTCTCTTGCCATTAATTTTCTCTACCCACTATGACTTGTTTTCAGCCATCCATTATAGGGAGGACAGTCTGGGATACTCGTGTGCTATCATGACAGGTATTTCATACTCCTCACTGTTCTGTACAGATAATGCCATGAACAAATCACTTGAAGATAAGACCCTCTGTGCTCAATATCAGTTAGCCAGAGACCTATACATCATCAGAACAGTTTCTTTTTATAGTATCTTTTCCATATGCTGGTTTAACTGTGGAGTTGAAGCTGTGTGTAGGGAACAGGTTGCAGTTGGGGGCTGTGTGTAAGGAGACAAACCCCTGGCTGAGATCTTTGTGGTTTGCCTTTCCTCATCTCTCTTCCTTAGCATATTAGAGTTTACACATCAAGATAAGGCTTCCTCTAACTGCCAGTCAGGCAAACTTAAACTGGAATCTGATAATTAACTTGTGATGTGCTTCATACATCAACAACTGCCATGATCAGTGTTGGGGTGAGAAGGGAATAGTTGCTGTTGCTTTTACAAATGATGCTTGAGGCCAGACTGGTGCAGAGTGGGTGTTACACAGCTGTATTTGCTCCAGCTGCCCCAACCCCCCTTTGGCAGTCTGCTTTTGTAGATTAAGGACCTGATCTGCAGGGGATATAAATCATCAGACCTCTATTGAGTTCAATAGAAGATCTTTCTGTTTCTTTCCCATATGTTCATAGGAGAGTTTGCACCCTTTTCCTTCTGTTTCTATTCTTTCTCTGCAAGACACCAAAAGTGGGAGGTCCCTCCTGTGCCAGAGTTGTGAGCTGAAGGGGGGTCAGCCTGCAGAAACCCTGGATGATGCCACTGGTGCATGCAAACCACAGCAGATGCACATCAGCTCTGTTATGCAGTTAATTACTTGTGTGCAGTCACAGTGGCTGGACATGGAACAGCACATACATTTCTTAAGATGTACTCTAAAAATCAATACTTAATGCCTGTCTGGCAAAGAGAGAGCAGCAGCAGGTCCAGGTTGGCAGAGTGGAAGGAACTGAGCAGCCACAGTGGATATGGAGATGAGAGTTGGTTCTTGGGAGCTGACAGGATGCATTTGGCCCAGTCTGATTTACTTTGCATAGTCCTAAATGCACTTTCCAGCCTTTTCCTATCGAGATGATTTATAATTGTTGCAGATGGCGTCTGGGCTAATCCCTGATGAGAACTCTCTTAAGCTTCTGACAGATTTGAATCTGCAGCCATGTATCACATCAGGAGTGTTGAGGCATCTCTCCACCATGCTGCAGAAATACAAACCACAGTGACCATGGATGGACAAAATAGAGTCCATTCAAACATGTAACCACTCATTAATATCAAAGAATTAAATGTTTCCTATTTTACTTCTTAAAAGAAAGTATAATTATTGACTGATATAATCTTGCCACCAAACAATTTTCTTACCTAACTGGTGTTAATAGACCATCAGTTAATGGGGTAGACAACAGAAAAGGATGCTACAGAGCCAGGAGTTGTCAAAATGTAATACACAAAATGAGGCAGGTGGTAACAGAAGTAGCCCCTCCCAAAGAGCACAATAAAACCTGGCCACTGTCTGACTCAAGCAGAATATCTCTATTTTGACCCAGTGCAAATTCTGCACACTGTTTGCTGCAGAAAAGATCTGTGGTTTTCCTCCAAACATAGGTGGTCACAACCCATCAACTGTAAATATTCTCCCTGGACTCTTTTAAGCAGCAGGAATCAAACAGATGAAATTCTGCCTGCTTCAAGCTTTAATGAATTCTGAGCAATATTAAGCCAGTAATTGACTTGTACTGTAGGTCAATGAAGAAGTGAAATCTGCAGTTCATTTCTCTGAACTGTGTCTTGCTGGAAGCCTGCACCAAGCCAGGATGCTCAGTGAAGGCTGTGCTACAGCAGAACAGCCACCAAAAATAAACAGTTTCATTCATTTTAATATGCCTACATTGCTGTGGACACACAAACAACATCTGGCAAATGGTGCCTGAGCAGTTACATGGATGACAGCCCATTTAGTATTCTGTACTTAATAAAACATAGAGAAAAAATATATATATATATTCATATTTTTCCTGGTGGGGCTCATCCTAAGTTTAATCTAAGGTCTTGTTAATAGATGTAAAGTGGTCATTTGGATCTTCTGTTGCTTTCTGATCTGTCTTCTATCTGGGCAAGAGAAACAGTGGATGTTAGGAAATTGTTCCTATGTGTTACTTGTTCAGTGCTGCATTTATGGCTCAAATTAGACCTCTGAGACCTTGGCTTCAGGGAACTGGAGTAACAGGGGCCTTTCTTCCCAATGCTGCAGTGGCAACAGGCCTTGTACTGAACTCTAGCAGATTGTATGGTTTGCATTCAAATGCACATTAAAGCCTGACCTCTGTTTTAATTGTAGTAATTCTGAGAAACACCTCTAAAAAATTCTGGTTTCCTACAGATCCCCAAGGAGTAGAAGTTCTCTCTCTATTCAGAAACATTCTCATCTCCTTTGTGCTGTAGTAAATTAGGAGTGTTGGTGGAAGATGGGTTTATAGAGGAGCATCTGTGATGAGATTCTGGCTCATCAAAGGCTTAAAACTCTCGCAATATTTGGATGTTGTCTGCATAAGCAAAGAGTTTTTGAAAGATCCACATCTGGAACACACCTGTTTTTGCCAAGCTGGCTAAATCTCTTTCCCAGGCATTTTATACTGGCATTTCAGCTGACAGTTTATCTCTATTTCAGTCACTTCATTTTCTGCCTCGAGCTTGAGGAGACGGGATTCCATCGTTTCAGTTCACCTTCTTTTCTGATCTCTGAAAATGAGTTTCCCAAACCAATTGTTCCTGGATGCAGAAGATTGTGATGCTGCTTCTGTATTTTCCTGGCCATCTGTCTCTTCTCTGTGACACTTTTCCAGGCAGGAAGATCTCTTTTTGCATATCCATGGAGCAGAAGAATTCTGACACAAGAGAGACCACGTGGCTTGTGCCTGATGGACACATGTCCTGGTCAGAGCTGAAGGCTCATGGCTCTAACTCTCATTCCTTCAGATCCATGCTCACATGACAATGTCTAAGTGATTTTGCAATTTGGTAATTGCATACACAAGCAAAGAAGTAGATGTGTATTCCTGACCAGATATCAAGCTGTTAGTGCCCAACTTATAAATTTTAAATATTTGCAACTAACAGCTTCCCAGTAACTACAGATCAAGAACTATCTGTAGGAGGTATTTGGGAAATCGTTTTAAATAATGAATACTGCTAAGATGATCATGATCTACTTGCCAATGACACTTGCAGACAAGTGTAACTGCAATGAATTATTCAGCCAATTCTATTCAAAATTATATATTTTTCTCAGAACTATAATTAATGATCCATAACAGTAAGTATGAGACACACTAACAAGGGTCTATTCTGTGCTACTTATGAAAGATTAAAATGAAAAGCAGTTAGTTTGGAAACCACAGACCTTGTTTCAGAGTTGTCGTCTGCTGTTTACTGACAGTGACTTTTGCTGCTTGTTTACTGCAATTTACTTAGTTACAGCATAAGTTACACATGATTATCTTCTAAATATGATGCTAAGCTGACATCTGTCAAGTTTAAAAGTCATAATGGGTGCTATTAGTCCTTGAGATGATCCAAAGGCATAAGGATTGGTATGACAACAAACCTGCATAGTCTTTTTTAAAGCTGTAACATTTATAAAGAGAGTTTTGGGTGGGTTCTACCTGCTCAGAAGTGAGATGATTTTAGTACAGAAGTCAGGCAGAAGTCTTCAGTTGGTGGTCATGGAAACAGTTATCAGAATAAGGACAATTAACCAAGCAAAAGGCATTGTTTATGTCCTTCTTTGTTTGCTGCAAAGGAGCAGTGAGTTTAAGCTTTCTGCTATTTGTGTCAGAAACCTCATTTCTAATGGGCTTATAAAGCAGTTTCAAGCCATATCAAGCTGCTATTGCCTTGCAAGTCCTCATATCTAATGATAATTAATATTCCTCTAACTTCCTTTTTATTTTTAAAAGCAGTTTAAAATAAAATTTCTTGGAAGTCTCAGATGCTTTAAAAATTTTAATTTAAGGAAAAAGCAGATGCTTAAAAGCCTTGTTTTCAAGCCACCAAGGCTTGAGGCAACTCCTAATGAAGTCAGAGACCAAATATTGTCTGATTTTAATGAGTAGATGTCAGTAAGCCATTGACTTGCCCTTGGTGGCAAGGAGGGAGTCACAGCAGTTCCATTTGAAGCACAATGTCTGTCCACAGTTTTTGGCAGTGTGGTCAACCACCCCCTCAGACCTGGCTTTGCTCAGTGATGTCCTCTGTGTCTCTGTAACCTCGTGGATGACTCCACTTTCAGGGGAACCTTCTGCAGATTCAGAAGGCTGGACATTGTTTTAGAAGATAACCCTGGTCAAAGGCAGTGACTTTTCCTGCTGGAATGAGGTGTGTGCTAGAGTTATATTCTTAATGGATATTAATGGCTTTATTTTTGAAGTCTGTGATAAAGGAATTTGTTGAAAATGATTTAGTTGATGTACTGACCATTACCTGTTCTATACTTTCAGTGTGTTCCAGTGTGGATATTTTTTATCTTCATTTTCCCTCTTCTCATACTCTGCTATGGGGCTAAACCTGGAAATAGCCAAAGTCAGATGGTCTAAAAAAGCCAGAAAGGAATGTCTGAACTAAATGCACCAAAGTATTGTAGCAAGAACAAAAAATGTAATAATGAGAGTGATCAGTCAAGCTAAAAAGGTAGAAACAGACAACCCAGCAAATAGTTGAGGAAACCATAGACACAGGAAGGAAAATACATCCAGACTAGATGGTGTAGAAAGAGTTGTGAACATTTACTTGAGAACAGTGCCTGCAGATTTAATAATTCACATACATGGGAGGAAATACAGCCAGCACAGGAGTATCTCAAGTATTTATCTTTGAGGAGTTATAAGAACTCCTCCACTTCATCATCAAATCAGTGTTAAATCAGTAATTTGTAGTCTAGAATAAAGAATAATGGCTTTTAAAATATTTTAACTGAATTTATCCATCATGAGGTCCTTGCATTATTTCACTGAATGTGTAAAACATAATACAAAAATAATTTAGAGCAATTACTTCCAGTGACAGGCTAATGTGTGTTCTCCTAGGCAGAGAGTGAGTATGTGAAGATAATTATACATGAATATCCTGCTGAGATCATTTGTGCCACTGCAAAGGGCAGTATGTACAAGGTTTTGTAACAGGAGTGGTAACCCAAACACACGTGTAGATGATGTAGAAGAATTTTAATGCATCCAACTGGGCTAAACTGAAGATGCACAATTAAACCAGGAATTGTTTTGCCCGTAAAATTTCAAGTTCAAAATTTGGTCAGGTTTTCAAAGCCTTAGAGAAAAATGCTAAAACAGATTCAAAAACTTGGGCTTTAAGATCACATAGGTGCTTTTGGAAACTAATTCTGGCTCATATTACAGGGGTCTTCAGTAGAGCACTGAGCTGGCATTGGTGAGGGCAATTCAGCAACATGTGCAGTGTATATTTAACAAGTAAAAATTTATAGTGCTGCTAAATAGTGAGGTATTAAATGATGTAAAGTTCAAGGAACCAAGGTTAGGAATAAGGGTCTAGGGAGGTAAATGTAATGTGGTGCAAGAGTTAAGTCTGGAAATCTGGGATACAGGAGTGCCAAGGAGATAAGGCCCAAGCACATTGTGATATTTATAGATGATCACATCTACAACATGTACTGCTCATGTTTAGTCATTCTGCACTGAACAATAACCTGCATTGTTGAGATTTTCTGTGGTAACTTATGTTGGGATGTGTTTTTGAACTCATAGTTTATACTATGAGTAAACTGGTTTTATACTGTAGTCATGGGAACTCTCAGTCTTCAAGCACTTTGTGTAATGAATAATATATTACAGGAATATTCACAAAGATTTCTTGTGTGCTGTAATATTAACAATTTCCCACATGTGGGATTCATATTTATCCCCCTGTATATTGAAGGATAGCATAAGTAGATGATATCTATTGTGCAGCAAACACACATAGTCTGATGCAGTATTTGTTAAAATTATTTCCAGAGCATATGGAATACAAACCATAAAAAAACCTCCTAATCTTCTAACATTAATGAAATAAAGTAGTGTTATTCATTACCCACCAGGAGAATTTATAAGCAAACTCCACATTTAATTCCATAATGGCAGCACATGGAGTCTGTGCCCAGAGGCTGACAGGGGTGTGTGCCAAGGCTGGCCATGGTGTGCCTTGTGCTCTGTTTGGAGAGTGTGGTGCAAGAAGCTTTGAAACTGCAGACAGGCCCCAAAATATCCTGTAGACAGGACTAGGCGCTAGCAGCTGCAGTCTCTGCTTCTTGGGCACATGTTCAAATCCCAGCTTGCCAAAGTATTAATTTCTGATCAAGATAATGCAGCACACAGCCCTTGAGTTTAATATGCAGAAATAATTGTTTCTGCAGCAGACAACAGAATCCCCAGCTCACAGACTGAGTGGCTGTGCAAGGGCAAGGGGCAAGGTGCATCTGATATGTGGTTTTGTGCTGAGGAAAGGATGAGGTCTGGGTTAACTTCTAATGCAGACCCTCGTGGTGTTGAGCCAGGGGCAGTGTCTGTTCCCTGAGCTGTGCTCGAGGATGGAGCTGGGGTAACCAAGCAAGGCACACAACCCTTGCAAACCAGCTGAGAGTCAGTGCTGTGGGTGCAGGAATGTGAATGTGAATGAGAGGGCAATACAGGATCTCTTCACCTCTCACTTTTTACACACTCAGGCCCTCTCCAATTTATCATCCCTGCTGGGGAGAGGCTGCTTTTGGAGAACTTTATCTGGGCGCAGTGAACCAACCCACACCTTTTTGAATAATAGAATTCTGAGAAGTCAGAATGCAAAAGCATAACTAGAGAAAGAGTCTTTTGCAAAGTGTTATGTTGGGCTTTTCCTTGTACAATTTTAGAGTCAGTTTTTATGCCTTTTATGTTACTTGAAGCATGCCCCTCCATGCTTCAGGTAACAGCACATAAACATTCATTTCTTTCTCTGAATTTAGGATAATCAGAAAAGGTCCTGGACTTCTTAAGAAAATCTTTTGGAAGTTTATTGTTGGATAGGATACAGCTCGTGAATGACTAACAGATTATGTTGATGTCTGTTGATAATAACTTTTGTAGATCTGTAAATCACTATGACTTTTATAATGCCTCCTACCTCTATTGTAAATTTGTTTCTGTAGATACTTTACCCTGTCTGCATTTTCAAAAACTGGCATTGCTTTCAGTGCTGTCATAAAGGAATATAATCCCTGCAGTGTGTGCGGGTGCATGTGTGTTTGCATTATCTGTACTCTAAAATACCCACAGATAAAGATTCCCATTAACTTACACTTGTCTGTGCCTCACACTGACATTATTCAAACACATCATGAAGCTGGGCTGCACAAAAAGCCACACAAACCCGACCCTGGTTTGTTTTACAGCAGCTTCTGTGGGTGCAGGACTTCCATGTAGATGCTGTTGGTGAAAGACTCTGCAAGAATGGGTTTTTTTTGATTGGGCTATTTATTTGGAACAGAAGCTATGAAATCAAAATCTGTATGCAACTCTATTTCCACAGCTCATATTGGCAAAGGTCTCTGGTGCTGTTGATGCACATGTTCACAGCTCTGTCACCACTGAGAAAGTCACACCACCAGTCGCACCTCATTCAAATTACACTAGTTGGGAATTTCCTGGTTTTAATGTGGCAGAGGGAAGCATTTTTCCATTAATGGTTTGGCATTCTTTGAAGATTAACAATGCAATTACACCACAAAATGGATTTTCATATGGGGATGTCTAAAGAAAAGGAATGGATTGCATTTGTAAGACATGTTTCCGTGCACAGATCTGTTTCTGTGCATTACAAATGTGCTCCTGATGTCAGCAGCTGTGCATAGATGATATCACTGGCTTATGAAAAACAAGGTCTGTTTGGCATAGGTGGATAAATGCCCTTGCAAATATCACAGTGCTGATCCAAAGAGGAGGCTCTGAGCATGCAGCTGTACTCCTTTGCTTACCAGGAGAGCAACGTCAGGCATTTTCTGTAATGTTAAGAAATCTTGCCATGGGGAAATCAGTCATAGTTCAGATGAGACCAATTACTTCCTTGCAGAGATTAATCCTGAGTGCACAAATGGTGGGGAATGGAGGGTGGCATGATGCTTTCTGCTTAAAGTTGAGTGCAACTGACTGTTAGGGGTAGAGGAAGGAATGGCAGATTTGTGGTTTTATTGCAGGATTTGGGTTGCTGCAATGTGCTGTTTGGGAGTCAAAAGAAGGAAAGGAACTTTGAAGGCTTTTGGGATGCTGTGTATAACAGACACAGGGTGGGAAGTGAGCTCATTTCGAGAGCAGCAGCGTTTTCCTGCTGATTTTGTGATCTGAAGGACACAGCACAGTGAAGGCTGTTCAGCTGCCTGCCATCTAATGGCCAGAGCAGAGAGCAAAGCAGCCTGGCTTCAGCTGGGCGCTCCCTGCTGCTGGGGATTCTGGAGCTAAACGCACGGAATATTCAAAGGAAATGCAAGCTTTTGCTCACAGATTTACGTGTGTCACACTGGGGGTTTTGTTACCATCAGAACGTGGTGATGCCACAGCATAAAACTGCTGAAAACTAAGGAAGAAATCCCACCTTTGCCTGCAATGCTATGTTTATATGAATTGTATATCTGACAGCAAATACCAATCTGTATATGAATGAAAATGCATAATTTGAGTTTTTAATTTTCTTTAGTTTACTTATTGAGCAATAATTCTGTTTTATTTTTCTTTTCTCATGTTCTCCCTTCCACTGACACTCTATCCCCCATTACTTTATTATAATGAGCAATATATTTGATCTCTCCCTGCTGGGGAGAGTTAACACACCGATGCCTCTTCCTCCCGGGCAGACCACGGTGGCACCTGCAATAACTGACACCCAGCACACAGAAAGTGCTCCAGGTAAATCTCTGCTGGAATAACAAAGAAGAGATGGAGAGATGTTCCGCTTTAATATCCGCTCCATCTTTCTTATCTATATTAGAAACGTCTGTCAATAAGGGTGTCTGAGTAGAGCTGAAATTATGAAGCACCTTCTAGATTCCTTTATCTCCTGGAGAAACATTAATACTTATAAGTATTAAAGGATGCTGGGCGAAGAGTGTAATTTGTCTGAGCTGGTGTTTTTGTTTAGGAAATATGCCTTTTAATTTCTTAATATTATTTGGAATGCCTTCCTCTGCTCTAAGAAAACATCTACTTTTGTTGTTATTTGTGAAACAGAAGCTGAAGATTGCAAGCTTACTCACAAGAGCCTTGATTTGAATATGCTAATGTTAATTTAAGCAGTTGCCAAATTTTTGTGTAAGAATATTTTTTGTAGTGTGCACATTTACTATTTGTATGTCCATTATTCCCTGTGTTTATCTGATTGACAGGCACTGAGTAAATATTGTCTTTGTGTCGGTCTACAGAAGTCAAAAGAGACACTGTAAAATGGAACTCTTTCTAAATATGGATCTCCTTTTTCCTTTCTCTGGGAATTCCTGAAAGCCACTTCCACACACAAGAGACATATGAATTTTGGCGGGGGGGTTGATACTTTCAATCTAAGTACCTCAAATCATAGCAATTTCTAACATGGAATCTGGCAGAAGTAATGATGTGTGTGAATAAATTCCTCTCTCTCCTTGTAGCTCTGCGTGTTTTCAATGCAAATGGTGCAAGTAAACATTACCTCCTTCAGCAGGAAATGGTGATCAGTGGAACATTTAAAAATAAATTTCTGAGTAATAAAACAGTGACAATAGGAAAAATTTCATGCCTTATCTTACAGAACATCAGCAGGGGAGGGAAAATGGGTGAAAAGCTTGACTAGAAGTTGCTTAAAACAAGATTTGATGTCTTTAAAATGTGCTTTCTGATATTCTAACCCAAAGCAGAAGGTGAGACACTGTGGGTGTGAGGTAAACCTGGTGAAACAAGCCCATTTTGCAAAGAGAAATCTATCCATTAACTACCTAGAGCTGACTTCACTGAGGATGCAATGTATGAATGTCCATCAATAATTGGTATATCAGTAGTGCTTAGTATTTTCAGCAGTCCAGTGGCTTCACAGCTGCCATTTCTAAAACCCACAGCCTTTTTCATACCCTGTCTTTGAAATGAACCTACAGCTAATTTCTTGTATTTGTGTATCAGCATGGGCACCTCTGCAGCAAATTAAGGAAACTCATACTGCAGGTAGGCAAGGGAGAGTTACAGAGCTTTTATTAATGGATTGCAGTCACATAAATAAGTAGAAATTGTCTGTGGTTGCTGCTTTGCTCAAGGAAAGAACTAAAACTGCTTGAAAAAATGCACTCATGTTGTATAGGTACTAAATTTTCCTGACTATAACTTCTCCTGTTTTGTGGTTTGCTGAACCATGAGACTTTCTTTTATTTCTGAAATTCTTCCAAAGTGGAACACACAAGGGGAAAGTAAATCATGTATGAATGCAGAATAATTTCATTTAGTAGAAGGAAGAAAACTGGCCCTGCAGACTCTCAGCCCCTAAGGCCAAGGATGGGTTTGTCATGTGAGATGGACTATGCAAGGATGTTGGGAATGCTCCTGGAATGCCACACTGGGAAAGTCCCCTTAGAATAATCGACAATTTAAAAAAATCAGGAATTGTAAAGATTGTGGATTAATCAGTCTCTCTTTTTTAAAATCTGGATTATTGTTAGCTATAAACTCGCTTTCACAAACTAAAATAAAACAACAAAATCTTTGCTTGACCAACTGCAATTTCCCCTTTCCATCTAGGTCAATTTTTTCACTTGCTTAGAGATAAAAGTATTTCCGGTTTCTTCTCTAAGTCTTGACACATGTGCTGGCAATCCTGAAGTTGGCCAATATTGAGCTGTGGACTTACAGCCATGGGATTTTTTTGTGGAGAAAAATAATTCTACTGATAGGCACTGTCACTTTTATATCACTCATTGGCATAATAGAAGGAAACTCAAAGCTTTTCTCACCTGAAAGTAAAAAATTCCGTACAGAAATGGTACAACTTTGTTACTGATTGAAATGTCTTATCATTATTTATTATCTCTATTTGACTTTACTGCTCTGGGGACAGCCTGGACCGGACAGTGAGATACTTCAAGCCATTCATAGCTCAGAAATCCTTATTAGGGGATGGCCATGAGATTTCCAGCTGGTTTTAGAAGAAGATGTTTAAATACTTAGTTCAGGAGGAAGAGTTGCACGGTAGGAACTGTGGTTTAATGTGGAAGAGGCAGACACAGCTCTTGGGAACAGAATCTGAGGTAGCCTTGAGCAAAATTAGCAACAGGTTTGACAAACAGATGGGTTTGTCCAATAAATACATGCTCCCCTTGGGACAGGGGTAAGGGGAGGAAGAAATAATTTACTGGATCTGAGAGTTTTCCTTCCGTGTTTGAAAAGTCACTTTAAGTAGTTTCAGTGGTGCTAATGGATACGTCCCTTGCCCTTCTTTGCAGTCATCTTCACTGACTGAGTTGTGGAGTTTATATATATATATATATAAATACCAAAGAAAGCTGAACCTTTGCTTCTCTTTCTGTGATATCTGAGATGCTTCAGTACAACATTCTTCCTTTTATTCCTATAGTGCTTTGAAAATGCCAAGTGCCATTGAATGCTTTTTGTTGTTTTTTAATTATCAATTATATGACAGTAAAATTTCTTAGCCTGGACCTGTGTGTACCTACTTTGCTGCTTGCAATCATGGCCTTTGGACAATCCTTTGTAAACCTATTGCCAGTTGGTAACTCATGCTGACTGCCCATCTTCCCCAAGTGGTCCAGTGTAATTGATGTTTTGCACAACATCTTTTAAAACAAGGAGTGAAACGGCGTCAGGATTTCTTCCTGAACCAGCTGGCTTAGACTCAAGGTGATGTATCTTTCCTGCATTATTTTAATTGCTTTAGATAGAAGCAATTTCACTGAAATCAGTGGTGCAGATGATTGCAGGGCAACGAGAAGGGTGCTCGGGTCAAAGGCAGACATACAGTTTTGGAAAAGAAGGAGAATATTCCTTACCACAGCACCACCCAAAACAAGCTGCATCTGTCTGAAGCAGGACATGGGCAAGTACAATCCACACACCCCCTCTTGTTATTCATTCACTTGGGAGAATTTTGACTTTAATCAGTGTTGCTCTTAAAAATAGTGCATTCTGGTCAATGTAACTGTTGAACACTCTTCAGAAATAAATTCTGAGTGCTTTCTTTATTATTTAGGGATAATTTGCAGAGATGATGAAAAGTGTGTGCGTTTGGACTGGCTGATTTTCTGCTTGGTTGCATCCTGAAGGGGGATTAACCTTTTTTTTCTCTCAAATTGTCTGCAAAGGAATCATCTGATCTCCCTGTGCCCTTACTTCCCTGCTAGTTGCTGCATTTTTTAGGGGTCTGTTTCTTGTCCCACTGCTTCCCCAAATTCAGAGTTTCAAATCAGTGCCATGATCTGAACAAATACACGATGTATCTCTGCTGTTACGCTTAATTAATTTGGGACATCCTAGACTTTCTCTCCAAGTATCAGTCTTCCTTTCTGCCATGGATACTGTGAAGTCCTGCAGTGAACCTTGTTGTTATGACCTAATTTTTCTACAAGCTGAGAGATTTAATTTGTTCAGGTGCCAGGCAAAAAGAACACAAACTTGGAATTATCCTGGCTACTCTAATTTAGCTCCCAGAGGAAAAAAAATCAATAGAGGAATTATCTTGCTGTCTCTAGATTGTAACTTTAAAATTAAAACATAATTAAAAGGATAACATGAGTCTCTTCATGAAAACTCTGTTTTTTTCTGTGGGTCCACCCTAGAACTTGAGTCCTGAGTTGAGATAGTGGAGCTGGGATTGATTGCTCTGCCTAGAGAAACCCCTCTATTTTTAGAAGTGCTGCTGTCACTGTTTATTTTGTAAATTAACTGAATATATATTGAAAATAAGATTAATTCCTAAGTGCATTTTCAGATTATTTTGATATTTTATCAATCTCCCCGTTTTGAGTTCATTATTATTAACACTTACCATCAGGTATTTTCTTCAGAGAAACCAGTGAGATCCAACAAATCTCCCAGGAAGTTAACAGTAATCTGCTTCAGATAGAGATACACAATTATATATGCCTGTCATACATGTCATACTGCTGTCTATAAAGCTTTGTGTCATCAGTTAACCTGAGCAACTTCTCACTGAAATTGTGTTGGCATGTACAATTAATATATGACAAAGTACACAGACTGATGGATGATTCATTCATTGGCAGTAGGGGGATTTCATATTTAATATCTTAATTCTTCCTAGATGAACTGTGAACATCCTTAATGACTACAGTCCACTTGAGTCCATTTTGACTTAATATTTTAATACCATTACATTCTCTTCTAAGGATTCTGTCACAAGAATGCCCTTGCCAGACATGAAAAAATACAAATATAGAGACTAAATACAAATTGCTGCACATCTACTCAAGTGCTAAATAATTAGCAGCTCATTATCTGACCAGTGCTTTATTGCTTGCACAGTTTGTGAATCACTCTTATTGTATTCCACTGTTACATTCAATTAAATAATGTACAAACTTAAGACCACAGATCTATGTAAATCTTGAAAGCATATCTGGAAAAGACACCATTTTATACTTCTGTATGCATTATGTAAAGGGGATTAAATGATGACTGTATGTCTAAAAACCCAAACAACTTCATAGAAACCCAAGTGCAGTAAATGTGCATTAATTGAAATATTTAAAAGTATTTAACTGGCAGATGAGGAAAATAGAAAGAACAACTGCCTTGACTGAATCAGCTGCCATCCCACAAGGGACTGTGCATTTTGAAAAATATGTTAAAGGAAAATCCAAGATGCTTTATTTCTAAAGCTCTCCATGAACTTTCTGTTTTAGTTTATTTTGAGGACCCCAAATGCATGACAGTGACATTATTTATTCCTTGGCAGGTTGCCTCACTGGCATGTTCCAGCTCAAACCAGGCACTGCTGTTCAATGAACAGCCATTCCTGACATTCTCAACATTCTCTTGATAAAATGTTCATCTATTAAAATAATCTCTTTCATGCTACTTTTTCCTCAACGTTCCCCCAGTTAATTGTTAGCTATTAAAGTCTCTGCTGGTTCACATAAATGACAGCTTAAATGGCTTGGTGTAACACTTTAATGGGGTTCAAATAACTTACAGATTTATTTCCCTGTATTTTGTCTGGACAATTCCATTCCTTTTCAGGGGGTCACCTTTGTTCAGATCAATGTGCTGAGTAAGGGTTTCCACTGGGACTGTCAGAGACTTGACTATTGTTACTTCCATTTTCCGCTGAAAGACCTAAATGAGAAGTTTACACGTGTTCAGCTTGCTTTTGCTAACAGAGAATAGGAACAAATTACCAGGGAATGAAATGGAGTATTTCAATTTCTGCTCCCTAGTGAAGATGTTGCCAAAATTGTATAATGTATAATGCTGCAGCGCTTTCAAGGAAACCCGATTAGAGCCGGCCCTGCAAGAGGAGCTGGCGGCAGCAGCTGAGCCCGTGTGTTTGCAGAGCCTTTGTTGCTACACACATCATTATAAAGGGGCCAAACTTTGCCCTCTTATCTGCATCTACACCTCTCATAGGAACCGGGAAAGAAATTCATTTGTGAGCAGTGTTTGACCCTTGGAGAACTACACACATCTGCTTAAGGCCATTTTCCACATAAAGACCACTTTACAGTAAGATGATTTAACACGAGTTTAATTTTAATGATCTGGCTAAAGAGTCTTTTTGAGGGCTTTATCAAGCTACAGCAATCATCAACTGCTTAATAAATATTGGATTAAAGTCTGTAATGGGAACAAACACGTGTATCAGAAAGACAAAAATGAAAGGACGTTGCCAGATACCAAGCTTTTCTTTTTTCAAGGCACTGCTGTGTTCTTGGGGCTGAAGGACATTTTTTAGTGATTCTGGAAATTGCAACAGCAATATTATTTTTGACAACAGAAAAGTGTAACAGGGACTGTAATTCTGCCAGTTTTCTGAACTTACATAGTGAAACCTCCACTGAATTGAATGTTGCTAGAAAAAAACACAGAAACAAAACCATTAAGCCCAAATACACATTAATAATAGTTGGAATTCAGCAGCAGGTTTGGGTATGTGCTGAAATGAAAAGTCTTTGAATTGGTAGGTGTTTGATGTGCCAGGATATTAGTAGAATAAATGAATGCATCATAATGCAGGTTGAATTTTTAAAATGATCACTATAGAAGCAGAGAAGATAACAAGTAAATTTTATCTTTTTAAAATGTTGCCTCATGTGAATATCTTGCTTCTTTGCAAACAACTCAAATTGTGCAGTGCACAATTAAAATCCCTCCAGTGGTAAGGAAATTCTTCTGGCAGAGCCATGACTGCAGTGAGTGCCACTCATAGTGTTCTGTTGATTGACATTTCCTTAAAATTCTGGATAGTCCAGCCCAGCTGGATTGCTGGGCTGAATTTTCATCACATTGGGCCTCTGTGGCCTTGGGTTCCTCTCCCTCTGCAGTGGTGCTGAATCTTCTGCCCACACTGGGATTTGCCTGGCAGCCTTTGGGATCTCCATGCTCAGGAACTTGCAGCTCCCAGGACCAACTGCCCCAGACTGCCCAGTGAAATACAGCTTTTCCAAACTGCTCAGCTGAGCCAGAGCTAACACTCAGATTTTAAAAATACCAATACCACCAGGCTTTGATACTCCCCTTTGTGTAAGTTTTGAGTGATGCATAACATTGTCCTAATAGGAAATTGCTGACTCCATCTCCACCGAGGCTTTCAGTGATTTATCAGTTTCATAACCTCAGCCACAATTCATATCATGTACAGCAAAGCTTCCTGAGCAGTATTCAACAGATTCATTTTTCCTTTCATCCTCATAGCCACATCACATATTTGGTGTTTTTCCTTCCTATACTTTGTAAAAAAACTCTTCTTGCAAAGAACTGAAGGCAATCTGAAGCTTTAAACTAATTGGTAAAATTTATATATAATCTACATAACCTGAGATGATTTGTAGAACAAGTATGACTGGATATTTTTTTCAATCACAGGATCAGATCCAACTTTGACAGTTTCTGCCCATCCTCAGATGCTCAGTGTCCAGTCCATCATTACTGACATGAATGTTACTTGTGTTCTTTGGTTTGTGTAATTGTGGTTACTGTGGTTCACATGGACACATTCAGAGATGTGTGTGTACACGACCCACAGTTTCCCAGGAGGTTTGATTTTTCCTCAAACAAATGTAAGAATTGTAAAGGGGATTATTTAATTCAAGAATCACTTGAATATCCATTAAAAAGAATTCTGAGCATTTTGCTTTTCCACTGCTCTTAGGAATATCAAGGTACACAAATAATATTTGGATATATGCATTAGGATTTTCTCTAACACAAACTGATACTGCCACATCTGGGAGCTCTAAATTAGAAACATTTCAGTCATGACAGTTACACTTTATGTAAAATTACTTAGTGTTGTGTTTGGTGTTAGATATCAACAGGTAATATTGGCTCAGCAAGTAGAACCACATCACTATCTCTATAGATATTACCAAGGAGGACTAACCACATATATTCTGACAAACTGGAAATACGCCTTAGTTGAAAAAAAAATATAAAAAATGTTTAGTTAAAATATTTTGCCTTGTTTCCTGATCAATAATCTTTATTCATCTACTCCTCTCAAACTTATTTGTTTATAAAACAAAACCAAAAGCATTTGTATCAAATGACTGATCAAATGGCATTTGTATCAGTCTGTATATCTACAAATATATATATATATGTATATCTCAAACATCTAGAAAATGTAAGTACTTTGTATAAAACCTGAGATTACAGATAGTAAAATCTGTATAAAGCCTAACTATACCATATTTAAACTCTTTTAGTAAGTAGCAGATCTGCTTTTAAGAAGCTATGATGATATTCAAACAAGATGAAAAAAATTACAAGAGAAGCACCTGGAAGCCAGCACTTGATACAATAAAAAACTTTTGACATCTGCAGCCACTTCTGCAGGTGCAGAGAACTTCTTTCAGTTCACTAACTAGTTTATTCAAAATGGAGAACCCCATTTAGACACTAAAAAAGCAGAAGAGATTTGAATAGACTTCTACTATGAATAAATTCTAAGCATGCCAGATTTCGCCTACTAATTCTAAAAGCCTGGGGAAGTTTTGGAAACAATTCAGTTGGAAGCTATTTCACGTTATCTATTTTAAATGAAACATTTTGTGAAAGTATCCAGTGAGTTTAGTAGGGGCATATCTGCTTTGGAGAGTTAAGAAGCTGCACTCCTGTATTGTCATTTTTATCCAAAAGCCACTTAATATAAATCACAGGTGGTTCATTTGCCACCTTCTAGTAAGTAAAATACAATTGAGCCTTTGAACAACTGATCTCCCTTTAGCAAAAAGCCTTCACATTTTACACTACTTATATTCAGGTCAGTGTGCTTTAATCGTTGCTAGTCAAAAAGTCACCTCTAAAAACAAGTGAAGGGCAAATGCAAAATGGGAATCGAGTACATCTGTTTGAATGAATGAGAAAATAACATGATTTAAAAAATGCATTAGGTTTATACTCCAAAATAGAAACTAAACTAAAAAATTAACCTTTGTTTCAGCTGATGACTAATGTTATCATTTAAGGACAGTGCCAGACTTCTGTCACACACACTGGTTTTATAGCAACATGATAGATAATTCCAGGGAGGAGAGGTACCACTGCCTGCTGCAGCACCTCTGCTCTGGGATCAAGGATTTGGGAGGAGATTCCCAAAGCTTTTTTCTGTTCTGCTTGCCTTCCATGCATACCATTGCTATCCCAATTTTCTGGTGCAGACTTTGGGTTCTCAGCCCAAACCAGTCACTTCCACTTTGCCTGATTCACCTTGCACTGGTCACTGTGCACAGCTTCACCATGGTTCATCCTCCCTTGTTTTCTGTTTTAGAGACACAACTAAAAATTTACCATTTATTTGTATTTAACAGGAATGTGAAGCAGGTTAAGGAAAGTAGTTGGAGTTAGCATGAAGTGATAATGCTGCACATCTGTGACCCAGATCCCACCCAGGACAAGGAAACCATGAGAGCACACCAAGTAAAAATAATGATAGTAAAAAAAAAAAGGTTTTTGCATCTGTTTGGAGCTAAAATGGATTTGCATATTTCCCTACTTGAGATGTTTATTTGTCTATTTTTCCTTTGTGAGAACCCATGGAAACCAGAGCATTATTCAGATCTAGACTTTTTTGGTTGTCTCCAACCTTGAATACTCTAAACTCTCTATTGTTAAAATCCAGACATGTGGTGAATATATGATTGCATTTTCATATACTTATTTTCAAAATGCATTTTCTGTGGTAGCTGTATTACTGAAGAATAAAAGTAACTCTAAAGGGCGTGCAATTCTGCTGTTATTCTAACAGAAATATTGACTGGAGAAACCATAATTTCATGTTTCTTTGATCCTAAGACAGGTTAGATCATTCTGAGGATCAATACCTTTTGCTGTACTCCTCGCTTTCATGGGGAGCTGATGAAGAACATCTGAATACTAAACTGTTGTAGACTTATCAAGAGTTGTTCTTACTGAAATGCCTGTAAACAAATAATTTTCTAATAATCATTCAGTCAAGCTGAATATTCTTCATATACAGCAGATCCTAAGTGGGAAATCAAGGCTATGTTTTTTCCTGTTTTGTAGCAGAAAGGAGGAGCTATGTTGATTTCAGGTATCTATATGTTTGAAACTATAATTTATATGAATCAGTGGCAATTAAACATTGAATGCCTTTATGAAACATCTGAAAGAACCTAATCACTATTTCAGGCTTTTAAATCCTATGAAATTCCACTCTGCAGTACTTAACCAGTTCAGGTGCTTCACCATTTGAAACATGGTGCGTTTGTAGCTTGGCTGCAAGAATCTAACCCACACTTTCACTGCAGCATTTGGCACATGCAGGGATAGAAATTACACATTCCCAGGGAAATACGAAGAGCAATCAAAGGGCAGACGTGGTGTGTTTGCACTTGGCAAGGAAAACCACCCTTGGAACAATCCCTTCCAATCAGTGGCCAAATATTGACAATTGGTGGCACACAGTGTATTGATCCCAGCTATTAAAATTTGACCACATAAGTCAAGATTAATTCCTGATGATTTAATGAATCAGTGTTTATTGATGATTTGTCAAATCATGCTTTTCATATTAATAGACTACTGGGTGAAACTAAAATCAGACGACTTCACAGTAATCCTACAAGTGTAAAAACTGTTTAGCATTAATAAGCTTGTTTCACTAATAAAAAATTTATTTGACCTAGTAACAAAGACAATAGATTACAAGCTGGCGAGGCAATTTTCTCTTTGCATACATTTGTACTGTGTCTTCCGGATGGACAGGACAGGAATACCAAAATAGAATAATACAACTTAAGTTGAAGAGTCTGATTATGAAAAGAGAGCCAACATGCAAAAATAGAGAATGCTAGGTAAAGAACTAGAGGCAAAGGACTAAAAGAAATAAAAGAACCACCTGAGATATATGACTATTTCATAACTTCCCCAGTAATTTAAATAATGTAAAATCTGTTTAATCACTTGAAAAATAATTCTGCATTGTGTAGTGTAGGGAAGTGCACAGAATGACCCACCACATCCTTTGTGTCTAACGTTTATTACTCAGAGATTGAAACTGATGTTTTATAGACACAAACAGGTGTTTCCAAGCACTGCATTAGCATAAGAATATCTATATAATCACAGCATTAAACAGTGAGTCACTTAAAAGCAGCGATGAATTAGTGTCAAGTTTATATGACCTTGTCTAAATGATTGCTTCAACAAATATAGCACTTTCAATGAAAATGGTAAATGTTAAATGATCCTCCAAGGTCTAATAATTACATGAAAATGAGTTGACACTAGTGACTTCCTTAGATTAAAGCTGAGTTATGCTTACTTTAGGACAAATTCTCTTTGTGTTTGCCACCTAAATTAGAGAAAGGCAAATAAATCCTTCATTAGAAATGCTGTGTTGTGATCCTTCTCAACTGTGAGAGATAGCAGCAGTTTATGAGATTTTCTGAATAAACAAGTTACCCTGAGCAGAGTGTTTCAATGAACAAAGCAACTTGGAGCATTAAATCAAATAACAGGCAATGTTTGTATCAGGAATCTTTCATTTGCTTGTTCACCTGCACAGTATTATACCTACACTATTACAAAAAATCTTAGTAAAAGACAACTGTTTATGTTATTGAAGAACAGAGGCTTTCATCTATTCAGGGAACCTAACCAGTGTAAGAAACCTCCATTTTGCACCACTGGTTTGACTATTTTTAGTGATAAGAATTGTACACTTGTTTGAAAGGTTTCACACAGAAATTAAATTAAATTTTCTACAGTAAGTCTTGAAGTAATTAGCTGTGACCAGTGCTGCTTATGTATATTTTGAGATCTAACAAAAACTTTTGACTACACATTTTGAGATTTTGTTTGTGGAATCCAGTTCCTTGGTACCTTGAATGCAACCTCCCAACTACAGACTCTCTTGTATTCACATCTGGTATCTGGTGTTGAAACATTTCTAAATTATCAACTAAACTCAAATTTCCTGCACTGATCTTGTCCATTGGCGTCTCTTGGGCCATATGTTCTACAATTTTGAGGGTGAGGAAGTTTAGACAGGACATGGGGGTGAACCATCTAAGGTGCAAAAAAGTGGAATGTATTTCCTACTTTTTGAATGAAAATTGAGACAGAAAGGATCCAAACCAGCCTTTGTAAGCAGCACATTATAGTCTTATCTCTGCACAGCTGTACCTGAGCTCTGTCTGAGTAAAACAGCACAATCCCAGCTAAAGATGGACTGTAGCTCTACACCTGAGTGGGAAGGCACCCATGACAAATATTGTACCAGGAAAAAAAGTTCCAAGTAACAGAACATAAGAAAATAAGGTTATTTTTCTGTTAGATTATAGTGGTGGTTTTGCCTTGAGAAATGTATCAGTCTGCAAACTCAAAAAAGTCAAAAACTCATTTGTATTATCTAAGTGCTGGATTTTGTTCACTTCTCATCTGCAGCTTATTCCAAGTGTTCATTGGATCAAGACACATTCTATTTACTGCAACAGATACAGAAATGGCTGAAACTGTGCTCATTCTGAAACCAGACTGCATTTCAGCTTACTGAACAGCCGTATCTTGACACGAGCAACTGCAGACACAAAGCAGCTTTTCAGTTTCCATTTGCCAGGCTACATGCTTCCCTCTTGACCTGCATCATCTATTTGGTGAACAAAGGCACGTTTTACTTAAAATGCCCAAGCATAGAAATGAAATTGTTCACAATTTCTAAAGACTAAATAACATTTAGGTTTCCTTCTTTGTGTTGTTGCCTCCCATTGCTAAACTGCTACTGGTGCAATAGATTTTTTGGGGACTGTAAAAGTGAAGCAGGTCAACTGAATTATGGGCAAGGTGAATTGCATGAAGTTGTCTCCTTTTTAAAAGAAAGAGTAAAAGAGATTAACCTGTGTAACCTGGCTTGTGAAAACTGATTCTGTGACCAGTTTCACTTTTGGCTGACAATCAGTGGGATCAAAGCCAAAGCTGGCCTGACGGGAAACTTGGTCTTCCTCCTACAACAACACACCATGACACAATTTAAATTGGTTGTGAATATTTAGCAGGGCCAAGGAATGGCTCCCACAGAAGGAGATCAACACTGTTTAGTAGGTATTATTGTCTGATGTTTTTCTTCTATCATAACTTCTGAGAAAGAGGTGGGGGGTGAATTGCTAGTGATTGTTTTTGTGTATACGAAGAATTTTGAACAAAGAATGCTTATAGAAGCAATGGCTCAGTGCCACATATTTTCCCTCTCTATAATACGTTCAAGATCTGGTTCTGAGGTAAACAGTTTGGTTAAACAGGGGGGATAGGTAATACTATGGAACTCCTTAAGTTAAATGAAGATTATGATACCGTACTTTTTCAGTGAAGACTTACATCAAGGCTCTGCTTTCCCGTGTTCCTGCTTTCCATTACCTTGAATAAAAAGCTGCATCACATGGAGAGCTCCAGGGAACGGCCACAAACCAAATGTTTGTGTCTTCAGATGACACAGGTGTTGAAAGTCACATCACCTCCATGGACAGGTGTGGGTTGATGTGTTAGACCACACTGTGCAGCTTTGTGCTCAGGAGTTACTACACTCATTGCTGCTGCCCAAGGCATGTTGGGGAGAGCAGAGGATGTTTCAACCCTGGTGCTCATAGCAGCAGCTGTGACAATCCCTCCACAGGGTTTTGTGAGGGGACACGAGGACACCACAGTGTCCTGTGAGGATGCCCCAAGGCCCTGTGAGGAGGCTTCAGGGGTAGCGAGGACCAACAGAGCCCAGAGATGGGGGCAGCCCCAAGGGGGACTGGGCTGGGCGGGGCTGGGCTGGACTGGGCTGGACTGGGCTGGACTGGACTGGGCTAGGCTGGACTGGGTTATTAATTAGTGCCATTGAGGGGCTCAAGGCTCTTGGTGTGGTTTTAACTGTGGGCAGTCTGTGGTTGAGGGACTCTGAGGTGAGGTAAGACCAGCCCAAGCCGCCTTAGTTGTCCTAGCAGAGGGGTTTTCCAGTTAGTTTATGTTAAGCTGAGGCTAATACTAAATCCCAAAGATACCAGCTGAGATACTGTTGTTAGAAATAAGCCTTTGTCTTTTCCCTGCATGTCATGTTTCCTGGTGTGCTGTTTGCCCCCAGGTGTTTGTTACCTGTTGTGTGGGTGTGCAGGACCTGGCTTTCAGCAGCAGCAGCAGCTCTCCAGTCCTGATGTACTGTGATCATTGGGTATAAATGCATAAATCATCTGCAGAAGAAATCTAGATTTTTTTCTGTTGGTGTAGATCACTTTTACAATGCTGTGGTGTAAATAATTTACCCATGTGTTTCTGTTCTCTTTTACCAAAACAGTAAGGGAACAAATTTTGTGTACAAAATTATCTCCATTGTGTCTCCATTCTTTTGATGCGTTCAAAAGACTATTATTTGTCTTTTTAAGAGAAGGTGATTAGTTTTGTTGAAGTTGTATATAGAGCTTCTTGAATTTTTGCCCTTGAGGTGGCTTTTAATCGCTCTGCTCTTGAGTTGGCAAGTTTGGGAAGCCACCAGCACCATCTTTTTTTCCTTCTTTTTATTTTCTTTTTTTCCTTCTTTTTATTTTCTTTTTTTTCTTTTCTCTTTTTAAGGTAAGTATTTTAAGAATAAGTTAACAAGCTAGTTGTGTGTCTGCATCTCTTTAAGGACACAATTGTATTTGAAACCACAACTGTGTATCAGCACATAATTTAATGCAGTTGCTGGCCCTATGTTGGAAAGAAAATAACTTCAGTGTGTGGGATTGCCTTATCTATTGCAACAATATTATTTCAGGCATTTATTAAGTTTCAGACTGGCAGGGGCCAGCATAAATCATGTGTTGAAGTTGCTGTATTCAGATAACTGTGCAGCTGAATTGAAAATCTGATTTATGAGGAAAGGGAGAAATTATCAGGAAAAACAGTATCTTTATTTCAAAAGCTACTATTTTAGGAGTTAATCCAGCATCCCATGCCATGCTGTGGAAGGCAATCAAGAAGCTGTGCCTAGAGCTGACACTGGCATGTGTGAGTTTTTCACATGAGACCAGCTTAGCCAGTGCACTGCTTCACCTGTGCAGTTACAGTGAGAAGTCTGGTGATCTGAATTTTTGGAAATGAGGTAACTTTACTTACAGATAGTTTTTCATTTTTTTGAGCAATTGGAAGCACTGGTGTGTGATTATTGAATCTGCCTGGAACATCTGCTGGGCAATTTAATTTTAATACAGCCTGTAGATGCTCTTAAATGGGAACATATAGATTATAAAATATAAACCCAGTCCTACTTGCTATTACAGTCCAATTAAAGTCAGCACATACTGTAAGGGATAGTGGTGATCCTATCCTCAGTAACTGGACTGGCAATGCCAAGGATTTAGAAAAATGAAAAGGACAAGTTTTTCTATTTACTTTACAGCACTGTTGTTATTTCTTAATTTTCAAGGCTTCTTTCAAGACACTGTTTTCCCTCATAGATGCAAGATACCTATATGTCTTTTTAAAGCCAATAAAAATATCAACTCAGCTTTGCAGGAAATACTGAACTGGAGCCAAAATGACAGCTAGCATGATGCAGAATTATTCTTGGAAGCATTATTTATGCTCAGCATGAAAGACTAAAACACACAGACTTTTAGAGACATGGGCTCAGTATCAGAGCTAGGCACTTAAGAAATTAAAATACTTTCTTGGTTACTTCAAGGGGGAACAACATAATTACTCTCTTATTATAGAGTAGGGATGTTAGTATTAGGAACAAAGTGATAATGCTGGAGAAAGAGAAATCCCTGTTAGTCTAGGACTGGAATCTTGCAAATGCTTATCTGTGCAATTAAGTATAAGTATTTGCTGGAAAAGTAAAAAGTGAGAAGCTTAAACTTCAGGTCCCTGCATTTGGCTGTTGTTTAAAGTAATGTCTGTGTTTATAGTTAAGATGGAGGAAAAATAAATCAACTGAAATATGGAAAATACTCAAAACTATTAGCTTTTTTTCTTTTTTTCCCCCTCAAAGTATGACAGAAGATGGAATTCTCTACATGGTAACCAGGAAGAAGATTTTTCTGGTAAGTACACGAAATTTGCTTTTGTTGCTTGCTGCTTAAACCTGTGTAAAAAGGAAGAGGCAGGAAGGGAGTGAAGCACACTGAGGGACACACTGAAGGGCTTGAGCTACACTGAAGTGCTGTAAACAGTCCTTACCTGCTGCCAGCCATTATGAAATGGCACAGATCAATTCAATTCAGGAAGAACTTTGCTTTTTATATGGAATAATTTTGATTAAAACTAACTGTAAAGGTCTGCCAGCTATTACACGAGCTCCCATGCCAATGCTGCAGGGCATCTCCAGAACTTTTCAGTTTTGTTGGCCTGTAAAGAGGAATGAACTCATCCACGACCAACTGTAATGCTGCTGATGACCAGACAGCTGGTCTTTCAGTTTTTTTCCCTTTATGCTTTTATTTCTATCCTATCAGTCTCCAAGGAAATTGGGTAGAAGGAGATAATGTGGTAAAGTAGCTGAAAGCTTAGACTCCATTCTTAGCCCACAGTTGTTATAAATATCTAATATAAATGATTATTTGGTATTACATGGTTATTTTGACACAATGCTGACAGATACAAATTGTATTCACGTATACAAAAGTTTGAATTTTTAATGCAGAGCTGTCACTGTTAATCAAGCTGCTGGTCACTCACGTATCCAGCAATGAACAGAAAATACAGTTTGGATTTTTTGCCCACAAACTCTGTGGAGTAGTCACACTGTGAATATTTTCAATTCTTTCAGCATCTGTGAAACTAACTTAGAGTTTTATAGAAGCAACAGGGATTGAACTTTGCTGTCCCAGAAGGCTACAGGAGCAAAAGTGTTCTTCTGTTTCTGCAGCAAAATTAAATTACTGGGGAAGAGTGTGCCAAGCTGAAAGTACTCCAAGTGATGTTTGGGGTGTCCAGGGGCTCCGGGGCTGTGCCTGTGCATTTTCTGGTTTCATAGTTCTGCAGTGAGCAATCAGCTGTCAGCACATCCTTGTGTGAAATATAATAAAAACCATTATATCTGTTATTTTGTTACAAACATCTTCCCTTTCCCTGTTTGAAATTTGGCTTTGTTTCCATTAAGATAAAAAGGTGAAAATGAAGGAAAACAGAATAAAGTTGATTATTCTTCCAAGTTTATTAACAAAACTCTAGGGAAGGACTTGCCTTTCTTCACTTGAAAAACATCTTGTAGTAAGCATGCGTTGTGGAGTGGAGGAGATTGGGAAATATCTCTACCTGACTATTGATAAAGTTATTTATTCTCTTCTGTTACCTCCGTGTATCCAAATATCATAATTATTTTTTTTGGTGGGGTTTTTTCCCCATGAGTTTTGAGTGCAATTTCCCATTTTTTTGCCCATTGTGTGAGGAATTTCCACCTTGAATCCTCTAGATGGTGCCACAGCCCCAGCACACGGAGGTGACTCAACCTTAGTTTTGTGTCTTGTTAAAATCCCACTTCAGTCAGGTATTGTAGGAAAGGATAAATGATTTGAGCAGTGATACAGTTTGTAGCTTCATACACGGAGGAATCAGCATAGGTGGATTACTTAGCTAGGTAAAAATAAGTTTGTTTGTTTTGGTTTTTTTTAAATAAATACAGAAACCTTGCAAGGACTGTTGTGTGGTGAAGTTGCCCCCTCCTTTCTTGGAGCCACACCTTGAGTGCTGCCAAGGCAGGGGTGACCAGCTGTGGCCTGTGGTGCTGCAGAAGTGACCCCAATGAGCCTCTTAAAGCTCCCAGCAGATTTGTCTGCTTTTCTATGCTAATGGGAGCTTCACAAACCATTTTCTCTTCCTTCTGAGAGCAGATGTAAGTACAGGAAAATCGCTTTCTTGTATCAAGTACAAATTGATAGTAACGTTGGTTCAGTTGTAAGGCAGAAGCTGTAGAGGCACTCACTATTTGGTAAGTGCAGAAAGCTTATATAGAGCTTCATCAAAACTAATTTTTTATGTTCTGCTGGCTTTTCTTGCAAAATCTGAAGTGTGAGCACATTATTACTGGGCTTTTAAACCATCCTCTCAGAGGCTTTTAACAGGTGTGTGAATCTGCTCCAATCCTTTTGCCTGACCTCTAAAGCAGCCACTCCCCTCTGCTCTGCTTGTTTCGGTGGGTGAACTTTGGTGAGAACAGGCATGCCAGCTCAGCACTTGTATTCCTGAGCTTTTGGTGGCCTAATGGGAGGCTTTGTGTGGTCTGTGAATGTACATCCCAAGGAGTTGTGCTTGTGGATGTGGGGCCATGTGTGCTGAAGTTCCACAGTCCTGTTTGACAGGAAATACCCACTGAAGCAGGAAGAGTTTAAAGAGTGACTCTGCTGATGCCTGAATCATATTGAGGTTAGGACTTGTTGCTGACAGCAAGGGCTGTGTTTGTGATTAACTTGTATGCAAACAGTGGGCACCAGAAGTGTGGAAACACAGGCATAATGTGGAAAAAGCACCAACTCTAACCTCAGTTACAACTGAGCCTTATGTTTAGCTCATGGGTATAGACTGTGTCCTTTGTAAGGACAAGAAAGGACTTGACCATCTTTGTAAGACATCTGTAAAAGGTGCTGTCAGGCAATAATAAAGGAGTAACCTGAGCCATGGGACTGCAGTTTAAAATTTCATTTCACTTGGATAATTGCATCCTTTCTGATGTACGTTGACACCCTGCATTTTAGATTCTTTGCAAGTCTGGAAAAAATCACTCAGAATCTTCCAAATTAAATATTTAAGGTGCTCTTTGTGCTTCTATTTTATGAGATGAAATACAGGTGTCGTCTTCACTCGACACTATTAAAATATCTGTAATATTCTTCATAGAGAGTTTACTTACTGGCCAGATTTGATTTTGAGTAGTAGCAGTCTGTACAAAGGTCAGCTATAGTTTCTATTAGGTGCTGCAGTAGTGATTCTAAAGTGATGAGTGACAGCAGCTAAAGTTCAGTTTTTTACTTCCTGTCTTAGATCTATTTGATGATATTTGCTCTCTTTAAAGTATAGCTGTCTTTCTCTCCAAAAGGAGTGGCCACAGTCCAACTAGAAATTAATCTGGCTAGTGCTGCAAAAGGCAATAAAAAATGTTTATCTATAAATACATCAGCAACAAAAGGAGAATCTCCTTTATTGGATGAGGGGGGAAACACAATGGTAAAGAATAAGGAAAAGGCTGAAGTACTTAATGATTTATTTGCCTCAGTCTTTACTGGTAACACCAGTTGTTCTCCAGGACCTCAGTCTTGGGGAGCAGAATGGAGGTCCCATAACTCAAAGAGAAATGGTCAGTGACCTCTTGCAGCACACAGGTGCACACAGGTCTGGGGGCTGGATGGAATTCTCCCCAGGGATACTGAGGAAGCTGATGGAAGAACTCACTGAGTCACTGTCAATCATTTATCAGCAATCCTGGGGAGGTCCCAGGTGACTGGAGGTTGGAAGATGTGATACCCACCACAAGGATGAGCAGGAGGAAGGATTCAGGAAACAACAGGTCTGTTGAGCTGCCCATGGTGCTGGGGAAGCTCATGGAGCAGCTCATCCCAAGTGCCATCCCTCAGCAGGTCCAGGACAACCAGGGGATCAGGCCCAGCCAGCACATGTTTAGGACATGTCCTGCTTGCCAACTGATCCCCTTCTGTGACAGGGTCACCTGTTCAGGGGGTGAGGGAAGGCTGTGGATGTGTCTATCTGGACTTCAGGAAAACCTTTGATATCATTCCCTCAGCATTCTCATGAGAATCTGGATGTTCATGGCTTGGAGAGCTGCATTCTTTGCAGGGTGAACAATTGTTTGCATGGTCAGCCCTGAGAGTGGTGCTGAATTGGGGCCAGTTTGGTTTAATGTCTGTATGAGCCACGGGACAAAAGAATCAAGTGCCCCCTCAGCCAGTTTGCAGGAGGACACAAGTTGGGTGGGAGGGCTCTGCAGAGGGATCTGGGCAGGCTGGACTGATGGACAGAGGTTCTGAAGAATGAAGTGTTGGGTCCTGCCTTTAGGTCACAACAACCCCCTGCAGTGCTACAGACTGGGGGTGCTACAGAGGGGCTGCACAGTGGGCCAGTGGAAAAAGTTCTGAAATAAGAGCATGACCATTGGATCTGTAAAGTTTGCCGATGTACTTTTTATATTGCTGAGTCATTTCAGCTTGTAAGAACCAAAGACAAAACCACAGGTTTCTGTGACCTCTTCTTGGTATAAGTGTGCATAAGCACTTTCAAAAGTTCAACAAAGATAATGAGAACTTAGACACTTCCCTGCCAACTACCAGATAAAGTAAAAATGCTTGGTTTAGTGCCTTGTGTGTCTGCAGTGTAGGGGCTAACCTTGGGATGCTGTAGATGCTCATAGAAGTGGGGTTGAAGCACTTAAAAACAGCCTTTTTCCCTCTCTGTGGTGTCCAAATGTGAAATACAGTATGAGACTGTCCTGGCTGGGTGTAGTTGTCACCTTGGGAACAAGGATTGATGCAGCTGGACTCTTGGCAATTTGTGTCTTTATATGAAGTCATTAAAAGCCCACACTACAAGGAATGGGGAGTAAAAGAATTAGGATGAAACTCATTATTAG
Organism: Catharus ustulatus; assembly: GCF_009819885.2. Lineage (NCBI taxonomy): Eukaryota > Metazoa > Chordata > Aves > Passeriformes > Turdidae > Catharus > Catharus ustulatus. Next base: position 16,677,298 of record NC_046231.1, on the reverse strand, counting down.
CATTTTTTGGATGAGAACTGTATTTCTCATTGCTTTAGTGTTCTCTATCATCCCTGATGAAAGAAATTAAACTACTGTCCAAAAATGTAAACTGTAGTTTGATGATGCAATATTCTCTTTTATTATTTCTTCACCTTAGATTGGTCAGAAATACAAGATCCAAAATATCATAAAGTCAGTCAAAAGAAGTCTGAAAACACCACAGCAAATGTATATGCATAATTAGATATTGTGAGATTTCTTCATCACTACCAATGCCACCTCAAGACTGCTTGGAGCAATTTTGCTATTTGGAGTTTTTGGAGTATGAAGAAAGTTTGCAAAGTTAATTTTGAAAGTTCCTGAGACCATTGCTCGTAGAACAGTGATGAGGAAAGTAGTTAAAACAGAATATGAGGCAGAATAAATTTTAATTTGCAGTTTTTCCAAAAAAATCACAATTTCTGTTTTTTTTTTTTAAGCCAGTGCAATTGTAGAATTTATTTTACATCAATAATCTCTTCAGACAAGCTCTCTCTTTGTATATAACACTCTTTAAATGATGCCCCTTGATTGTGGCGGGGAAATTCTGTAATCAAAAACTCCCAGACTAGGTTACCTGAAAGCCAAGGGAAGAGGAACTGTTGGTAGAGACACTTGTTTTGAGATTCACATCCATTGCTTATCTACCAGAACTGAAACTGCTGTAAGCTTTCAGTCCAGTGTGAAAATTGTGTGGGTATGTGGTTATTATAATAATTGGAATTAGTGCAACCAGAGGTTTGTTATTTTGCTGTTGTTAATATTATACTGTTTTTAACGTTGTCTGCATCTCTCTCTGGGTCCAAACCCAGAAATAAATGCAACTAAAAACCAGGAAATGTTGAGAGGTGGTTTTTGGCCATTGTAAAACTCTTTGGAAGGAGTCAGGATTTACACTGGAGGGAATTGTTCTAAAATCCAGTGTTACAGCATCCCCACTTATGTTCTGCCAGCGTGTGTCCCTGTAACTTAATGAACCTTGAAATACTTCAGTCACCTTGTTTAGCTCCCTGCCAGTGACCAGCCAAATGCTGTTTTCAGTTCACTCTTCCTACAACTGGAAAGCTTAGAAAACTCCCAGCAGAGTGGTGGCTCTAAGGGGACACTGCAGTGGCGTCAAAGCAGCTCCCTGTGACGAATTTCTGTAGTGCTCTTAGAAAAGGCAAGCTCTCCAGCAAATGTAAATATGTGACTTTGACATCATTAGAGTGGAACCAGAAGCTAGAGTGAAATACTGTACATGATCTTCTGTGTGGTGGAAATGTCTCTGTGAGATTCAGCGTGGATATTAAGATTGCCATTGGCACATGGTTTCCAGGTTACCAACACACAAACACGGGTGCACAGAACACCACGTGCCTTACACATCAATCATGTTTGGTGGCATTCTGTGCTCTCATTCAAGTGGGGGCTTCAGTGCATCTTCAACAGCAGTGATCCATGAGGTGAGGGCAGGAGCTGCTGCCAAGAGCCAAATGTTGAAGGCACTTTTCATCTAATCCTTGCCCCCTCCTTTTCCTACTGCAGTAACGTTAATTTCTCCATTTCTTGAATTTAAGTTTTCACAAGGGCTTACTGAGTAGGGGCAATTATTTTGTTTCTTTTGGGCAGATGTCATCTCCTGTATAAATTTGCCTTTCCAAAGCTGCTGGTGATACAGTAGATCACAGGCAGGGTTGATATATCCTGATACCCCTTGAGTTCAGGGGAAGAAGCAAAGTAGGAAACTGAAGCATCAGAAGGTGATGTCCTTCCCTTTATTGTAACATCCTAATATTTTTCCTGGATTTAAGGCAACATCCAACTCTTTTTATTTGAGGCAGGTTTCTCATCTTCCCAGTGGTTGTTTTAAACTTATGTTTCACTTATGTTTTGTGTGGCTTTTCCAAATCTCTCTTTTTGCTGCTGTTTACTTTGACCCATTAAATATTTAAGTATTTTTTAGAGAAGTTTTCTCATCTCATCTCCTGAAATTGCACATGAATGAAAATTCAAAACTGTCGCCAGCTTCCTTAGGTACAGCAGCTATTATAAGAAACAAAGTTCAGTAGCAATTCAGTGTTAAACTGTTATCACAATTTCTAAGTGATAGTGCAGAGTGCTGGTATTTACAGGTTTTCAGGCTGTGATTCTCTTGATCAAAGAAGTGATCTCTGCCATGTTATGAGTGTGGTGTTTGACAGCATTTGTCATAGTGTCTTCTTCTTTTTCTCTGACAAGTGATTGTGAGCCCCTTCAGCTTGTGTAGCCCAAGGGTTTATACTGAATAAACTCTGCTTGGAGATTCTCATGTCAATACAATAACCAGCTTTGGTTCTAGACTGAAAGTCCTTTTAAAAATAATGCCAGTGATGGCTGCCAGACAAATGTTGGAAGGAAACCTGAGAGAATCTTTCTTTCACATCTAAATTCCAGTAAAATCTTACTGTTGATGCCAGACAGCTCTCTGGACATCAAGGGAGTTTTAGTGCAGGTGGGATGCAATTCAGGCAAGTAGAATGCAGCTGTTAGCCAATACCAGTTTAGATTTTGAAAACAATTTTTAAAAATCAAGTATAGTTTTGATCTTTAGTTTTGTCAGAGGGATGTGACTTTATTTAGAAAGTCAGCTTTTCACTCTGTGCAGGTGAGCTGCTTTCCTAGTGTTTATTCTGATCTGCTCCTGTGTCTTAATCTAGGGAACTTCATTTTCTTTTCAGTTGTCAATCCTCAATGCTTTGACTGTGCTGACTTCACTGGTTGTAATTCTGAGTGAGAGAGTGATGGGAATTGGCTTCAAGGGCTGCCAGGTGTATTCTGAAATACCCTCTCAGGTAGTGATCCTGGGCTGTGCTTAGCTGGCTGCCTACAGTGCCAGCTGCAATCTGTGCAGTTCAGGTTATTTAAGATGTTTGGTGCTGCACATTGAGTGAGTCATCCTGTGAGGTTTTTTCTCACTCTGCTTCTGGTGATGCAGCAATCACTGTCCATGACAGCATTTTCCTGAGCAGTGTGACAGCTGCTGGCAGTGATGCATTAGAGGTGGTGTTTAAATAGCACGTACTGGTGAAGTCATATTGACATAACGTGGAGCCATGAGAAGTGAGTCTAAATTCCATGCCTGAGAAATATGAGGAAGCTGAAGATTTTGTAATTGAGCCCCCAAGTCAGTTCCCTGTCATGATCCCTCCATGTGCACATATACACTGCCCTACTGCTCAAAGTTTTTCTCCTCATGTGTAATTTTAAAGTGAGTTTCTTAACCCCTTTCACCCTGAATTACACATAGTCCTGGTACATTTTCTGTGACACACCTACCACCACACCTCTCATGTCTTCTGTGCACTTGACTCCTTGATTGATATAATGATGAAGGTGGAACAAATCCATAGTTCTGAGAAAAACCATGTCCTGAACGTATTTACTGGAAATCTTAGAATTTCTGGGAGAGAACTGAGTCATGCTGTGGTTCTTGCATTTGGGAAAGTGCTTTAATGTGGCAATAGAAAAGGAGCCCTTTGGGGTGCCTGCTAATTAATGAATGACATACTTGATTAATCTTCATCATTGGTCACAAGTGCTTTTTACTTTGGATTTAATCAGCCAGTTGTGCCACAGAGATGTAGCTCTATTTCTGTTCTAGTTCTGGGCTAAAATGAGCTCTGGAGCAAGGCACAAATATCTTAACAGTTTTAAACACATGCCACGTTTTCTAGGAAGTGTATATAAGAATTACAATTCTAAACTATTCAGAAATATCAGTCAGTTGACCACTCTAGTAAAGAAAATAGCTTTGAAGGAAGCTTGGACTTTCTTGTGCACTCTTTGAAATGCCAGCTGGGCCTGAATGATCCTTTACAAAAAGCCAACCAAGGCTTCGGATTGAAGCCAGTCTGATAGAAATTCTCCACTTCTCCAACCTTTGGAACTTCAAAATCTCTTAGGAAAAGCTGTAATAATTGACTCACCAGATTATTAAATACATCTGCTACCACTGGTTTGGATGTTTCCATGCTCAAATTTCAGAGAAAGCATTTCTTTGGAGCTACCCAATGTATACTTCTCCCTTGAAACACATTTTGTGCTTTCTTTGGCAGAAGAGGTACTGAGCAGAGTCATTTGGGGCAGTCAAGTTGTATAGTACCTGTGAGGCTGAAATCCCAGGCTCCTTTCTTTGCATTGTCTCAGTAAAACTATAATTTTAATGGGAACACATCTGCTTTTTGAGAGCTGGTGCAGGTATCCCTTCCAAGAAAATTGCTGTAAATATTTATATAGAGACCCTGAAGAGAACTGAGTGTTACATGGTGAAGGTGAAGCAAAGGTGGGTAGTATTTGGTAATGCATGAAGAAATACTTTGGTCAGCACCTAATCCTGAGTCTGCCTTCAGTTTGAAGGCTAGATGGAGTACCAGCACTTCCATGGTGGATCAGAGTTGTGATTATTCTAGACCAGTGTCATGTGTCTGAAAATACTCAGTAGATTGTGTTTTTACAGACAGGTGAGGGGCTCTTTGCCATATAAACTTTTTTTTAAAAGTATAATTTTTGGGGCTAAGAGTTCACCTTGTGCTGAGGATCTTTAGTTCCTTAACCTCATGGAGAACCAGAAGGTCTTGGCCCCTCTAATGAGGTGTTCTGTGATCTTGAGCAAATCACTTCCTCGTGTCTCTGCCTCCCCTCCCACCCTCTCCTGTCTCTTTTCCAGAGCTCAGGTCATCCATGAGCTTGCTCAGTGTCTGCTACAGCAGGGCCCTGATCTCTGCTGGGGCCTCTAAATACGAGTGCTGTATAAAAGTAAAAATAATCCTCACAAATGGGGGTGTGAGCTGGGAATTCCAAGAAGGCAGAAGAACGAGTCAGTTTTCATGGACTCCTTTAAAAGCCAAAGCTTTGTGCCCAGAGGCTTAAGGCGATTTTCGGAGACCAGTCCTGTTGCTGTTGGCTTCAGCGAGGTAGGACAGCAGAACAGGCTCCAGAAATCTTCCATTATATCTGTCTACCCTTTTACATGTCACAAGGGAGATTTTTTAGTGCAAGAGATTGAACCTCAGATAAGATTACATGCTGTAATTATCAGTGGGATTTATTTGTCCAGTTCTTTCAGCACTGAGTGGAAAAATGCACGTACATCCCTTAAGAAAAGGAAAGTGTGCATTTTTCCACTCAAAGCTGACTAAGTTGACGTGTAAGTATGGGTGGGCAAAAATACAAATAAATTATTTTATCAAAGGAAATATTCCTATTTTCTCTGTACCTAATATGAGTATAGAATAGAGTTATAGAATGGCTGTAAAGTTTGGAGGTTTTTTAGCTGTAAATGTAGACTAAATTAAACTGCTAGTTTTCATTAGATTTGAATTGACTGTGGTATTACACCCCCTTAAAAGACACTGGAGAGACTCAAGTTGCATTTTAAATCTAGTATTAATTAATGATATCTACATTTATTATTGTGGTAACTGCACTTTAATGACCGTGTTCAGTACTAAACAAAGCTACAAAATCTAAACAGCTCTTAAGAGCATGTTGATTTCAGCTACATTTTATTCCATTGGTCATCCACTTAGGTGAACTTGGATACTAAAATTAAACTTTAAAAGATAATAGGGAGAAAATGTAAAAGAAATGGCACAAAAAAAAAAAATCAAATACTTTCCCTTGAATTTAAATACAAATCTTCGGGGGAAGAAGTCCAGTCTTGTCTGCCATTCCTGTGTCTATGGTTCTGCTGTATTTCCCCTGCTAACCAGTGTACCTTGCAGACCTTCAGGTGTGTTTTTATGTGGTGCCCCAAGAAGAGAGAAAATCATAATTACAGTTAAAATTCCAAGTTATGGTTCAGCATCAGTGTTCCATCTGTTGGACTCACTGTGTGACTTCTCTCAGGCCTGTGGAAATGAACACAGGGGATGGTGGTAAGTTTGTTTTGTATCCTTTAATTTGAGCTAAGATCAGTGCAAAATAAGATGAAATATAATTATGTTGTTATTCTTGCCATCGTTATTGTGAGGCTTTTTTTTCCTATAAGGACTTTTCTGAGGATCTCCCCATGTTCATGAATCTCCATCAATGATGTAGCCCTGTGGTTTCTTTCATTGTTTCAGCCTCACTTGGGATTTTCAGGATATGTTTATTCACCTGTGAATGAAAAGCAGGCTTTGTCCTGTTTTCCATATCTTTGACTTTTCCATATTTAGCTTCCTATTAAGTGAAGGAGGTATAATCATAAGGAAGTGGCAAAAGGCAGTATTTTACCAAATTTAGCCAGGAAGGCCAGCTTTTCTGTGGGAAAATTAGATTGGCTGTGGTCCCTGAGCTGAGATTGAATTCCCATATTAATTCTATGGGTTACTTCCAGAGAAAGGACACTGTCTCAAATGGGAAGTTGGAAAGCATTTAAACTCCTGGAGAGGTTCTTGGCAGGATTTGGTTCCCAGCCAAGCTGCATCCACATCCTGACCCCTCAGTTTGATGCTGTCCTCTCCTTCCAGGTGCAAACCAAGCTGTCACAGGCTCTCAGATGTGCTTTCCCTTGGGATATTCCCTGTGGTTGGAATCAACCACCTCAGTATTCTCTTTGCTGCGTTGACCACACTGTGCGCTGTGAAGGGGCTGGGATGGGGGGAAAGGATCTAACTAAAGGTTTTGGAATAATTTCTGCAGAACCATATTGATTTCATCTCTATTAAATTCATTGAGTTTTCCCATAAGGGCTTTTTAATTTAACTGTTGCTAAAAAATGCTGCACAAATTACCTGGCAGGAATGCTTGGAGTTAGAAGCCCTTTAGGCAGTCCCTTAAAGGCAAAGCAGTAAAGCTGGGTGAATTATTCCCAGCCAAGAGGGTTGGTTTTTCTTTATTTATTTATTCAATGAATTTACCACTCTGTCTGTTCACAGATTACTGACAAACAGCCACTGATTCTTTATGAATTTGTTCATTATCCCAAATTATTCAATGCCTGGTTTATGCAATGCAGTTTTAGCTTATAGGGCTGCTGGCAGTCTGATCCACAAGTATTGTTTGAATACCACTGTTTGTAATTCTTACAGAAAAGCCCTATAAAACTCAATAGAGGCCTGGTGTTTTATTTCTGGGGCACATCTATAAAACTTAGCAGAAAATTATATCCTTACCATAAAATTCTACAGCTTGGTTTAAAGTAGTTATAATTTTCTACTGATTTCTGTGTTTTTAGTAGCATTTATATAAAAAAAGCATTTTGCATCGCCGTTACTCTCAAATTTTTGTAGCTTCTGAGAGCAGTGAGGGTTGATAACATGGATATAAATCCTTGGGAACTGACCTCTTTTACCCTCAAGTTTGGTTACATGGCAATTATGCTGATAACTTTCATAATACAGTTTTTTGCTATTGGGGTATAAATTATTATCAGGCCCTACTTGGTTCTGCCTCTCATTAATACTACAATGAAAGCTGAGGTATATAATAAAGAACTATCTATTATGCAAGTATGTTAGATTTCTCTGTTCTTTGGATGGAATTTAATGCCCATGTTTGTATTAGCTCCTCCAGAAATGATGTTTCATTAGCATCAGGCTCTACTCAGATTCCAGGAAATCTCCCAACTCAAAAAGTGTTTTCTTGGGTCCAGACATGCACCTTTGAAGGTGATGATGCATGACTCTGCTAGAGACCGAGTGTTGTTTCCCTGGGATAAACAGATTTGACTATTTGCTTAAATTAATTGACGATATAAAATTCTCTTCTGATAGGTTGTGTTGACTTTGATTTGCTTTATGTTGTTTTCAAGCATTTCCCTGCTGGCTTTGTCTGGTGTGACAAGGAAAGGTAGAAGTCCATGGAGAAGGAATTAATCCTCTGATATGTTTGGTAGACTGTTACAAATCTTTAATTTGCAAATGTGCATAAGGAACCAGAGATTTACCCGACAGAGTGTGCAGTATCTGCTTTTCATATAGCAATAATGTTATCAGGGATCTCATTAACTCCTAGGGCTGCTCAGGGAGTGGTTTAAGGAAAGTTCCCTGCAAGCACTGCCCCTGTACCAGGCTGGGTCACTCCTGAGCTATTTCACTGCAGCTTTGCAGCCACGTCACTGCTGCTGTCCCCACGTGGATTTTAGGTTTTGTGCTCTTTTGGAACTTGCCAGTGTTTCTTTTATCCTCCCTGAAATACTGACTGCCAGTGGCCTATGGAATGGAAGTAGGGTGCTCTTTTACCTGTTAACTCCATTATTCTGGAACAAGATGTCTTTAGCTAGTCAGATATAAAAAGATTTAAAACATCTCTAGATGACATTTCTATAATGCGTTGGTGTTTCTGTAAGACATAATAAAATATTCATTGCTTGAACAGATGGATATAGCCACAATCCTTCTGAAGATGTTATTTTAAGGATGTGGATTATACTGGATTAATAGGCCAGTAGCTTGGCAGAATGCAGCTTTTTGGTGTTTCAACTTGTAGAGCTAGTTATAATTTCCAGTGAATTAGCTGTAAATTGCACTAGTTTAAAAAGAGGAAAATTAACTTTTAAAATATGGATTTTTTTTTTCCTTTAATGAAAATTCTATTTCTAGACAATTCTAAGAACCTTAATTTTTATAACTGCCAAACTCTTTCCTCTAGGCTAGACTTTGACAGATACTTAGGATTATCAGGTTAGCACGCAGTGGATAAAAGATGGTGAGAGGCTGTGGAAAAGAAAGCTTTTGTTAATGAACATCAGTTTTTAGTAGTGGGCTGCTTTTGCTCTATCAGAAGACTTTAAAATCTTGAGACATGTCAAGAAAGTATTTCTGGCCATGATAAATTTTATGGTCTTTAAATGTAATATTTAGCAATGCTGGAATCTTGTTGAAGTTAACAGTATCTTATCAACAATAAGGAATAAAGGTTGATCTGTGACCTCCAGTAACCCATCCTGCAACAGATCTGAGTAATGGTGTGTATTTCTTCATTTACATTTGGAAACTGGCCCATGTTGCCATGAGTTCTTCTCCAAAATGAGCCTGAATTTAGCCTTAGAAAATTCATTTAAAAGGACAGGAGTCCACCTGTCCAGCAGAGTTCTTTTTTATATCTAGCATGGGGATAACTGCAGCCACTGTAGGATGGTGCTCACGTTCTGGGGCACTGTTATAAATGTGCATGTGCTCCTTGAATCCACAGGATCTGAGTGTTCACCAGCTGTAATGTGCCACTGTCTTTTTTTTTTTGTAATCTGGTAAATCAGATTAATAATAATAATAATAACAAGAATAATAATAAATTTGTTATTAAAAGTGAGTACATTTTCCTGTCACATGGTTATGAGAAGTTTCTTTAATTCAGATGTAATATTAAAATATTTTCAGAGATACCAGTTCTGGAAGAGACATGGCTCATTTACATGGTTGTACATAAAATAAAGTTTTACTGTGTAGTTAATGCTTCTCAAGTTTAATGTATAGTACCTTGGGAAGACTGGTTAGACACTGAGAGAAAACTCATAAAAAGGCTTAATCTCAGATATTGGTCTCTTGAGATCAGAATATAATACTGGATAGCCAAAAGATGGAATGATAAAATGCAAAAAAGATGGAATGATAACATCATTCAAGGAGAAACCATATTTTATCCGTCTATTTGCAAGGAATTTCCTG